>NW_020538040.1:46278041-46632622 GCF_003426905.1 Ctenocephalides felis | reverse complement strand
ATGAACAAAAAAAGCTCATAAGTTTTATGTCTGAGGTTTTTGCAAAGTTGAACTTTGTTAAATGAATTAAAAAACATAGTATATAAAATAAACAAGTCATTTTTCTTACACTGTATATTGACAAATTTTAATATATTCTAACCTAACCTAACTGAACAATGTATATTTATCAAGAAACACCAAACCAATTGCCTATTATTTTTATTGGATAGAATTCACTATCCTAATATTTTTGCAAATCTAAGTGTATTCACAAGTCTCTGGTCATTCCTTATCGCTACCCTGACTAAACAAAATGTGACTATGGACATGAACAAAAAAAGCACATATCTTTCCCATCTGAGCTTTTCGTAAAGTAGAAATTTGTCAAATTGCATTAAAAAACCTATACAAAATGTAATTCTCAAAATGATTTTTTTTCTCTTACTCTGTACATTGATATTCTAATTGCAATGCAAATTATCAAGAAACACTAAACATGAGAATTCACTGTTATATAGGTTTGCAAATCGAAATGTATTCCATGACTGAACCAAAAACAAGCACATATATTTCGTGCCTGAGATTTTTGTGAAGACAAACTGTTTAATTGAATGAAAAAAAATATATACAAAATTATCAGGTTTTACATCTACTCTGTATGTTGACAAACTTCAATATATTCTAACCTAATAATGTATATTGATCAAGAAAAACCAAACACCAGACCCAACATTTGCCTGTCTTTTTTATCGAGCAAAATTCACTGTAGTAATATTTTTGCAAATCGAAATGTATTCACAAGTCTTTAGTCATTCTCTATCTCTACGCTGACTGAACCAAAAGCAACTATAAATCTGAACAAAAAAGCACATAACATTCATGTATGAGCTTTTCTTAAGGTCGAACTTTGTAAAAATAAATTGAAAAACAAATCCAAAATGTATAGGTTTTACTTCTTACTCTGTATATTAACACATTTTAATATATTCTAACCTAACAATGCATAAAGATCGAGAAACACCAAACACCAGCCCCAACAATCGCCTATTATTTTTATCGATCAAAATTAACTGTACTAATATTTTTGCAAATCGAAATGTATTCGCAAGTTTTCGGCCATTCCTTATCGTTACCCTGAGTAAACACAAAGCGACTATGAACATGAACAAAAAAAAGTACATAACTTTCGTGTCTGAGCTTTTCGTAAAGTCGAACTTTATCAAATTGCATTAAAAAACCTATACAAAATGTAATTCCCAATTTTTTTTCTTCTTACTCTGTACATTGAAATTCTAACCTAACAATGCAAACCTATCAAAAAACACTAAACACGAGAATCGAAATGTATTCCATGACTGAACCAAAAGCGACTATGGGCATGAACAAAAACAAGCACATATCTTTCGTGCCTTCGAGATTTTTGTGAAGACAAACTTTGTTAAATTGAAGGAAAAAATAATTATATACAATATTATCAGGTTTTACATCTACTCTGTATGTTGAAAAAACTAATATATTCTAAGCTGAAGAATTCACTGTAGTAATAGGTTTGTAAATCGAAATGTATTCCATGACTGAACCAAAAGCGACTACGGGCATGAACAAGAGCCAGCACATATCTTTCGTGTCTGAGATTTTTAGAAGACACACTCTGTTAAATTGAATGAAAAAAAAATATATACAAAATTATCAGGTTTCACATCTACTCTGTATGTTGACAAACTTCAATATATTCTAACCTAACAATGCATATTTATCGAGCACCATCAAACACAATCGCATGTTATTTTTGTCGAAAAGAATTCACTGTGGTAATACTTTTGCAATTCAGAATGTATTCACAGATCTTCGGCCATTTCTTATCTCTACCCTGACTGAACAAAAAGCGACTACGGACATGAACAAAAAAAGCACACATCTTTCGCGTCTGAGCTTTTCGCAAAGTCGAACTTTGTTATTGAGGTTAGCGTGGTCGCTCGTCGTTCGTTCGTAACGACGACGACGACGTTAAGATCGGGTGGGCGCGTGCGTAGAGAAAATCGATAGGTCCGCCATATATCGTTCGCGACGTGCCAGCGCAGCCGCCCTCGTTTTGGGGGGTGTAATCGCGTCGCAGGCAAGCGATATTCGACCGTGTAGAGCTTTGGGCTTAGTGCCACATTCGCTGAACGCTCCGTTCGAACGCGCGCTAAAAGAAATGGCCGCTCGGTCCGCCGCAAACGGCACGTCCACGACTGACAGTTGAAGCACCGCGCAAAGCTTCGCCGTGACGGAAAGTTTGGCTGGTTAACGTCCGAAATGTTTTCTACGCGTACGTGAAGTCGCTTTTGTAAACGGTAGCATTTTCTAGATACGTTTTATGTTATTCTAATTCGCTTCGCCTACAGTCCGTAGTCGTTCGTAAATATTACGGGTATTTTAGTGAAAAGAAGGCGTATTCGCAAATGGACTCTTGTTTATGCCTTAGTACTTTAGTATTGTAATCGTTGTTCGACAGTGTTACAATAGTTAGTTCAACGTTACGTGTAACTAAAAATATAGAACAAAAATGTTTGTTGGATGTGTTACATATTATAGTCACTAGATGAATATATAACAAACGAAAATGTCAAGATACAAAATAATCTACTTGAAACTGCTGATAGTGATTTTTGTGAATATCATAACGCTAAGTAAGTATAAATGTGATAAAATGCATGAATTATATCCAAGGAAAGAATGGTAAACATATAAAATACGCCAAGAAAGTGGGCGGGGTTGATGTGACAAAGCAAGCAGGCAAAACCACAAAATGCAAGTTCGTGTACATGAGTTATGTAAAGCAATGTTCCACAAATTAATGCTCTCCATTGGGGCATAGTATAATTAAATGAAAGTTTGTATTAGTGAATACGAGAAATTATATTACATCCACTGGCGTGTTTCTGTAAGGGGTGCACATCTGTGTTCGCTTTTTTGTAGTGTGGGTATGTGTCAACGGGATGTACACAGCATCTGATTATTTGTTCCTGTGTTTGTTTGCTACTGTTTTCAGGCACTGTTTGCCTATTACTTAAGTCGAGATGCAGACAACAAATGAATTGATCGAAATTTAACTCTGGTTCGATTGTTGTGTAAATAATTATGAGACATTTTGCAAATATCAGAAAGGGTACGATGACATAAAACATACTTGATTAAATCTAAATAAACTAGTGGGGTGCATGGCATCGGGCCTTAAGGCAAATTGCTGGAACTTCCCGTACCGTAAAGGAATGTTTCAGGTGTTTTCAAATAGATTATTATAAATATTGTAACATTGTCTAATATTTTTTAAGAATTATATAAACTGAATTGCAAAGTTGAAATTATTTGTTTAAAGTATATTAGAACTTTAGTCAAAATTAAAAATAAAATCTGAATTCTTTTCGATACACAAAAAAAATCTTTTTTGAAAAAAAAAGTTGAAACAAAAATTTTGTTTTTTCCAAAATCAATTATTTTGTTAAGACAAGCAAAAAGTTCTTTGACTCATTTAAATCGGACGCTTAGTTCTCTCATAAACTGTCATTTTTTACATATTTAGCTCCGTATCTTCAAAATGGCTGAGCCTGCCTTTGCGAAAAACTAATAAATACTTCTCCCAATAATTCCTAATTGATTGTTTTTTAGATTATTCAAATCGGATACTCCGTTCTCTCAAAAACTCGATTTTTATTTCCTGCACTCTTTGCTCCGTATCTCCGAAACGGCTGGACCTACCTTTGCCAAAAACTAATCAGCTCTTCTCCCTATCAATAGGAATCGAATGTTGTTTAAACCATTCAAATCGGTTGATCCGTGCGTCCGAAAACGCGACTGGAAATTTGTATCCATACATACATACACACAACACATCCATTTTTTCTGAGGTATGCCAAAATGTTCAGAAACCTTCAAAACGTCGAGAAATGTAAAAAATTTCAATTTCGATTTTCGGCCCATTACAATAACTTACCCTACGGAAAGTTAAAAAGTGGTTTTCTTATAAAGAATTCAATTTATGTCATGCATGAATAATATTGTTCTTACAGCATAATCAATCATTTAATTGAATTTAAATAATTATTATTTGCTTTCTACCCTAGTCAAGTAAGAGAAGCACAGACAAAATAACATGGTGTTTACCATTTTATTACCATTTATATAACCATTTTGTCCGTATTTTCTCATTACATAAAAATAACAGTAAATCTAATATATACACCAGTGCGGTAAAAACATAAGACTGATTTATTTATTGGCAACTACATTAAAAAAAATTTAATAAAAATTCATAAAATCCCATTATAGTTTTTATTCGTAAATATGTGCAAAATCACTATAAATACATGTTTGTGATTTGCAGGTTTATTTTTTATTATCGCTTGGCAGTTAATGGTTAAAATATAACTCAAAATAATTTAGTTTTCCTGTATACAATCAATAAATATAATACATTCAGTTTCGCAATACGTACGGACATAAATGAATGAAGCATCTATATTAACATGATATAAAATGTTGATCAGTCAATTGATTGCAGCTTCTAATGATTCGTGAACAATTTCATAGCAAGTGAAATAGGTCTAATAGGAACTTTTGTAGAAGGTAGAGTAATTATAAAAATACCTCATTACTAAAAACGAAAGATACAAATTAAATTACAAAAAATATGACACTATAAATCGATTCATTTCTGTTCAGCTTCTATAAGTTTGTTGGGAATTTTTAATCATACATTTTAGTAGTATCCGTAGTAGTATGTCTTGTGTCAGCAATGTGCCCTATATTCGACTATCGTATACGAAAATAATAAATATCACCGCATATTAAAAATTATATACATGAAATGAAGCACGAAATATTTCAAGTTAAAAAAACGAAAATTTATTATCTGTAAACAGATACCAACTTTATCAATTCGGTTTAAGCTTGTAATTGAATGTTGATGAATCGATGCAATTAATATCTTGGTTATTCAGACAGATTTTAGAGATACTACTCTCTTCGAATTACCATTGAGCAGTGAATATATATATATATATATATATATATATATATATATATATATATATATATATATATTAACATACAGAATATAGAAATTCTAATTAGTTGTTTATTATCAAGCAATTATATTACTTTTGTATTTCAGTATTAATGTGTTTACATTCCGCAATATATGTACCTAGTAAACGCATAATGATTATACATTAATAAACTAATAGTAAAAAATAAAACTTATGAATAGATTTATCTCTGGTAGTGATGTACAGTATTTATATTGAACAAAAAGAATATCACAACAGGCGTTAATTCACTGCATATAATATAGATGAATTATCTAAAATCTCAATAATCTGACATGGACAAATGTGATAACATTTAGGATAAAATTGAGAAAATCTCGATAATATCTTAGCAGCCAAAATAGACATTGACAACCGAAATTCATAACATCTTTGATAAAATAGATATATCATGGTTAAGAAAATTCAATTTATAAAACTACACCTAATTGTCCATCGATAGATTGGAGAAAAAAAATCGATAAGATCTCAGCAGATAAAATGAGCATTTGGAAACTGAAATTTATAACATCTTAGATATAATCGACATATGATGGTCAAGAAAAGTATGTTTAGAAAACTACACAAAATTTATAAATGATTAGAGATCAATGGATTGAAGAACAAATAAAAATAAAACCTTAGCAGCAAAAATAGACCTTAGATATATATTATCATCATGGTCAAGTTAAGCATATTTTGAAAACTACACAAAATTTCAAAATGATTGGAGATCATTTAATCAGCGTTAGGTTGGACACATAAAACCAAATTAGATTTTTTTTGTATCGGAGGACAATCAAGCATTTCAACTATAACTCTGTCAATATCAGAAAATATATTATGGAAATATATATTTATTATTAATTCATCGCAAAATGATACCATTCTGTAAATACATTACAGTAAATAATAAAAAAAATACCCAAACAAATCTATTATTTGAAACTATTTCGCACAAAATGCATTTGCTCATCAAGTGTTCACGAATTTCTGTGCAAAGTTTCAAGTAATCTGGCAACTATGTATTTGGACTTACTTCGAAAGTGCTTGGTACGCAATGTTATAGTAGTAAAGGCAACGATGCTCTGCTCAATGAATATTTAACAATATCACAGGTGGAAGGCAAATTGACTGAATCATCGCAATAATTAATGGTACGAAAAAAATTACTTGTTAGTTAAAAAATCATTATTAAATAGATTTTGTCCTTACTTGTCTATTTATCTCGAAAACTATAATTTGAGCTATAATTTTGTAACCAACTTCATATATTATATTCCTAGTAGATGCGCGTCTGGGTTCATCTAATAATATCTAATCTGAATTTATTTACTTTTTTCTGTATATTGTTGATAATATTTGATCGCAGAATTAAGTAAACAAGAACTTTACCAGTAACCTTTGCATTAATTAAGACAATCTTGCTATATACTGTATACGCGTGAAGAAGATCAATTAGTTCTTTGCATTAACCTTTTCTCATTTTTATACATTTAGTTTATAAAAAAATACTTTTAAATTGTGAAAAATCAAGATACCATAAGTCAGAAAAAATCCATGTATACAGAGAAAATGTGTTGATAGTATGCTTTTGAGAAAGGTGTTGAGAGACAATTTCGATTGAACAATTTGAGGGTTACAATAGGAAAATTTTAAAATAAAAGCTAAGTAATAAGATAATTAGAATTATCTAATTTTTCAATTACCACACTATATTTAACCAGATAACTGTGTCGCTTCCATAGAAAGCACTGTTCGTACCGTTTTGCATACGAAGTGTTAAGACATTGGATAAAATATAAAAGTATATTTTACAAAGATGTTATTACAATATTACATTTTATTTCGTTGTTACCAAAAGCATATATTACATATGTGCTAAGCTAAAAACGAATTAAATTCAATGAAATATTATAAATGTAAAAAAATCAAAACTTATTATTGAAAGCAACGGTGGAAAATGTTATTTCAATAGCAAAATCTTAATTGTTATTGATCTAGTATATAATTTCCAAACTTTGGGAAGTTCATGCAACTTGCAAAGGTAAAATGGTATTTATAAATGCTTGATTAATACAGTCATAATCTCAAAATATTCTAATTAACTTGACATTTTAGAATATATTTAAATTTTTTTCAAAAATTTCAATTTAAATAGCAAATGGTCACTGTTTTGTCTACATGACGAGTATACTCGTCGTCAACACACAAAATTTTGCCACTTTTCCGAAGATCACAGGTTAAATAAAAGGCTCACAACGAAAACCTCGGGTGTATTCTTCAGGGATTTTGAAGAAACTTCTCATGGCAATAGAGTTGATAATCAAAGGAAATACTTTAAAATATGATAGGCATATAAAAGGTGGTTTAATTATAAAAACCAATTAAAATTTTGAAAAATAGACCGCGCGCGATACACATAAAAATAGATTTAAAAAATTGTACGTCAACGGGCTTCAAACCTGATTTTTTTAAGTTTTCATTTTTTTTATCTTGAGTATAACTTTCATATCTCGCATAAAACAGAACTACCGAGTCATATTCATATGGAACATTGTAAGCGTACGTATTAATACTTATATTTAAAATCATTAACTAATTGCATATATTTCGGAAACACAAAGTGATATATTTGGAACAAATATAAAAGTACATACTACATTATTATTATCACATGGAAAGTAATATAAAACTAAATTTTTCAAATGTGACATTATATTTAACCCTTTTACTACGGATGTCGTCCCCAAACAAAATCCACATGACGTGCTGTGTGTACGGATGTCGTCCCTGGACGACAAGGAACATTTGTCACAATGAATTAAAGTATTGCGAATTCTAGTCTTTTCTAGTTCATTAGAAGCGTAATTTTTAATATTTCAACACATTTTTATTGATAATCATAAAAATAACTTAAAATACATTGTTATGTCTGTCCGTTCAGTAGTGTAACTGACTGGCACGCTGTTCCCGTACAGCAGCGACACGCTGGACACGCCTAAGGGAAGCACACCTCGACTTGGTTGCAAAATAGAATTACTTTTGAATTCCCCGAAAGAATAAAAAAAGGAAATAGTAGTAGAAAAATGTTGACGAAACATTGTGATTGAAGTTGCTCAAACATCGGAAAGTTCATGCAACTTGCATTAAGGTAAAATGGTATTTATAAATGCTTGATTGTTGATGAAACATTGTGATTATCACTCTTTTTTAGTTTATCTTCATATAGTGATCCTTACATATTTCTATTTATATAAAAGCTGTGTAATGAAAAGCTTGGAATAATCGACGAAATTTCCAAAGCGATTAGAATTTAATCTAGTTTCAGATCGATTCGACGTAGCCATTCCATAAACAATAGTATCATTGGATCATCAAAATTAATACCGACAAACGCTTTGCGGATCTCGTAACGCGCTGACACACACTATTAGATCTCCTCATTCGCACTGTAATTGACGTGTAATTCAACGGCACGCAGCCACTACCCGTTATCACTATATCGATATCAAGGAGCTTCCTTTCGGATTCTAGTTAGTCGTACGTCTCGAACCGAGGACGGAATAATTTCCATAGAAATGAGAAACGGGTTGAGGTGCTCAAATAATCAAAGGGCTAGAGTTCAGTGCCGATGTCAAGAGACGTATAGGATGCTGTCGAGCAGTTCCATGCATAACTAAAACATTCATATGTCTAATATTTTATTAGGGACATATGCTTTCCAACTATAGTAAATAATATGTGAAATTCTACAAATTCGGCTGCAACAAGAAATGTATTAGTTATTTGGAAATGCATTCGAACATATATAGAACATTGAACGGTATAACAGGGTCTCCAACAAAATGTAAAAAGAGTTTTGTAGCAAAAAAAAAAAACTTTTTTTAATCGGTTTTTAAGTTAGAAAAAGGGTAGGTAAAACCGTCGTAAACAATATTGTAATATTATTGTTAAAAAAATTGCAAAAACAATTTTTTTAAATTATCATAAAGTTGACTTCCAGATGAGTATAATAACTAGTTAAAAGCGGCATTTAACCTTAAGGCAAGTTGCAAAAACTTGTCGAAATGTGTAAAAATTAACTTAATCAAAATTGAATTGATTTTAACGGTTCATTTCAAAAATAAAGTTATTGCTTTTAATTAAATCTATACATTGCGATCTCTAATAGAATTTTTTCAAACACATTTAAATTAACTGTAATTATTTAATTATATTGCACAGACACGTGCTTGTATGCCCTAAATTTGTAGCTTATTATTTGAAATTTTAATGTATTTACAATGTTTGATTCATCACATCACAAAAGAAACTTTTGACACAAATTTTGACTATAATATTTTCTCAAACTTTGATGAATTTTTAGCATTAAACTATTTGTCATAGGGCCGTAACATTTTAGTATGTTTTATAAAACCATGATATCTATTGCCAAGAAAAGTTTCATGAAAATTGGCAGGATTTTTTTTCAACAGTTAATTTCAAAAATGATTCTACCCAATATCTTTCGAACAGTTTGTGATTTTTTAAAATCTATTCAAAATTGAGAGCATAAAACGTGGACGAAAAAGTTTTCACTATCCTCTATTTACAAAGAAACGGCTTAGCCGATCGTCGTACAAAACTGAGAAAAGAGGAGTTCTTTACATTAGGTTGCTGGAAGCGGGTATCGAACCCAAAAACCTCAAATTCAAATCTCATAGCTCTAACCTCTAAAGAACTGTCAAAACTGTTTTTATTAACTAAATATTTACTAATACAAATAATATTTTTCAAACTGCTTTTATCAGCTTTGTTGCACAAAAGGCATTTTCACCTATTTCATCCGAAAACTCTGCTCACTCCCGATTTTTTTTTATTTATAGGTAATGCAAAAATTAGTTGCTTCATTATTTGTAAATAAATCTTCGTAATTATCAATGGATATATTAAGATTGTTTCAAATTCCAAAATTTGTATAATTTTCACATTTAGAGTGTATCATTTCGAAGTCTTACCTCTTTTTAAGGGTTGCCTTTTCGAAGTAGACAATTAAACTTTATACTTCTTAATTGCACTTTCAGTGCTAGTAGACTTCTAAGGGTGATCATTTAATAATTTACATTTATGCACCCCCAATATTTTGAAACAATAATAGAAGTGGTTAAAATTTAAAATGTGATATATATTATCATTAGCCCTTTTTCAGAAGGCCGAGAGAACAAAACATTTTACCCTCTTTCGTATTGTTGCTCAATTGCCCTACATAGATTATAATATTTTCAAGAAAATAAAATTGTCACCGATATTTAAATATTCATTATTATCTTATATTTATATTTATACTATATTCTATGGTAATGATATGTGGTAATAATAGTGTCCATAATTTCTCTAAAATATGCTATAAAACAATGAGAAAAATATCAATGAAATTTTTAAGCTTAAATACGAAATGTTAGCTGTTAACTAAACACAAATCTTTCAAGTATTATAACTTCACTTATTTAATATGCACTTTTCGCGCAAATATTTTTTAACAGGGCAGTTCAATCCGTTTATGATAATACATTTTTTATGATACGGTCATTTTCTTAACTAATAATATAGTACATTTTATATATTGCCTTTTCATATGTGAGCCCCATAAATTTTAAAGTGTCAAATATTAATATAATGATCAAACTTTGATAAAAAAAAATAGATTCAGTTTAAAAAAATATTTTAAAAATATATAATAAATAAGTTTAAGATTTTTAAAATACGAGGTCTGTTCAAAAAGTTTTCGTAATTTTCGTTTTTTCAAAAAAATATTTATTTATTCGTCTACATTAATGTGGTCCCCTTCAAAGTAGTCCCCCCCAGATATAATACACTTATGCCAGCGTTTTTTCCAATTTTCGAAGCACCCTTGATATTCACTTTTTGATATGTCCTTGAGCACTCTCGGCGATTTTCTTCAATCGAGGAAAACCGCCGTCCTTTCATGGGTCTCTTCAACTTTGGGAATAGGAAAAAGTCACACGGAGCCATATCTGGTGAATTTTTGCACTTTGCAACACTTTATTTCATTTTTTACGCAAAATTTAATACAAATTCTTTGACTTTTTCAATTCTTCCATTGTAAAAATCGCCGAGCTCAGAAAAACACGTCGAACCTTAGCGACTACCACAGACAAAGTAAACAGTGAATATAGCTGAAAATTTCATCATACTTTAGGGGCATGTATACCAACACAATAAAAAAAAATTTGACAATCAGACACTCCAGACCCGCGAAATTTAATTATTAGTAATTCCGGGTACTTTTTGAACAGACCATGTATATACACATAGAAGTTTTGCATAATGCGAGGCAAAGTTATATCAGTAAAAAATGTTTTTTGTAATTAACTTGTAAATTTTATATAATAATATCTTTTTGAGATCGTTACCTACTTGCATTACTACTATAAGTTTTAAATTACAAATTTATACAACAACAACAAAATAAAAAAAATTAATTGTGATCAGTTTAGTAAGTTGCTTGAATATATTAATTGCAATATGTTTTTGAAATATACTACAGATCAAAGTAACAACAAAAACTAATAAATCTTATCTGTAACATATTGGAACTTGACTAGAAATTGTTTACAATCAAAACCAATCATGCATTTCCTTCCGATAGTGAAAACCAATATTTATTTGAAATCGTATCAAAACTTGTTATTGTTTCTGCACAAGTTCTTAAGAATCATTTGAAAATTGAATATAATAAATAATGAAATTCTATACACAGCAAAGCTATTTGATGCGTTATAATATTAAAAAAAGAACGAAGTAAGGCATTTAATAACTTCCATGAACGTTTTACAAACAAGATTTAAATTAAAAACAAAAGAAATTGAACCAATATTGCAATGGTAGATAGAATCTATATTGGCGTAAATATTGTAGAAATAATGAAAACTATTGAAAGCTTGAATCATTTATTAGATTAATTTAATTACATTTTTTATTTAAATAATAATCAAATAATCATCACATTTATTAAGTGATTAGCTCAATTAGTCTCGAACAAATTGTTTAGGAAATCTAGATAATCTCAGTCTACATGAATAAATATTTAAAAAAAAAAGTTACATTTAAGTAGAACATTCGTATTCATTCATATAGGCATTAAATCCCGATTGATAAAAAATTGCTACAGAGCTGTAAAATATATTTACAATCTGTATTACAATTCATTTTCAGTTCTTTTGCGAAATAACACGTTAAATTTATGTCAATCAAAATTTCGTGAATAACCCTAAAACTAAACACTAACCATGAAGAAAAAACATACTTGACTATGAAAGAAAGCCAAAAGCAGTAAATGATTCCAAGTTCATTATTGACATATTTTTATTACCCGTTTAGTGTACGATTGATACTGATAGGCAACCAATAAAGTTCTACTTTTTGAAATTTTCATATTGAAAAAACAACCTCTGTGTAAATAAATCCATATATCTTGAGTTAATATTCTTTGAAAACAATGTCACCCAAACTATAATGCATTCACCTACATCTTGCTCATATTTTCAAGTAATTCTAAAACGAGAAACACATAAATTATCAACACATTGCAACGTTGTATTTGGAAAATTTATTTCAGCTCTAGTGCTATATACAGAGTTGACTGCTGAAACTAACTAGAACTCAGTGATGTGAATTGATATTGGAAGAATGGAATGGCATAGCTTTGTCATGTCGAACAAAAGAGTCTGAAATACAATCAGAAAACGAATAAAATGCATCTGCTATAAATTGATGTTTTATACTGACGACAATATTATATTTTTTGAATTGTAATGTGATATTGTAACGCAAGTATGTTCCATGTAAAATTCTGCTACTAACTGCATTGTCATGCATTCATAAAAATTCTGATATGTATATTTTTAATATTTGAATAGCGATCAGAACTTAATGTTCTTATAGCTAGCTATTGTGATAATAATAATAATGGGTAGTACTGCACTAGGGCAGGTCCGTGAGTAGCGTTAAACTCCATTTAGAGAAGAATAGTGTGAGAGATTTCCCATTGCCATTTCATCCCAAAATAGGCTATTTTCAATTGGGAACATATTTTTGATCTATATTTTAAAAAGAAAATGAACATCGCTGCTGCACGATGTCAGGTTGTCCAGAGCGAAGTTTGAACTCAAGACCCCGTCCACATGAGTTTGTGCGTGCAATCCTCCAAAAGTCGAAATTGAAAATGTTTTAATTTCTTCACGTTTTGAAGGTTTCTGAACATTTTGGCATACCTTAAAAAAATGGATATGTGTGTATGTATGTATGGATGCAATTTTTCGTCCACGATTTCGGGCGCACGGATCAACCGACTTGAATAATTAAAAAACACTCGATTCCTATTGATAGGAAGATGTGCTGCTTAGTTATTGGCAAAAGTTGGTCCAGCCGTTTTGGAGTTACGGAGCAAAGAGTGCAGAAAATATAAATCGAGTTCTTGAGAGAACGAAGCATCCGATTCGAATGATCCAAAACATTCAATTCGTAATGATAGCAAGAAGTGATAATCAATTTTTGGCAGAGACAGGTCCAGTCATTTCAAAGATACGGAGCTAAATATGCAAAAAATGGCAGTTTTTAAAAAAATAAGCGTCCGATGATTCAAAAAACTTTCTGCTTGTGTTCACAAAACAATTGCTTTTGGAAAAAAAATTATTTTAAAACAAAATGTTTCTGTATATCGAAAATAATCCGCATTTCATTTTTAATTTTGGCTAAAGTTCTAAAGCTCATTTATATACTTTAATTAAATAAATTTAACTTCCAATTAAGTTTATGTAATTCTTATAAATAAACATGGAAACATTCAATTCGCAAAGATGTGGAGAAGTGGTGATTAGTTTATGGCAAAGACAGGTCCAGCCATTTCGGTGATACGGAGCTCAATGTGTAAAATATAACAGTTTTTGAGAAAAATGAGCATCCAATTTGAATGATTTAAAGAACTTTCTGCTTGTATTGACAAATTATTGTTTTTGGGAATTTTCGTTTTATTTCAAAAAGTTTTTGTTAATTTCCAAAAAAAAATTTTTTTGAGTATCGAAAACAGTTCGGATTTTCACAATTTCAATTCGGTACGGAAAGTTCCAGCAGTTTGCCTCTAGGCACAATGTTATACACTACTAGTTACAATTAATATTGATGATTATTTTTGTTGGTGCAGCAGTCTCTGGAAAGGAATATATTTGCTTGAAAACATATTGCTAATTATATTTCCAAGTGAAAATCGATATCACTACTGCTTGGTATCAAACTTGGAACCTGAAATAAGGATTGGTGCAGCAGTGCCTGACACCATAATTGTTTAGAAACATAATGCTATATATATTTCGGAGTGAAAATCGATATCACTCATGTCCGGTGCGATTCTGGCACTTCTTATTAAAATCCCATAGCTCTTAACACTAATCTACAGAAGAGCTTCATTGCATAAAGTATCATTTCAAATTTCATATAGCCAACATGTAGAAGGTAATACAATTTCGGGAACTTCACGCGTTTAGTAGGTACTGCAAACAAATATTTCTAATTTCAAATTTTCCATTGAATGTAATATAAAACCTCACGGTGAACTTTAATCCCATCAAACATCTGACGTATAATTGTTTGTGTAAATAACATTAATAACGTGTAATATTCCAATTATAATTGTTATGTGAAGCATTTAACGAACAGGGCTCTCGAACAAAACAACTTTCGAAAAGTCGTTGATGTGTGCACGTCAACAGCACAAAGCACAAAAGTGTGTGGATAGGCTGCTGACGGGCGCTTGGAAGCAATGGGGCTCCGTTATCCGTTCTGTCACTTAGGAACTTGCCTGGATGAATCGAAGTGGATGGGTGATTTGGCAAAAGTCAAACTTTGATGATATTTCGTCTGATAGTTGGATGAAAATTACGAGAGATTTTGGCGAAAGCCGAAATCATATTATCCGCAGTCAGAAGTTTCTTCAGAATGACCCGTGGAAGCATCTCGATAAATATATTAAGACACTATATATGCCGGGGGTCTCATAGTACATCGCGACGACGGAGCAACCTATTTAGAACTTGGGAACTTGATTTTAATAATTAAGGAAGTGTCAGACCGACGAGATTGTGAGGGCGAATGCGAATTGTACGAATGTACTTACGCGACCGTGTATATCCCTATGCATGCATATATATACATCAGTTATGTCAAACCAGAAAACTATCTCGGGCCAAATACTCAAGTTAGATATAAAACTCTCAAAATATAAGAAAAGTTTCAAACTTTGTCTTTAGTTATATGTGCTACACTTCAGCATTATCAGTTTATGTAGATATTATTTTTTATTGCTTTGAATGTCAAACTATCCCTGTTTGAGGCCATTAATGAGTCGATAAAATAAATGTATACCATACCAATGGTATGGCAAGGCTATGCTACGTTTCAGTTTTCATACAAAATGATACTAAATACTGTCAAAATCCTATATATTTGCTGTGCGATCAGGCGTTTTACACGTAAAATGCAACTTCACTCATATGTTATCAAGCCATATCTCATAAATGCAGTTAAGATAACGTCGTTTTTTGACATTTGTGCATTTTCTAGGTTAGGTTTTCAATCTAAAATGCCTGAATGCAACAACCACATAGGATTTTGACAGTTTTTAGTACCACTTTATATGAAAACTGCTACATACCACTATGTTGCCATAACATTGGTCTATTTTACAGTAGAATCGACCTCTAAATTATTATGACATCTTATTGTTGGGCTTGTTTTTTTTTAAATATACCCAGTAGTTGTCTTATCCTAATAGAAGCATTAGGACTATACGTAATAGTACTTCCTTAATTCACATTTTTATATGCTCCGTGATTCCTAAGATCTTACACGACGATCCAAATATAGATTTTATAGACAGCGCAATAAGCAAACTAGTGGCCAACATTTCATAAAACTGGAAAACTGGACAAATTCTGTAGTCTCTCAATTCTTCGAGACACTAGTTTACAGAACACTGAAGAAAAAGATCTCAAAAAATTGTACTGAAGGGATTTAGCATTACTACATCTTTGGAGAACTGAGCTGAATTGGTAAATCACTCATTGAAATGAGAAATATTGATATACTAAAACTTAGAACAACAATATTATATGCGTGTTTATAAGTGCGAGTATATGTGTGCAAGCATTGAACCAAATAGCTCATAAAAATTATATGTAACTTTGCTTTCATATAAAATTATCTATTGAGATCTATACCTAAGATCTGTAACCTGAAGCGGAAATTTGATATCATGCTACCTGATATCGAGCTGACCGAGATTAGAATCGAATCCTTAATTTGTGTTACACCACGTCTTTACGTTACGGTGGGCTCTAGTTTTGTTGATATAGAAAAGAAATTTCAACAATATTAGAATAATTTGGTTTAATTTTAAGAATATGCTCAACAATATCAATAAAATAAGCCGTTCTAAATAATGTAAGTAAAAGATAAATTTAATTTTATAAAAATACTCATTTTTTAAAGACATTTTAGACCTATTTTGCGTTTGTTATTGATTTTGTCAAGACAAAATTTTGTTCCACCATATTATAGAACATATTTCTTTGAGATTATTTTGTAGGAAAATAAATTATGCATTTTGTACGAGTATAATATTTACATAAAATTTTAGTGCATTTTGACATTCATCGAAGATGGTTGTTTGACCACTTCGACATAATTGCAATACGGGATCATAAATACATGATAATACGTGCTTATATCGTTTTTTTGTGCAAGCATTTTTCAAGTCCTGCTTAATTTTAATACGATTAAATAAAAAATGTAATATCAACCTTGCCAACTTTGCACATATGAATAACATTATTCATAATCTCATTATTTCTCAGTACTTTGCAATAAAAGTTTTATATATTTCAACAGTTTCCTGTTCAGAAGATGAAGAAAGACTTGTACGAGATTTGTTTCGTGGATACAATAAGCTGATTCGGCCTGTGCAGAATATGACGCAAAAAGTAGATGTCAGATTTGGTTTAGCCTTTGTACAACTTATTAACGTGGTAAGTGATCTTAATTATCATATTAGTGTTGAAATGGCTTAATATACATTAAATAAGGTTCGTGGCTCAATACTAATGATCGTATTCAATTTTTTCTGGAACGATTTTAGAAAAGGGCCATAAAAACAGCATTAAATCTAAGACTTTACGTTACATAAAGAAGAGAAGGACAAAATCAGTTTCACAATTTTTACAAACTACCAAAACTTTTCTCTTGTTTAATACAATACGGACGTACGATTATCAGAAGTAACTATTCAAATCTCGATTGCATATTCATTTGTTCATCAAATTGAATATTAAGTGGAATATAAACATAATTATAAGAAATATATTGTAAAATGCCTTTAATTTAAACCAAATTGAGGAAATCCAATGGAAAACGAAAATACACTGTCATTTACCAAAAGAAGAGACAAGACACTTGAATGGCTAGATAGTCAATCGTACCTATATAAAATTCAAATATTTCTTTTATATTGACTAATTTTGATCCAATTCAATTCTAGTAATAAAATTTCAAATCGACAAAATCCATCAAATTTATTTCAAATTAGTCAAGTATCAAATTAAAGTATAAAAATTAGTCCAGAAATCTTGAACTTTAGCTTTTTAGATATCATTCAATGATTTGACATAACCTATAAAATGATTTATCTATCATTCATGGTAAAAAATTATTGTACGACATATAAAATTCAAAATCTACAGCAATTATTATATCACAGATAATATGGCATGAAGAATTATTACACAGGCAGTGACAAATTGTAAACTGCCCTAAATAAGTAGTTATTGATTTCAAAACCTATATTTTTGCACTGTTAATAATAAATCCGCAAAAGCTCATGAAAAGAGATATGTAAGGATGAAACAAGTTTCACCAAATATAAATTTTCTGCGATGGTAAAGTTTATTAACTTTACTTTACTTTTTACTTTAAAAGTTTAAGATATTGTAAATCAGGAATTTTGACTGATAGGAACAAAAGTTTTTCTCCAATATTAGTCCTTACTTTGTCAACTTATCTGCCCTTTTGGACAATTATTGTTAACTATGTAATGTAGGTGTTCTCTTATGCATTTTCCTTTGATAATTATGTTTGAACAAAAGTTGAATTTATGTTTTACATTGTTATACATATTTATGGAGTTATGGATTATTTTGAGTTTCTTCACGTAAAACTTCACAACCACATTGGTACTTGTATAATCAATATAGAATACACAACATGCATACATATCTAAGAAAACTTTAGAATTTAAATTCTCTTCTTTGCAGATAAATAAATTGGAATTTGGGTTATCTGTCATGAAAACCTGTGTAAAATATTTTAGTGATTGATAAATTTGGCTGTGTTTATCCGCCCTATATTCAAAATGTAAATAAAATTTTCTATCGTAAGCACAGCTTTGCCAATCAATTTATAATATATCTACAACATAAACTAAATAGTTCGAATCGCTAAATAAACATTATTCAATAATTGATTAAATTTTCACAAAAAATTTTTGTATTATGAAATAACTTGAGATATATTATCATTAGTAAATAATGATATATTATTTGAAACTGACTCTAAAGCAAAACAAATTAAAATAGATAACTTTAATGATTAAATAATATAATGATAATTGATATAAATATATTTATAAATAAATTTATTTTAAGTGTGTAAAAATTTTAATTAACAGGTTATATAAAAAAGTTTGTATAAATTTTATTAACTAGTAAAATTTTTGGATATATAACATATGTTGAATTAATCTACACATTAATATTAATTATATAACGGTTAAACTATGCTGATTTTGAAATAGGGTCCAGAGAAAAAAAGAAGAAGTATGTTTGTTTGAACAAGTTTCCATTATTGCCCTACATTAACATAATCCGTAGACCGCATTGCTTTTAATGCACTAAAAATAATTTTTTAAGTTCGATTTCTTTTAATGATGATTGTTACTTGTATACAGATAGATCACTTTGTTATTTTGCTATAAGTTGAACATTCATAGTTAATTACGGTTGTCACAACCGTCCCCACACCCCAGGGCGGTTATGCCACTCGTTCTTTTTTTTATGATTTGACTTTATGACTCACCCTTCATATTGAAGGACAGTATTAAGTAGAACCACGTAGGTAAATGTTCAAATTATCATTTAATTTACGTTGTACCCAGCTAACTGGTACCATAGCTAAATAAGTATAAATAGATGGCAAACACGGCCGCTTTGATATTACATCAATTGTAATTCTTTCATCATTCAATAGATGTCGCCACCAACCGTAGCACATAAATTTACCATTAGTTCAATTCTAGATAAGCTTTATTTGAATTTATAATATAGAAAAGATACTCTTGTTTAATTTGACTAAATAAAATGACTGGTACATTAACAAAATTATCGCTGATCAAAGAATGTGGCGCAACCGCACCCAGTCTCTGTACTGAATAATTAAATTTTGTATGATAACGTAAAATCGCATATTAAGAGTTTTGACGATAATGTAATACACATTCTTGTTGTACACGTCTCATAACCATCTTGTTTTTTTATTACAATAACCAAAAGACAATGTGCATATATTTTGTAGCGCTCGCAATAAAATTAAAATTTTGTTCAATGAAATAAAGTTATTTACATTTATTTTCTGAAAATTCCAGAACGAAAAGAATCAAATCATGAAATCGAACGTGTGGCTGCGATTAGTGTGGAGCGATTATCAATTGCAGTGGGACGAAGCAGATTACGGCGGCATCGGCGTACTGAGGTTGCCGCCCGACAAAGTTTGGAAGCCGGACATAGTTTTGTTCAATAAGTAAGTAGTTTGCAACATATCTTCTTAATAACCTGATAAGTATAGAACGGCCAACAATTGTATATCACTTACACGGTTATTGATTAAAAGGTAATATGATTTGTTATATCGTAGAAATTATTTAACGATACTTTATAACAAATAGTGTCTAAATATGAGAAACTCAAAATGACGTGCATTTCTCCTAATTCAAACTTAATTGCCATCATATCGATGTTGTTATAATAAGTTATTTCCAAATTATTTTTTGCAGTTTGTTCAAAAGTCTAAAATAGAATAGAAACGTATCTATTAGGGCGGGTCGATTTAAAGGTCACTTAGGCACATATGATTTTCGGATACTAGGGATCAAAATAAGATACTTTGCTGAAGAAACCATACCTCTGAAATGAATTTTGATGTCCCGTGCGTTGACCCAAAAATAAGGGTTGAATGTTGAAAAACCGTTCAGGGTAGGTCACAGGGGATGAACCACGGGCATGGGTAAATCGGCTTTTCAAAGTTAGTGGGGGTCGGTCATACATTTGGACGCGACTCTAATTGGGGCAAAATGGAATTTTTCAAATGTCAACCCTTATTTTTGGTGTCATTGCACCGGGACATCAGAATTCATTTTAGAGATATAGTTTCTTCAGCAAAGTATCTTATTTTGATCCCTAGTATCCGAAAATCATGTGTGCCTAAGCGACTTTTTTTGACCCATACAAATCGACCTCTAGTATGCTCTAGTATCTATGTATCATTTGTAAATGATTTTAAATGTATTTATATGCTTGTGTATGAATGTGTTTTATGCACATGTATATATGAATTGTTTTTTTTTTATATATATAACCATCGATAATAATAATTAAAATTTAGAACAAATAATATGCTAATTACATATACAGTGTCCAATCGTAGTTTTTCTGCACTGTAATATTATATGAAATATTTTTATAACAAATCAGATTGATGATAAACATGAACACAACAAAACAGCAAGAAGTAAATTAATATTAATAATTCTCAATTTTACATTCTATCGAACTCTAGAATAATGTATATAGAGATCATGATGATTTATATTTAAGAAAAAGTAAATTTATATACAAGTTGTGAAATGTTGTAGGTTGCTAAATACTTAAAGTAATCGAGACGAAATAAATAAATAAAAAAATTTACAAGGTGTCTCAGAACTCGACTTTTCAATTCGAATGTTCTCTACTCGCATAAGCAGATCAAATCATTTGAAATAATTGTGAGCGAATCAGCAAATTTTCATTTTTGTTACTGATGATTGCATTATTAGCACTGTTTTTTTCATGGTTACAGTTCCAAAGTTTAAAAGCACAAAATTAGTAATAATTAAACACTATAACCAAATAATGAAGACACGGTTTGACCAAAGCTCTATGTTGTATTTTAAAGCTCATATTTTTTAAACTGCATGGGATAATTTGTTTTTCCATTTTTTCGTTATATTTACAATCAAACTTATCACCCCGTTTCGGCTTGACGTTCAGTTCTGGGACACCTTGTGCAAAAATTTACTTTGATTTAAATATAAGGTTGTCAAATATCTCCTTCCGCCTTTTTGTATTATAAACCAAGAGCAAAAAAGCGGAAGGGAGATATTTGACAACCTAATATAAATTATGATTTCAATATAGATTATTTTGAAGTTAGATATGATGTAATAATTGAAAAATATTACAAATATTAATTTACTTATAAAATGTTTATCGTCTATCTGATTTGTTATACATTTATATAATATTACTGCGCAGAAAAATTACAATTGTATACAAAATTTATTGAATATTTTAAATTTTTCGTACGGTTATAATATGATTAAAACAAATATATTGTATATTTGTTTTTTAAGATTAATTAATTACAACTCACAGCTACAATCAGGTACTTCAGCGCTACCATGTAAGGTGCTTACATATTTTTTTATTTTCAAATTATATAATAAAATTTGTGTAATTGAAATTGAAATTTATATAATTTTATTATTTTCAGCGCTGATGGTAATTATGAGGTGCGGTATAAATCAAACGTTTTAATATACCCTAACGGCGAAGTGTTATGGGTACCTCCTGCCATTTATCAGGTAATAAATAACTATCAAATTAAGTTACATCATATATAGAATATTAAATAATTGGATTATTGTGTATATAATTACACTCATTGTTATATGCAGTTTATATTTATTTCAACGTCACACACGTTTGATAAACAAACTTTTGAAATAAATACTGTATTATTGTTTGAAGTCCTTAAAATCATTTATATTCAAATATACTGTAAAAATGCAGTCTATAGATTAATAATTATTATGGATATATTTTACTAATTACCAGCGAATAGTAAATATGTACACCTATCCGCCACTTTACACGGAAGATGGATTCCATAAAAAACCGTGTAATTTGAAAATTTCACTCTCATAAGGAAAAACCGTGCTAAACGAAAAATCACTATGAAAAGGCCATTTTTGTCAGTTTTTAATATGATGAATAACATACACATCAAACACAAAATAAATATTAATCTGTTTATTATCAAACACATTTGATAAAGTATAAGATAATTATTTATATTAATAATAAAATAAATGTAAAAAAATCTATTTATCTAATACACCCAGGCCTCGCTATACGGCCGCTCTTTATACGGCCTTTCGCTATAACGGCCCTCTTTAATTAAGGCACGTTTTCGATATACGGCCTAAAATGTTTCGCTATAACGGCTTTTTTTCTCTATGTCGATATATTGCGCAATCTCGGTTTTGAAGATTTAAACGAATCTGATGTGCTGAATCTACTTGCAGCTGATAGGGAACCCCCTTTAATATGAGGAACTCATTCAGTTGCAAGCAGAGCCGGCAATTGATGAAGATACAGAACCTGTTGTATCCAAACAGCTAACATCAAAAATCATATCGAGCGCTTTTTCATATTTTGAACAAGGAATAAACATCCTCCTTGAAAACCATCCTGACTGTTATAAATCACTAAAGCTGTTTATAAATCACTAAAGGAAGAAATAGACAAGAAAGCAAGATAAAAAACTTTAGACAAATTTTTCAAACCACCAGCGCAAAATGATGGTGACAGTGATCTGTAGGTTTTAGTTGTTTCATTTTTATTTGAAAATTATGTCATGTTTTTGAAGTTTTTTATTTTATGTAAAGTTTATGTTCTTGTTAAATATGTTTATAATTTAAACAAAATAAAAAAATAAAATGCATTTTGAATGATATACCATATTATATATTTATTAAATTTGGAACCGATCCCATTGAATTTGTATGAATACGTATTAGAATAATTGATTCGTTATACGGCTTTTCGCTTTACGGCCAAGTTTTGCGGAACGTATCTAGGCCGTAAAGCGAGGCCCCAGTGTATTGCATTTTTTATAGTTAAAAATACGCAAAGATAAAAACAAAGTGAAAACAAGGATGCTTATTGTTTTGGTTTTTTAAACAATCTAGTTTATGCTCACAAAAAATTTAGTTTGAATCATAAAAGGGAAAGTTCCCATCTTATTTACATATTTCCACCATAGACAGACTATTTATTGTAAGAATTCGTAACTGTAATATACATTTTATAGTGTTATATTTTTTTTTATTTCTCAAGATTCGATTACAATTTGTTTTCAAAATGTTATGTAATGACGAAAATAGAAAATAAAAAGATGTTGTATTTTGACAGTAAAATATTTTGACAATGAAACAATTATTTAGTGTTTATGCAAAAAATGCAAAATTAATACATTTTGTTTAAAAATATTCTCAAAATCTGTATAAGATTCAAAACCTGTAAAACGAATACCATATAAAAACTGAGAATAAATGTGTAAAATATATTAAAAACCTTACATAAACAATGAATTATACTTTCATATATTTACCGTCGAATAAATGGAAACTATACAATTCGTTTCCAATCGATTTTCAACGAATAATATTCTTAAATATTATATGGGCTTAACAAATCATTAATATACTTAACAATACTCAAACTTTATGTTCATATATTTTTCCTTATAATTTATCGATCTTATTTCTTTTCCAGAGTTCTTGTACCATAGATGTAACGTATTTTCCATTTGATCAGCAAACGTGCATTATGAAATTCGGTTCCTGGACTTTTAACGGTGATCAGGTAATATAATTTATTCATTACACGCCTTTTATACCTAGAACTTTTAATTTTAAGCACCATAACATTACAAAGATAAAGTTAATAGTTTAGTTATGCAAAAAGGGGTGCAGAATTTGTATCTAGTTGAGTAAATTCCGAGCGAGATATAAGAAACTCAACCGCAGGAATTAGCGCTTGAAACTTTACTCGTTCCAACCAGAACACCAGATGTTATCTATGCAAATAGAGTGACACGCTTTAAAACTAGTCTGACAAAACTTGAAACTTATAACATGAAGTCAAAAATAAACTACTTCCATGCAAGTGAAAAGCTTTTTGTTCAGATCTTTGGCAGTGCTTTGACAATAGAAACTTTGGCAGTGCTTTTCAAGCCGCGATTTGTAAAAAATAATCAATATTAATTTTTTTTCATTTTTCATGAGGGGGTGTCCATTAATTACGTGATCGGAACTTCAACGATTTTAAACCTCTCCTTCCCCTTGGCGATACGTGGTGATATTCAAAATTAACCCCCCCCCCCCAAAAAAAAAAATTGTAAACTTTTGATTTTTCAAGTGTTTGAATTTTTTCAAAAAATTCAGGTAAAATATAAATATGTAATGCAAATAAATGATATCTTACTATACCCCTTCCTCCCCTACGTGATATTTTGTGATTTTTTGTCAAACCTCTTAGCCCCGAAATACCTCACGTGATTAATGGACGCCCGCTAAAGCAAATCGATCCTAAAACTTTTAAGGGTTTTAGAAACTATGTTGATAGAATGAAAAAATATGTTTAGAACAAACAAAAATTTTTTTGAAAATATCATTGATATATTGCAACCATTAATATTTAAAAAAAAAAAACAATTTAAAGAGTTTCAAAAAATTTATATAACGACTACTGAAAATGACTGAAACGGACTTAAATTTTCAGTGAATTTTTCTTTATATATATAGGGGCAGATTCTGCTGTAAAATAGACCAATGTTACAAAATGGTCCCTAAAGGACCAATTCTGGTCTCAACCAACTTCCATACATTATGCTACTGATTCATACCGAATACTGTCAAAATGTCATGTATTTGCTGTGCGTTAAAGCGTTTTACACATAAACTGCAACGTCACTCGTATGCTATAAAGCCGAGTCAGAAACACCCTGTTATCGTTTTTTTTTGACATTTGTACCAAATTTTATTCCAATGTTACCAAATGGTAACAAATACTGTCGAAATTCCATGTGATTGCTGTGCAGTCAGGCGTTTTGAATTGAAAACCTAACTTAGAAAACGTACAAATTAAAGCAACAATTCGATATTACTAAGGAAAAATATTTAATTATAAATCAAATTTAGTCAGAATAATCAATAATAGTAATCAGTGCGTTGAATAGTTTTCAGTATAAAAGATGTACTAAAATGACGGTCACTTTGAGAGCTAATTATCAATAATAATCCTGTCATTTATAAATTTAATTTATTATTATTATTTAGTAAGAGATGATATAATGCATATGTTGAATAACTTGGAATTTTAATGCAGAATGAATCACAATATGAACATCATATGTTCATTTAATCAATCAATAAGAGTGTTCTAATAAAAACAACAATGATCATCTCACTTTTTTTAATGTCGTAAACTAGTTTGACTAAATACTACGTGGGTTTTACAGATGACAATCCAAACGTTGTTTCATTTCTGTATGATAAATTTTATTATTACAATTTCTGTAATAGGGCAAATATTTTATTGATGCAGCAATGTCGGATGAGGACTATTTTCACTTAGAAACATATTCGTATCTATATTTCCAATTAAAAACTGATGCCACTGCTATGTCACTTTTAAATAGAGATATATTTCAAAGTTGTATATCAAAGTTAATGTCTATTAAAGATATTCAAATTAAGCTTTTCATTGAATAAAGTTGACAAAGCTCGAGAACATATTCTTATTTACTTATTGAAATATTTTACTAGCCGTCAGTATAATGATATTATAATAAGGCTCATGTCAATACATGAGCATACACACGTAAATAAAAGAAAAATATAGTAGAATAGAAGAACTAGTTGAAATTAGTTGATACTATCATCATTTTCCTTTTACCTATCTCATAATTCCGTGATTTGCTTCCAGGTATCGCTGGCTCTGTACAATAATAAGAACTTCGTCGACTTGTCTGATTACTGGAAATCAGGCACGTGGGACATAATAGAAGTTCCCGCTTATCTAAACATATATGAGGGTAATCATCCTACGGAAACGGATATTACGTTCTACATAATCATAAGAAGGAAGACATTGTTCTACACTGTGAATTTAATCCTGCCAACCGTACTGATTTCGTTTCTTTGCGTACTTGTATTCTATCTGCCGGCCGAAGCTGGCGAAAAGGTAATTATTTGAATAATATTGAATTAAAGTATTTTAATTCCTTAAATTTTTATTTATTTACTACCAGTACCCTATTTGTACCAGTTTTGTTATATATAATTGTTTTGTAAGAAAATGAGCTATATTAGAATCATGGGCGAGTTAAATGCCCCTATATCTAAGAGATTCAATTTATGGTTGTCCTTCAAAATTAAATATTAGTGATTAATGAAGTTGAAGTGTGGCATAATTTTGTAGCATGTATAGGATGATATTGAAAAGTTAAGTACATTAAAAAATAAGTGTTAGAGTTGAACAGCACTTGATAAAATTGAATTTTTTATATAAAATTGAGCTTTTTTATAAGCTCAAAACATCTCATACAAATTTAGTCAAAAACGTTTACTGACAAAAATCAGGACGAAAAATGATTTAATTACTATTATAATTTCTTACAAAATAGGTGTTTATGGTAAGAGAGTGAATATTTAGAATGATGTGTTTTTATATACACGTTATAAAAAAAATGAAAATTGCCTTAAAAAACTTTATAGGAAGACCGAAATAGAAAATTCAAATTATCATTATTATAATTTTTACGAAATAAGTATTTGTGGTGAGAGGGTGAAAGTTTAAGGTCATGCACTCTTTATATACGCGTTATAAGAAAAATGAAAATTGCCCCCAAAAAATAAAAAAAAAAAATTGGGGTAGCCAACTCTTATCAATTGGTTTCAATCAAGATATGTTAAGGTCAAAATATAAAATTCGAATTTGGAAATAGAATAAATATAAATGCACAATATTTATATTTTGTGTATACAAATATCAATATTGTTAGGTTGTGTAATAGAACCTTTTCAGTATATTTATAAAAAAAAGACTCCATTATCATTAAGCATATTTTGCATACGCATATACGAATGCTTGTATGAGCCAACAATTTTCATATTTATAAGTAAACAGAGCCCCTACGCCATTTTCTTGAAAATGTTTTAAGGAATGTACAAACAAGGTGTAACTTTGAAGATTTGTCAATATTGTTATTATAAACATCGCATTTCATGAATTAAATTTCCTCGAGCTATGAAAAGTTTGTTATATCTTTGTTACTACGCAAATTTTGCACTATATAGTTGAATACATCAAAATATCTGTATCGTTATATGGATTTCTAAATTATTTATATAGTAATTAATACAAGTCGTTGGGTTTGGCAATTCATCTTTTATGAATTTGCTATATCCAAAACAAAGTGCACAAAGTGAAACATTCAATATTAAATATAAATGTATGACATTGTTTCTCTATTACAAGCTACGTAACAAATATGTCAAAACTATATTTTAAATCCATAAGATTTTTTATTCCTTTTCTTGTAAAAGAAAACTTTTGACCATAGACTATAGATCAATGAATCTATAAACCGTCTAATGGATTCTATTTTATGTCCATCACTGGTACATGTTTACGCTATTATAGCTTTTAAAAACCAAACATAGGAACATAATATACCCAAGCCAAAATCTGCGTATTTCACTATTTTTGCCTAAGATATAATTCAGTCGGTTGATACATAATAAGTACATCAAATTCATTTGAACGTATTGGATTTTATTTCATAAATCAAGGAGATATAAATTTGTATCTACAACGTGTCATATGCATTTAAAAAATGAAGATACACATAATGTACCACTACAGGAGTAATGTATTATTAGAATGTAACTAACTACTAGGATATATAACATTTTTATTGTTTTTTTTTTCCTAAATGTCCATTATCGTTCTTCCCACCAAAATAAGGTCACAAACATTTTTTTGTTTCTGCAGTTATGAGAATGAGCAAAATTATTTTTTATACCAATCTTCGATTGACTAATAAAACTATCAAAAATACTTTAATTTTGTGAATAGTTTTAAGGTACTGTTCCAAATGTATGCAATATGTTTTTAAATCACATTTAACAATATGTTTAAAAAATATAACTCTCATATTTGGTATTTTTTTATTCAGGTGACATTGGGTATAAGTATTTTGCTGTCACTGGTTGTGTTCCTGTTGCTGGTATCGAAAATTTTACCTCCTACATCACTTGTGCTGCCACTGATCGCCAAATATTTGTTGTTCACTTTCATCATGAACACAGTCAGTATTTTGGTGACTGTTATTATAATAAACTGGAACTTCAGAGGACCCAGAACACACAGGTTTGTTGGAAACTTGGATACGATACATCAAGATCATATCTTAAATGTATATGAAAAATATGAAAATTATAGAATTTATATCTAACAAGATATCTGGTTGGTTTTATTCTAGAATGCCTTTATGGATACGCAGTGTATTCTTACATTATCTACCCGCCATGCTTCTCATGAAGAGGCCTCGCAAAACACGCTTAAGATGGATGATGGAAATGCCAGGCATGGGTGTGCCACCTCATCCTTCCTATGGATCGCCTTCAGAAATTCCAAAACACATTAGGTAAGTAAGAAACTTCAATTTGATTCGAAAACTAGTTGGGTGTATGGCATCGTGCCTTAAGGCAAATTGCTGGAACTTCCCGTACCGTAACAAAATGTTTGAGGAATACTGAATGTTTTGAAATAGATTATTATTAATATTGTAACATTGTCTAATATTTATAAGAATTATATAAACTGAATTGCAAAGTTGAAATTATTTGTTCAAAGTATATTAAAACTTTAGTCAGAATTCAAAATAAAATCTTAATTATTTTCGATATAAAAAAAATTTTTTTTTTGAAAAAAAAAGTTGAAACAATTTTTTTTCCAAAATCAATTATTTTGTTAAGACAAACAGAAAGTTCTTTAAATCATTTAAATCGGACGCCTATTTCTCTCAAAAACTGCCATTTTTTGCACATTTAGCTCCGTATCTTCGAAATGACTGAGCCTGCCTTTGCCAAAATCTGATAACCACTTCTCCCAATCATTACTAATTGAATGTTTTCTAGATCATCCAAATCGGATGCTCCGTTCTCTCAAAAACTCGATTTCTATTTTCTGCACGCTTTGCTCTTTATCTGCTGGATCTGCCTTTGCCAAAAACTAATCAGCTCATCTCCCTATCAATAGGAGTCGAATGTTTTTTTAACCATTCAAATCGGTTGATCCGTGCGCCCGAAAACGTGACTGGAAATTTGTATCCATACATACATACATACATACACACACACATCCAAGGTATGCCAAAATGTTCAGAAACCTTCAAAACGTCGAAAAATGTAAAAAATTTCAATTTCGATTTTCGGCCCATTACTTACCCTTACAGGAAGTTAATAAATGTGTTCACATTTAACAAACGTATTCAACAGCCAATTATTAACAGTTTTTTCATTTAATACTTTCAAGAAATTTTCAATTATCAATAGGTTCAATTCTGATACTATCAACGTCATAATTTTAGTACCAAGTCAATCAATGCAATGATTTTCGATCTAGATCAATTAAATCTCTTTCCAATAGATGTGAATAGATTACCTTATAATGGCACTAAGAAAAATCAGTTACTTTGAAGTATCAGTAAATTTTCACCAATCAAATATTAGCACTGCGTACTATCTCCTTTGCTATGTCTCATTATATCACGATTACCAGAATGTGTAAAATTCACAATACATCAGAATATTATCCTCACGAAGGAAACCTCAGGTTTATTGTTCTATTACAATTTTGACTCCTAATTGATTAATCAGTTTTGAACCAAAACTGTAAAAATTTGAGCCAACTTACTATAAATTAACCCTTTTCTGTAGTTAACCCTTTGTTAGCTTCGAGATGGGTCCTATTGTGTTCTTTATAGCGAAAGTTATTTCATTTTTTAGATAATCCTTAATATTCACTATATATCATTACTACAATAATGTAGTAAGTCTCTTGATGTCGGCTTCTCTGATGACTATTATGCTGCACTCATTTGCACATGTCCACATACTTTAGGCCAAGCGGAAAATTTATATAGAATGCAATTTAATATGTCGCTTTTATATAAAGTTTTACGAAGTCGCTACTGAAATTCTCTGAACTTCATGTCAACCATTTTGAAATATATTGAGCAAAAAATAACTTCAGTAAATATTGAAAATGTATAAAACTTAACTAAACCACACTATAAATCAGAAGATTAACAAGAATTTAAAAATTTGTAACTTTAATCTTTACTACAAAATAATTAGACGCAAACATTGTACAAAAAACCTATCAAAAAATTAAGTATCAACTTAATTAAGTAAGTACCAGGTATATTTATATTGACCTTGTAATCTGGTACATTAGCCATTTCCCAACCAGGTATTTAAAACTGTCTCTGGCTCCACCCATCAGCTCTTTCTGTTTCATTTTCAGTGCTATCGGCACTAAATCTAGTAAGATGGAAGTTATGGAGCTGTCAGATCTTCACCATCCCAATTGCAAAATAAATCGCAAGATGGCTGCTGGTGATTTAGGAGGAGGTGGACCAGGGTGTGGAGTTCCAGATCCCTGTCGTCGGGAAAGCGAAAGTTCCGACTCAATTTTACTTTCGCCAGAAGCGAGCAAAGCCACAGAAGCCGTCGAGTTCATTGCAGAACATCTACGGAATGAGGATCTTTACATACAGGTGAATATTTTCCTTAACATCATGTCATCCTTTCAGCACGTGTTGTAATTGCAACTTTTACCATTTGTCAAAGAGAGTTTTGATTTTAATTTGAAATAATTATCATATTGTTTTATATAAATCAGATAAAATGTTTCGTTTACCTGAAGTATAACCAAAACAATATTCAAAGTAGACAACCAAATTTTAGTAGTACTCAGTTACTTGAGTTATAAATGACACAAATCTCATATCTAGTGAAAAAACGCACAACAAAAATAAGAGAATAAATACTTTTTTTTATTCAATACTATATTTATAACTGTCGAGTTAAAGACATTTAGCAAATTTGTTAATTTACAATTGTCAGCCGTAAAAGGGTCATTGCCATATGATATCATAATGACATGTTGGAAAAAAACAATCAATAGTTGTTTTACCATTTGTTATGATTAATAATAATATTTTAATGATAATAATATAAACTTAAATATTTTCTTATAAATAATAATATTGTTCATCAGGGGAATTGATGATTGGTGTTGACTTAGGCCATTGCCATTCCAAAGGCACCAGTTCATTTATTGTTTACCACTAAGCTTGTGAGAACTTTGAGCATTGTGCCCATCTGTTCTATTAACGTTTTCATCATAGATTTTAGTTCGAATATATCATTGTTTTGATTGCTTGTAACTGTACTGGTTTGAGAGTAATCATTATGATTCTGTTGTGAACTAAATTGTCCGTATGTAGCTTGAGAACAAGAAATATTTGGGTTGACAGCACTATCAATTCTTCTATGCTGGGTTATATTTCTTCTGGGGCCGGCGGTGGCGATATCGGTTAGAGCGTGGACTAGCAGCCACTAGTTCCAGGCTCGCTGGATCGATTCCCGCTACCGCCGTAGCCCGACATCAGGCAGCTTTGATGTCAAATTTCCACTTGGGATTATAGATCACAATATAATTCCAAGTGGAAATCGTCCTTCGTGGACATAGCTGCAACATCCAATCATATGCAACTATTAGACGTAAGAGCTAATATCAAAAATATCCCACACATAAGAGAATGGTTAATCGATGGATTGCCTCTCATGAAATAAAAAGTAGTATTAAGTCGTTAACCAACAGCTTATAGAACATATAGGAGTTCTGATTGCTGTTCAAACAATAAATAAAAAAAAAAAAATATTTCTTCTGAGCAAAGGAAATAAATAATACGCATTTTACGTTTATGTTAAATTTGTCAACCCAAGAACACTTAGACGTACTATGTTCACCTGCGCATTTAACACATCACGGTAATCTGTGATGTATTAAACTTTTGTATGTCCGTATTGTTGACAACGTAAACATTGTACTACTTCTCTAGTTGGTCTTTTAGGTGCAGTATACTGGCTTGTACAGTAGCGTCACCCCAAACTACCTGAATTGTGTATAGTCATTAAAAGTTTATTCTCTAAAACTGAATATCGGTCTGAACTCAGAAAGTAAAATAACAGATAAAATATCATTAATTTCCTCGTTTGATGAGCCAAGAATTTAAAACGCAGGTTATGCCTATTTATTCCAAGCTTCGCCCGTTTACCTAATGCCAATAAAATAAAAAAAAAATTATTTACACCTGTCTTATATAGACATTCAGTTAAGCAATTTGGCAATTATAGATATTGTAAATGACACATTGATATATAGATAGTGAAAAAATACACAGTCGCATTAATGAAATAAAGAATAAATAAATTTTTCAAATAACTTTTTTAATGATCTGAGTTGTCGTATATGAATCAAAACCAACAGCTCATATTAATCAAAACCAACAGCTCAAAATATTATGTCATAAAATTTATATAATCTTCAGAATAAAAAGGAATAAAATACCTTAATCTTGTCATACCTATGTAGGCATTTAATAAGAGCATGCATTGGGGTCCTTAGGGGCCGATTCTGCCATAAAATAGACCAACGTATGGCGATATGTTACGCAGCATTTTGCATATAAATTTACTAAAAACTATTAAAATGCTATGTATTTGCTGTGCAGTCAGGCGTTTTACACTTGAAATTTAATTTCACTCATATGTTATGATGCCACATCACAAAGATACACTTATGATGATATTCTTTTTACAATGTTTGTACGTTTTCTAGGTTAGGTTTTCTATCTAAAACGCCTGACAGCATTTTGAAAGTTTTTAACATAACATTATATTAGATTGTCAAATATCTCCCTTCCGCTTTTTTGCTCTTGGTTTATAATACAAAAAGGCGGAAGGGAGATATTTGACAACTTTATATGTAAAACGCTACTTAACATAGCTTTGCCATAACATAGGTCTATTTGACGGCAGAATCGAATCGGCCAACAAATAAACACGTAAAAGTGATCCCAGTGAAATTTACAAATCATATGCAATAATTTTCTATCAAAAAGTATAGAGACGCCAAAAAAGCATTTTCGCACTAACTCTACATATGTGTAACTTTTAAATGAAAAGTCTATGCGCTATACTTGACCCAGATTACAGGTACTTATACCTGTATGCTGTTGAAATGCTTCAGGTCAAAAAAAATGCAGAAAAAAACTCAATCCGTTTTATTGTTAGCTAAATTTTATTTGAAATGGGTAAATGGTTAAAATGTCCATTAAGATCTAATACAAAATCTTGTGATCAGACTAGTAGTGACGTTGTTTTTTCTTTTAATTTCAGACTCGTGAAGATTGGAAGTACGTGGCGATGGTTATAGATAGACTGCAATTGTATATATTCTTCATTGTTACCACTGCCGGAACCGTAGGCATCCTAATGGATGCGCCGCACATATTCGAATACGTCGACCAAGATCGCATCATAGAAATCTATAGGGGAAAATGAAGACATCGACTGGAAAATATTCAAATTGCGTTTATTTTCGGCCAAAGTTATCAAGTCAAGAAATGACTGCACGTCAAAAAATCATGTTTTATAAGGCAATCGGAGTCGCGAAACGTTCTTTACGATAAGAAGCGCACAGTTTCGTACACAATGCCGATGAAATAAAAACAAACGTATTTCCATCGAATTTGAATAATACCAACACCTCTATAGACGATAATTAATATTAAATAAGTTTTTAAGTAGATCTATTATTAATTCAATTGATCGCCATTGTATTAAATTATACGATAGTATACAACATATAATTTGGTCTCGAGTTAGTTAGTTTGTATTAATTTTAACAAAAAATCTATGCTCGAAATTCTATTTAATATGAATACAAGTTTTCCAAATTGTGTCAAATTTTTATCTACCTTTTATATTTTGATATTGTGTTCATAATGGGTAAATAATTAAGCATGTTCTTCCAAAGTTTTCTGGACTTATACAAACGAATGTGTTGATTTAATTGTAATTTAGAAAATTTGTGTAAAAATTAGGAAAATTGCATATAGGATATATAGGCACAAAGTATACAGTCGATCGAATACAACATGTTAAAAGAACACTTGCCATCGTTGACTTTATATAATACACGAACTGTTTTATAACATTTACTATTAATAATTGAATAATAAAGGTTTCCATTAACTATCGGTTCATTGAAGTATGCATTAATTCTATAAATAATATTTCATTCAACCACCATTAATAGATACAAACAATTTATTTACCACATACTGCAAACAATAACCAGAAAGCATATACGTATTAAGTAAATGGAAACTATTTCCTAATAAGTTTCAAGGTGCGAATTGAACGACCTAAGTTAACTGAAAGTAGTGCTCCTAAATAATGAGAAAATGCAACAATTTTTGTACAAATGTGGATAGGAATATGTTTATTTTTTATCATGTATCAATTCGTCATGAAAAACATGCTTTAAGTAATGGAAATAAGTATAAGTAATCGTTGTTATAATTGAACAGAGTTAGAATTGCCTTCGGGGCTTTAGAAAAATTATTATAATGGGTCTAATAGAATATTATTTGTTGGATATGAACTAAATGTGATTTCAAGTATTTAAAATACTGGACATTGAGATATTAAGTTTTTATGTTTATAACATGCTTCCATATGCTAGAAATATCTTCCAAATACTCGGGTCGTACACCACATATGCGGTCAGAGAACTTTTGTTCTGGTCCTGCATAAAAATGCATACTCGGAGAAATTGCTTTGGAATCACAGACAATCTAAATCGTGTGTCAATATTATTTCACTAATTTATTTTTTATTTTTGAAATGTAGCTGTTAGTCTAGTGCTACGGAAACTAAAAACTATTGTAAACGATAATCCACATTATAGATTAAAGATATTCGAAATAGCAGCACTCTTTGTGAATATAACATAATTTTGGAACATGGTAGAAAAATTGTCGCTAACACAGCTACATAACAATCATAAAATATAACACGATAACGACGGACAAATTTCATTTACGTGATTGTTATTGTACATAGTTTATTAGGTTAATTATTGTACATAGGGATACTACTTGAATAGTCATTTTATGCCATATTTGTTATCTATTTAACTATATAATTCATACATAACTATGAAACGTAGGGCGCATGGTGCGCATTAAATAATAATCGTTCGGGAATAACTAAAATTTATTTTAACAGTTATTAGATAAGTTGTGGCCTAAATATGAAAATAACATGACTAGAAACTATTCAAATACTTCACCGATTTGTAAAATCGGACATTTCATACAGATCGCACCGATCTTTAGAGAGAAACACTAAATGGATCTGGTTATTTCAAACGGCTACTCCCTGTTATGAAACACAAAACATATAAAAATACATTTGTTGCATTTTATGATACATTGTATATGAACTGTATTTGCAATAAAATAACACAATAATTACATATTACTGAAGTTATTATTACCGATTCTTTTCAGGTAAAGAATTCATTCAAATTTAAATTCAATTTTGAATAATGAACAAACTACAAATATTATAGGACGACCCAGGACCTTTGGACAAACACAAAATAACAAAATTATTTTTATAAAACTTCTGCGATTTCAAAACTAACTGCAGATAAGGCAAAATTAATAAAATCAAGTTATTGTACTAAATGTAATCGTTTTATATCGAGAATTTTTTTCATTATTCGTTCATCCAATATTTTTCATCTATTCTGTTAAAACAGTTAATATCCGCAGTTAAGGATTATTTTGTATTTTAATGATTTCTATTTAATTGCACCAAAACAAAGTTATATACTTTGGTCTTGGAATCATACTGAATCTTAAGTTGATTTGGCATATGCTAAATGACAGAGGCTGATTCTCTCAAGAAAAAGATAATCCTGATAATCTCAAGAACAAGATAAAAGATAAATTTGGAATATTGTGATACTAAAAACACTGTCAATATAACGTTGGATGAATGAGAAAATGGTTAAGTCAACTTTGCTAAAACAATTATATTATTAAGGGGGTTGTTCGTTTTTTTTTACGAAAAATGCAAGATATTTGTTTTTGTTTTTCTCGAAATGTATTTATCATAGAGACATGCGGTTTTTTTTAAACAGAAATTACAAGATCATAGAATATTACGAATTTTTTTTTCGCTGTCATTTTTTAACCAGGGGGCGGCAAAGTCGGCCTTGCAAAATCGATCTCTTTTGCGGTGCCACAGATAAATCCGTTGCGCATCGCCTGAAACAAACTGTCAAAAAATGCCTTTTTTTGGGGCGAGAAGCTTCGCAATTTTTTTTTGCGTAATGTTATCAAGTTGTTTGAGGTGGGGGACTAGGTATTGCACTGGTGAACAAATTGGTCGATCCGACTTGTAGTTTTTTTTTTTAATTTGTGGCACCGCATTGATAAAAGTCAATTTGAGAAAAACGTATTTAAAGTTTTTAATATAATGTACTAAATACACCAATTATTTTAATGTACTAAATACACCATGGTGTTTAAAGATGCTGACACATTAAAAAGGCCACGTACATGACGTATTAGAATGAAAAAGAGAGCAGCATACAATAACTCGCAAAGCGATGAAAAAAACGGTTTCAGAGGATCATACATATAGAGAAATATATATCTATAACTTCGTCAAAAAAATAGATATTGAGATGATTTTTTTTTAAATAATTCTAAGGTTTTTAGCTTTCATAATATCAAAAAATCTCAAAATCGAAAAAAATAAATAAAAACCAAACAACCCCCTTAAACACAAATTCATCAGCCAACCATATGTTTTTATTGTGTATAAATTTAGGCATTTTTAGCACGATAATTGTTTTGCAGGGTTGGACCGTAGGTCAGTGGTTAGAGTTATGAGATTTGAAACAGATTTCCCAGTTCCAAAAATAAAAAAATAGAAAGCAATATGTTGCCAAATAAAAATATTTCTTATTTGCTCCATCGATAAAAAATTCCTCACTATTACAAAAATTATAATAACGAGTGGGGTGCATTTTGGTACGGAACCCAAAAAAAAATACCCAAAATGTTACACATTATTAAAATCTCTATAAAATATCTGATAATTGTATGTACATATGTCCAATAAGCATTTTTGGCCGCCAAGTGACATTTTTTTTCAAAAATTTAATCAGTTCTTCATCTTGTCAATACAAGTAAAATGTTTTTCAAATTACTACAATCGGACGCTCCATTCTTTTATAAACGGAGTTACAGTTTTTGGCATTTTTTTCCCGTATCATCGAAACGACTAGACCTGTCTATGCCAAACACTAATCAGCACGTGCCCTTATTAATTGGAATCGAATGCTTTTTGAATAATTGAAATCGGTTAAACCGTGTTCCCGAAATCGTCGAACTGGAAGTTAATAATTTCTAGTCAATAAACTTACGTTTAGTAAAAATGTTTAATTTGTTTTATTATTGTCTAGAAACAGGGTAAAATATTCTTCTGATTCGGGCATTTTTCATTAAATCAAGCTTTATACTACGATTTAACTTTATCTACGCCGATTTCCTTGTCGATATCGGTACGCATACAACGACAGATCTCTATACACATACGCAACGACTAATCACAAGCGACCCGTACAAAAATGATCGAGAGCGAATGACGAATCATTGGCACTACTCATATCTCATCTGCCGTAACGCACTTTCGTTGCATTTGTACGAATTTACACCCTGGTCGCGCCTAAAGAAGCTTTACTTAAAAATATTAAGAAAAAGTTTAATGAATATAAGGCACAATTTAAAATAATACTATTCAATAATGCCCATCTAGTAAATCCAAACCGATAAATCACAATCCATATGAACATAATCTGTATGACTTTTGGATATTAACAAAAGCTGAATTTACAAGCTCTACAGCTCTAAATAAAATCAAATTAAATTTATACATTAAGATATCTTAAATAAAATTTAAAAAATATGAATATTATTATGATTTTTGAAATGGGTTTTATTAAAGTATATTACATACATAACTACATACCAACATATGTATATCAAAAATCAAGTTTATCTGGCATTAAAATTAATTAGTCTTCACAGATTTATCTGCAGCATTCTTTAAAGGAGAAGTTGTTCTAGTTGTATCAAGAGACACAGCTCCACTATCATCACTGCTAACAGTCTTTTTTAATTTCCTATTTTTAGTATTTTTTGGCGTTTTTGTATTGGGGAAAGTGGCAGTACGTTTTGGATCAAAATGTGAGTCCAATATCTCTAATAAATCATGTTGTTGATCTTTCCTTGTAATTTGCAATTTGGCCAATTCCTTTATTAGGCCTTGTTTTCCATCTGTTTCATAAGTACTTTTCATGGTATTATAATCAGATTTGCCTTCAGCCAATATTGATCTTAAAGCATTTATGTGCTGAATATCCCGATAATTCATTTTGCCAGCTGCACTAAATATTGGCTGGAATGAACTGCTTCTTTCAGCTACTTTGCGCAGTTCTTTTAGTTCACCTAATTCTACAGAAGTAGGATAAGAATACTGGCGAACTACTTCTACCATGTTGTCTAATATTACACGATTTGGATCTCCAGTACCAGCTGCTAAGTGCTTTCGTTCACCTTGACCAAAATGTTGAGCTATTTCCCAAATATTTTTGCTCTATTTGATGCATTATCGAATTGTTCTTCTCGATCTAGTAAGACTCTGGATAAAACTTTAAGGTTAAAAGACTTCATGGTAGTTAAACATTTCTTTTCGGCTAATGCATGTCCATTTGCAAAACCCTTAACAATTTCATTAAACTTTCCAAGTAAATCGTAACGTTGAAGAGCTTCTAAGAGCATGTAAGATACTATTTTTTTAGGTTCATAAAATATGAGAATTACACCTGCTCCATCTGACTTTGACTTGACATCTGCTAGCCAATTCAAAAAATCTAATAACCCAAATATTTCTGACTTCGTTCTTATAACCTTATTGTTTATATTGCTTCTCAAAACTCTAAAACGGTCATCAGATGTAACGCGAATATTATGTTCTCGTCTGACACTTGGTTTTAAATTTGCATATGGCATGATGTATTGGGAAAATTGGCTATTTAAAGTGTATGCCGCTATATGGAATATTTCATCTATTAACCTTCGTCCAGTTGTATCCATATCACAACTGATAAGGCAGTATTTTCCTGCTGGAAGGCATTCATGCTTAAGCTTTTTGCCTTCAGTAGACTTCTCACTCTCTGGCTTCTTTACCATGTTGTTCTTACTTTGATCACCTCTGAAACGTTGACAAATATTTTATATGTAAGAAAATAGTCAAACAAGGTGAGTTTAAAAGTCAAACGTATACTTGTTAAGAGCTTACCTAATCATTGTATTAACGGAAAACATTCACTAATAAATTAATTTTAGAATGATATTTGATTTCTACTTTACTGTTTTTGTTTATTAAACATCAGAATATGAGTTTGTCATTTGTTTTCAGAACATTCTACAAAAAATATATACGGCATCATCCGTCTAAAAGTTTAATATTGTGAAACTTAATAAGCATCAAGCTTTATATTAACCAGACATATCAATCATGTTGAGAGTTTTCAAAGCAACCTAGATTAAGTTCCGCTTTCGGAAAGCAATACATTTCAGGTTCTCAATCATTATAGATTTCGCCCTTTTGCTGGTCATTTGATGCTTTCTTAGCAGATCGACAGCACTAATTAGATTTTTATTAAAAAGCCAGTTTAGGAATTTTAATTTAAGACTTTAGTTGTTCTCTCTGGAGTTTTGTTTTATTTTATTCTATATTACACAAAGTAAGTAAGACAAGATAAAGAAAGTTTGATAGATTTGTCTTTAATTTCTACTTTCATCATTTTTTAATCAATCATACGGATTAATAATTCAGAAGTGAGTAAGAAAGTAATAGATAATAAAATTCAAATATAGAGTTACACTCGAACCATTATTAAGAAGATTTCAACAGTAGGAAAATGTACATTGAGAAATGCATTCACCGACAGCTGAATAATATGAATATAAACAAAAATTGTATATAGTAGGTTGTTCAAGTATTTATTATTCGCAAACAAACAAAAATTAATAAAAATTATACGAAGTGCATCAAAAAACTAAAAAACGAATTAAGAAACTAATGACAAAACCGGTTTACATTATTATCGGCACTTTCAACCCTTTCCACTTAGGTATCGTTCAAGTATTACGTAAGCAGATTTATAACAATTATTTACCCCCCCCCCTCTCCTTTGTCAGCAAAAGTAAGCAAAGTTCTTACCCAAAATAAGCAAAATAATCAAATCAATAACCCCCCGCCCCCCTATAGTGCTTACGTAATACTTGAACGGCCCCTTATTCAAACTAGTGGTGTATGGCATCGTGCTTTAAGGCAAATTGCTAAAACTTCTCGTACCAAAAATTAAATTTTTAAAAAAAGATTTAGTAAGTTCATGTCAATATAAGTAATATGTTTTTTGAATTATTAAAATCGGACGCGCTTTTAAAAACTGAATTACCGTTTTTGGCACTTTTTGCCCAGTATCTTCGAAACGGCTAGACCTGCCTATGCCAAAAACTAGTCAGCACGTCTTCTTATTAATAGGAATCCATTGTTTTTTTAATAATAGAAAATTTTCAAAAACTGGGTTACCATTTCGGTCACTTTTTTGCCCCATATTTTCGAAACAGCTAGACCTGCCTTTACCAAAAACTGATCATCATGTTTCCTTATCAATAGGAATCGAATGATTTTTAAATCATTCAGGTGGGTTTATTTGTCTTCCCAAAATGCTCGACAAGAATTTGTAACCGAACACACACACATTTACATCTAATTTTTTAAGGTATGCCAAAATGTTCAAAAATCTTTAAACGTAAAGATGTATACAAAAATGCATTTTCGATTTTTTGCGATTATTATAACTTACCCTACGGGAAGTTAAAAAAACACAGAAAATTACAGGAGAAAAACGTCTAGAACACCTAATTGTAAACGAGTGTTGCAAATCTCTTTAGAATAAATTAGCAGCAAACCGTAAAAAAAATTAAAAAATTGAATTCCTAAAAAAAATTGTGAAATGTAACAATAAATATTTATTTCTTTGAACTAAAAATATAAAATTGTTTTAATGTAACGCAATAGAAATGAAAATATCAAAATCGATACTAATCTTCTGGAGAAGGAAAAGCAAGTTTTATCCATGAAAAGAGGAGAAAAAGAAAAGCAAGTTTTATCCATGTAGTTTACAGTATCTATTACTCTACACAAACGAGAAGTACGCCTGTATCACACCATGTGCACAAGTTTGTCAAAATAACAAGCAAGTTTGACAGTTTAGAAAAGTAACAGGAATATAAATGAAAAAATCTGAACGTTAAATTTATATTAATAATTATTCTATAATCAAATAAATTTAAAAATGTTTTATATTGAGTTACATCAAATGCATTTACACACCAGACTTCTAAGGAATGCATTGGTGTCATTTTTGAACCTACAAATTTCCTGCTCAAATTGTGTATATTAATCAATTTAATAGCATAGCTTTATAATTATTAGAAAATAGGAAGAACAATGAATTCTGATTTGTATGAGGTGAGTTATAATATTACAGATTGAGAATGAAAATTGTAGTTTACATTGTGTAAACAACTGCTTGTTATATTATTATTATCCGATATTGGATAAATTTGATAATCATAATATCAAATCATAATCAAGGATGACCGATAATATTCAATAAAAGTGTGACTCATAACGAAATTGGTTTAACCTGTATTATCTAAAAGAAATAACCATACATTGAATTGTTCGAGAAAAACTATGATTGATTGTGGTGTTGCAAAAACTAGCTAATGTCAAAATAGTCTAATATATTGTGTTATAGTTACTCATATGATATTTATATTGTAGCTGCAGCTAATCCATGACATACTTAAGCTTACGAATAACCAGCTCACTTTTCTAGTTTATTCAGACCTTATGAATATAGAATAATACCAAAAAACTTTAAAGTATACTCCGTTGTTCTTATACCCTCTTTTATGAAACCTTTACTATTACCTCATCTGACTTCTTTTGAACTAAATGATTTTATACATTTTAGGACCAGTTTTCTTCAAAGTTTATTTTAAGTATACCTGTAATGGGAATAGATACAGATGGGTCTGTAGTTATTGACGGACAAAGAACTCGGACTGATGTAAGAGATTTAAGTATTGAAAGCGCTGGTGTTCTTGTCCTGCCATTCTCGAGTGAACAAGATTCATCAGCTATATCAACTCAATATGAAGAAATTGTATTTGAAGATTTCGATCATTTCATAACGGCCGATGTATCAAAATATTCTTCACTGATAGATAATGAACAACAGTCAGATTTATATAATTTAAGTGAAATAGAATTAAATAGCAAAAGTAACAATAAAAAAGTTGTGAAAGTTGTACCGAAGTGTGAAGGTGCACAAACTTTATACAAATGTAGAACATGTTTGAAGGAATTTCCAAGTAAAACAGAATTAAATGAACACAAAATACAGCATGGAGGAACATCTCATTGGAAGTGTCTTATTTGCGAGAAAAGCTTTTCGCAACAAAGTAATCTATGGAAACATATTAGATCTCATACTGGAGAAAGACCATTTTTATGTGATATTTGCAATAAAGGATTTACTCAGTTGGCAAATTTACAAAAGCATAAGCTTGTACACACAGGTACTATTTGAAAATCACTCAATAATTCATTTAAATTATTTTAGTTCTTTATTTAAATACATAAAAAAAAATCAGATGAATAAGTAATCTTGGTATTATAATAAATGTAAAATTTACTAATATGATTGATTTATCAATCTATTTACTATTGAAGTCAAATTTAGAAGCCTTGAATCACATTTCTATTAATGCATTTTTATTTATTTTATGATTTCTTTAATAATAAATACTTTGTATTAAAGAGTATAGTCCAGTCATTATAGTAGATTCACCTCGGAATTTGAGATACCCAGCTGTAAGTCTATATATACTTGTATTTTGTACCCTAAAAGTTGTCTCAAAACTTACATATGTTGCGTACACCCTACCATATGTAGGTTTTGTGACAACTTTTAGAGTGCAAAATACAAGTATTTACAGACTTACAGTTGGGTATCTCGAATTTCGAGATTCTTACCTAATTTAAGCTTAAATGACTGGACTATGAGATGATTCTACAATTCTTATAAACCATACACACAAGTGTATCATTTTGATTCAGAGAGTTTTGTCGATTTGTTTACCAATAATGTTTTTTGCTCTTATATAAAAATAAATATCCTAAGTAGTAAATTCAAATATCGCATAAAAGAGTAATTGCATGTTCAAACTAGATAAATAAAATAGCTCATAACCATCACCTTATCTAATCAGTGTATCAAATATTATGAAACTAGCTGTAAGTGGAATTCTGTCTTAAGGCAATTAAGGCATCGTGCCTTAAGGCAAATTGCTGGAACTTCCCGTACCAAAAATTATTTTTTTAAAAACGATTAACATTTTTGAAAAAAACTTACTTCGAAAAAATAAGATTTTTGACAAACAATTAGACAAAAAATTACTTTTTTTTTGAAAAAAAAAATTTCGTTAATTTTTTTTTTTGAAAAAAAAATGTTTTCTTTATTTTGACATATTTTGAAAGATCTAAACTTTTTTTCAAAGCAATCGTACTGCTTTAACTGCATAAAGACGAAATATCAAACCGCGTAAGCTCCGCGTCGACGTCTAACGCGTAAACATTGGTACGGAACCCATAGGAATGTAAACCAAAATTATACTTATTGTTAAAATCTCTATAAAATATCTGATAATTTGATGTGCATATGTCTAATGATCATTTTTGACAGCCAAATGGCATTTTTTTTTACTTTTTTCATTAGATCTCCGAAACCGCTAGACCTGCCTTTATGAAAATTTGATCGGTTTTTCACCTTGTCAATACAAGTAAAATGTTTTTTGAATTATTAAAATCGGACGCTCCGTTCTCTTAAAAACCGAGTTACCGTTTTCGGCACTTTTTGCCCCGTATCTTTGGAACGGCTAGACCTGACTCCGCCAAAAACTAATCAGCATGTCTCCTTATCAATACGAATCGAATGTTTTTTGAATTATTCAAATCGGTTGATCGGTGTTCCCGAAATCGTCGACGAAAATTTGTATCCGCACATACATACACACACGCACACACACACACACACACACACACACACACACACATACATCCATTTTTTCTAAGGTATGCCAAAATATTCAGAAACCTTTGAAACGTCGAGAAATGCAAAAATTTTCATTTTCGATTTTTTTGCGATTACTATAACTTACCCTACGGGAAGTTAATTAGTCTCTGAAGTTTTAATGAACATTTTGAATAATGTAATCAAACTAAAAAATATGTATATAAATGAAATTATTTATTTTAGGTGAAAAACCATTCAATTGTTCAGTCTGTGGAAAAGCTTTCTCCCAACAAGCGAATATGTTGAAGCATCAACTTCTTCATACAGGTATTGAAATGTTGGATATATTCATATTGTTTAGTTCCAGTTATAGCTTCTATACTAATAATCAATATTATCGAAAAAAAAAAAAATCTTCAGTCATGCTGATGAAGGTCCTTCAAAACTAAATATAGTATTTATCAGTATTTGCTATTATTGAAATCATCTCATCAAAAATCACATTTCTTAAAAGTTTTTAATAAATTTTTGTAGTCTGGACTACCTAAATGATTATTTGATCAAGTTTGTTTATTTCATTTCATTTCCTGATTCATTCTGTTTCAGATCTTTCGGATTCCTTTTACATTAGGTTTTTGAAAAAAAAAATTATCCTAATTTATTCTAGTCCAAAAGTACCATTTACCATTTTAATGGTTCATATAACAAAACAGCTCTTTGTATTACATATCCAGAATAAATTATAAAATATGAAAATATTTTAGAGATTTTGTAATTTAAGTAATTCTTGATAAATTTTTTCATGATATTTTCATTTTAGGTGAAAAGCCTTTTGCGTGTCAAACATGCAATAAAAGTTTCACACAAAAATCCAATTTGGCAAAACATGAGTTATTACATACAGGAGAAAAACCACACACTTGCAAAACCTGCTCGAGGTCCTTTACACAACAATCAAATTTGAAAAAGCACGAATGTCGACATATTAACCATAGGTGAGTATTTTATTTTGTATTGACGAAATTGTTTTTTTTTTGTATTAAAATTTTCTTGTTTTTTCAGACCACACTGCTGTGAATTTTGTGATAAAAGATACATTCAAAAAGTGAGTTTAGATCGGCATAAACTTAAATGTAATGGTTCTTTGTCATCATATGAGAACAGTGAATCTGAAAATAAATCAATTCAAATCTCTATCAAAGACAGTGATAGTTATTTAACGATAGTGGAAATAAAAAGTGAACATGAAAATTAAAATGAAAAATGAATGAGAATTCATAGGATTTGTTAGATAAATTGTTGATAGAATAAAAGAAACCAAAGCTGTTTAGTAACATTAAATGTTTTGAATTTGTATATATTTTGAAAAATTATGATTATGAATAATATTTAATTGACAGTATATCAAGTGTTATTATTCTCATATAAATTAGTGTTGCTTATTAGCTATGAAAACATAAAATTCAATAATTGATTTCGACATAAATGACTGCCAAATTTCACTTTTAGAATTCGGAACCACTATGTAATAACTTCAAAAAATGATGAATCAAATCAGTTTTTAGGCCTTAATATATTGTACACTTTACCAGGTGGTAAATATTCAGAAAAATATAAACAGAAAACTTAAAAGTAATAATATTTATGTTAAGAGAAAGACATGCCTTCTCATATTGTAGATTGCACCTTTCTGCTTTGAACAGCAAAACATGGGAGAACTAAATTTTTCATGTGCATTAAATGAAGAGAGCAACCAACTAATCTTTAGGACTGTAAGAAATAAAGTGCCTAATTGAAATAGATTCAGTGTACCAAATTGAAATACTAGTGGCATAACTAAAAGATGGTAAGGCTATTTCAGTAGATGTCCATTGTAATCGAAACCAATTATTTTTCTTCATTGGAAATTAATTAGTGTTTTAACAGTAAAAATTTTTTTTACAAGTACTCTCGTCTACGGAGGAGTTCTATGGGCATTAGTTAGACAAATGCCCATATAATTAAGTATAACTAACATATAATTAAGTATGCTAAGAATCTCAAAGTTTATTAAAATTAAACAAAGTACAACTCAATAATTTATACAGATCGGACCAAGATTCTGCTATGGGTTATACAACTGTACAAATAATGTACCTCATTTAAAATACATATATTGTACCCAATTGAAATACCAGTGGCATAACTAGAGGAATGTAAGGTTATTTCAGTAGACACTGATTCTAATCGCAGACGATTTTTTTTCTTTATTGGGATTTAATTAACAGTAATTAGTTTTTTTACAAGTACTCTCGCCTAAGAGAAGAGGCCTATGGCCAACAGTGAGATATATACAATGTATATGTAAGTATGCTGAAAAATCTCAAAGTTCATTAAAATTAAACGAAGTACAACTCAATGATTTATACGAATTGGGTCCCATCAAAAGATTTTCCCACGGGTCATATCACAACTGTAACAAAAAATGTATCTAATTGAAATACATATATTGTATCCAATTGAAATACCAGTGGTGTAACTAAAGGGCAGTGCGATGTCCATTTTCAATTGAAAATATAGATCAAAATATGTTTACAATTGAAAATAAGCCCATCTCGGGCACTGCGGTGTGAAATGAAAATGGGAATGAAAACTCTCACACTACTTCTTCCCTGAATCGAGTTGGAGTTAAACTCAGCTCACGAACCTGCCCTAGGGCAGCACTACCCATTATTATTATTAACTAAAGGGTAGTAAGGCAATTTCAGCAGATGTCCATTCTAATCAAGACCGATTATTTTTCTGCATTGCGATTTAATTAACACTGATTTATTCTCTTACAAGTATTCTCGACTAAGAGAGGAGACCTATGGCCATTAGAGAAATAAACAATGTATAATTAGGTATTCTGTAAAATCTTGAAGTTTATTAAAATAAGCCCCATCAAAAGATTTTGCAACGGGTCCTATCAAAACAATTTGCCACGAGACCCAGATGGTATAGTTATGACAATATGAAATACATATATTATCAATGACTACTACTACGTTACCATACTCAAGTTTTATTATTATAAATCATCTAAATTTTAATTCTAAAAAAGGAAACTACCAAGATTGCTCTAGTAAGAATTTTTTTTAGTAATAAATAGAACGCAATGGATTTCTAACTTCGCAGACAGTAACTTACAATACAATGCAGAATAACAAACAGCGTACTAAATTAAATCATCAAGCGTTTGATTATTTTCGGCTCATAATTAAAAAAAATAATAACTCACCCTGTAAGCACATCATTGCTATCATCAAACACATAGAATTTATTATATTGTAAGTATTATTGTTACTTTCAACGTTATACGCACTACGGTAATTCATTGCAATTTATTATACTTCACTATAAAAAAATACAAGTCCCTCATTAATTGGTACAATTCTGAACAAAATCTAAATAACCTATCACTACACGTGCACGATACGACAGGACGCGCGCGCGGCACGTGCAAAAACTATTCGGCAACTGAAGAACGATATTGCAATCGTGCAAATTATGCAATGTTTGTGGCGCCCTCTTAACTTTTGTTGCAATTATGTTTGGTATTACAATATATACACCAAATATTTGATAGATTTACTATAATCAGCTATAAAACAGATAGGTATGATTTTTCTGCAAATATTTAGATGCGCACAAAATAGCTTGCACGATTTTAAACATTTTACATAAACGCATAAATCCAACTTGTCGTACACGTTATTGTGGAAGACATTAATTTATATGACTCAAAATAATACACAGTCAACCCTCCGATAACGCATACTGTTTAATATGGAAACTGTTCTATAAACTCAGATTTAACATTTAACAATCCAGGCTAATTTGTCACGCTTGCTATGGAAACCAGCTATCGCGTTGTAGGGGAATCCTGCTATAGGTAATTCAGAAATTTAGTACAATTTGCTACATTCCTACCGCGTTATATGATGACTAATAAATACAAATAAGTGTTTGGATAATTTGTTTTTCAAATTGCATCAACATTTCAATAAGTGATTTTCGGGTAAGTATACCGAGTTACGGCCTCATAATGTGAGCAATTGCAATTTTGTCACACACATTATTTATTCTTGACAAACGAAAAACGAACACGCGTTGTACGCCCTAGGTCCATTCCTGCAAACTTTGATGAACTTTTATAATCAAAGCATTAGTCGCACGACCTACCCTCAACCATAAAATATTTCATGAAAATCGCAAATTTCATTATCTAATCTTGCATTTTTAACTAGCCATGACGTTTTTGAACTCAGTGCAGCCGTTTTTGAAAAAACTCCGACAAACGGTCAAATTTTGGCTCACATACCCATACGCATGCAGATACATTCATATTTTTTCTAATTTTTGTTTTAAACAATTTAGAATGACTTAGAACAAAGCATCTCTTTTTGAAAGTTAGAAACAAGAATAATCATACATTACTTTTATAAAACAAGATAAACCATAACTAAACCACTGTTTACTCTTTCTGTTTTGCAACAAAAGAAATTTTAACAGAATTGAAAAAAAAATTGAAAAATGTTACTATCAGATACATCAAATGATTGCTTTTGATACTTTTTCATAAAATGGATCATTTTTGCTTCAAGGGTTAAAATGAATACATATGTTGTGCAATAAAAAAAATCTACAAGCTTCTTCATATACGAAACAAATCGTAATAACCCCAAAAAGCTCATAACTACAAAATTTGTAATTTAAATTTATTTAAGTACATATTAATCTATTTTTATAGTATTAATCTGGTTTCTACCTATTTTTGCACTAATGATCAATTAGTGACATATATTTTAAACATATGAGTTTGTAATATTTTGCCAAACTTTAACAAAAAACTAATCTTTTTTACAGTATTACAAATTTCCGACCTTGCAAGGTTTTGTTCATGACAGGACATGTTTGTATCAATAGTTACCATAATTATTGTGATACTAAAACCAAGATACCAACATCAACATATATTGATGAGAATAATAATTTGTAATTAAATATATAAGTATATAAATATATTTACTTAATAAAACGATCTGTTAAGCGATTTCTTTCCTAGATAAATTTATGTCGTTGTAGATTCGGTTATTGAATATGGCATGCCGCTAGTAGTGGTTCCGCTAGTAGTTCCGCCGTTTGTTGTGGTAGAAGTTCCTGGATTTGTGGTCGGCGATTCTTCTTCATCTGAGCTGTCTTTTAAGATGGTTTTGAATGAGTCCAAATTAAAATCAATTTCTTCGGAATCGCGCTTCAGTAAATTAAATATCAGTCCGTTTACCAAATTTAAATCCTAGACAAAAAGCACATTATTATTACATTTATGGCTTTGAAATACACACACACACACATATATATATATATATATATATATACATACATGTATATATATATATATATACATACATGTATATATATATATATATATATATATATATATATATATATATATATATATATATATATATATTTCTTCAGGAGCATTATCTGCTACTGAAATATAGGTTATCTTTATTTGGTGTTTATTGATTTATACTTTGTATATTATTTGTATATTTCTACAGCACAATAAAAAAGTTATTTTAATATTTTGTATAAAACAATCTTAAACTTTGTTAAAAAAAAATCACATTATTAACTTTTACTAGTTCCTGGGTTACAATTATTTTTGCCTTTTATTATTAGTTATTTTTTCCATTCTTTTATTTCAAATTTTATTTAAACTGAACACGGCTGAATTATATACATCAATTTTTTGAGTTTATATATACATACATAATAACTGTTAAATTCAGTTTTCATTTCTAATAGAAAAATGATATAAAAACTCGTGGGGTGTGTGGCATCGTGCCTTAAGGCAAATTGCTGGAACTTCCCGTACCGTAACGAAATGTTCGAGGAATATTGAATGTTTTCAAATAGATTATTATAAATATTGTAACATTGTCTAATATTTATAAGAATTATCTGAACTGAATTGCAAAGTTGAAATTATTTGTTTAAAGTATATTAGAATTTTAGTCAGAATTAAAAATAAAGTCTGAATTATTTTCGATATACTAAAAAAAATTTATGAAAAAAAAATTGAAATAAAAATTTTTGATACAAATCGGACGCTTAGTTCTCTCTAAAATTGCCATTTTTTGCACATTTAGCTCGGTATCTTTGAAAGGGCTGGGCCTGCCTTTGCCAAAACCTAATAATCACTTCTCCCAATCATTACAAATTGAATGTTTTTTTTTTAGATCATTCAAATCGGATGCTCCGTTCTCTCAAAAACTCGATTTCTATATTCTGCAACGTCGAAAAATGCAAAAATTTTCAATTTCGATTTTTGAAAGATTACAATAACTTACCCTACGGGAAGTTAATATTGGATATTATATTATCAAAATTTTATATTTGAACAAACATAAAAAATATTTATTAGCATGTTTAATTATTAAAAATATTATATGTTAAGTAATAAATAATTACATTTTATAATTAAATAATTCGGAAAATAGAACCCACAAAAAATTATCAATAATAATTATTATTAAATTAGATTTATTAATTTTTAATAATTAAGTGTGAATAGTGTGTGAAATATATAAATATTTCATAATTTTATATAATTTTAATTTTTTTACAAGTATCCGGTTGAATAGAACATAAACTCATACCATGTAAAATATTATTTTCAAAACATGATTTGTTTAAAAAAATTATAATCAACTATCAATATTATATAATGTATATATAATAGTAAATAAAAGGGTTTCTATTTATCTAATTATTAAAACTATGCTATATATAAACTTATTAAGACTTGCGTAAATCTTGCATACGTTTGGAATCCACATTTCACTTTCAGTGTATAAAGAAACTGATAATTTAAAAAAACACGATTACCATAAATAAGGAAAAAAGTGTATAACAGAATTGTATATTTTTGGTAAAATAAATTAAAATTAAATTTAAGCTGCTGTAACAATATTGAGTTCTGAATAAAACACAATGATAAGTGACTATATTTTGATACTTATGAGCACTTATGCGGTAACTCAGCATGTGTTTATAATTAGGAAAGTAAAAACTTATATAAATATTCAAATATGCATTTTTAAATGAAAAGATAATATGCTTCCTATTAGGAAATTGTCATTTTGTATGAAAGAGTTAAATTTAGATTAGAGTACTGTTTGAGTTTGTCAGATTATATCCCTTTTAACCTTTAAAATTCACTAAATTTATATATGTGCATCTAAAATTTATTAGTAAAAAATATAGCTTGTTAAAATGACGAAACACTAATGTAATAAAATAAGTATATTATGGAATATTTGTCATGAATAAAAATAATTACCTGAATCGAAGGCTCTAATGAGCGTTCTGGAAGTTCAGTTTCTCTTAGTCTTGCTTTAGCCCGATCAGTTGTGCTTTTTGGTATGCCTGAGCTTCTGGCGACGGTAGTTGCAAAGCTTTTTGTAGTTTGCCCCGGAATAAGTCGATATAGAAAAACCAACATTCCTTTCGAAGCTATTGTATGTTCAAATGTCTGAAAAAATTGTCAAATAACAATACATTGTCATATTGTTAAACTTAACATTGCCTCATATTATTTGTTTAATATAATCTATTGGATTATATAAAAAAGTACTTTATTTAATAATTAATTGTTTTAGTATTCAAATATTTTTTAAATAATTTCATTTTTTTTTTTGACTAACAATAAGTATCATAACTGTCAATTGCAGAAATTCGACAAATTGCAGAAAATTTTATCACATTATTAAAAGCTTAAAGTGAAACAAATATGAAATATTTCTTATTGATTCACATAACATGAATAACTTTTTGTCAAAGGATAAAATCTGCGAAGTAATGCATTCTATAAATATGCAAGTGGTACTACAACATTTCATAGGTAATGGCATGTTAATGGCACAAACCCAAACATGTTTGTGCTTGAAGAATCCAGGATTATTACTTCATTGCTTCAGTTATCTTTCAAATTGTCTCATTTTTAATTGATATTATTGATAAAAATATTTATGTGTGATTAGAGAGATTCAAAACAAGTTTTCTGGTTTATGATTAGTCTTTTGCGTATTATGTGAGTTCACAATGCAAGAGAAAAAAATGATGTTCGTACATGACATTTCAATAATAAGATTTGCTTGAAATAAACTACTTACAATCTGTGATCTCATTAACTTAATGCGTACATTAATAAAAGTTAATAAATGCAGACGGCATTCTGTTTAACTACATTTTTTAATCCATATCAAAGATCATATATGGCAATATTATTAGAGGGAGGTGTAAAATGTTACTTTATGCGGTATTTATTAAAGTACATTTTAGAATATTTTAAGTATTAACTGAAACTTATAGCTGGACTGAAAGTGTAAGTTATAAGATTAATTACTAAAAATTATTTTTTAGTAAACATTTTTAGGATTGTGGTGTAATCATAATAAGCAAAAGTCGATTTATTAACTAAAAAAAGTTAATGTTAACAAACATGCTAATTCTATATTTTCTCGAAGTTTCAAGTCATTCTTAATCGTTTGAAATGAAACTTGTAAAAAGTATTTGTGTGTATATATTTGTGAGCCGATTTTTGAAGTTTCGTCAACGTATTTCCAGGATCGGCTGAACCGACTTCAAAAATTTAACAACTATTCAACATAACTCTACAAAATTTGAGAAAAAGTGTAAAATTTTACGTCTAGCCAGTTTTCGCCCACAATCCTGGATCGACTTGAAAAATTAGATTTCAAAAACTGTTTGAAAGATATTGGTGGGGAATCGTGCTGATTAATTTTTAGTTAGAAGATAGGTTCTATAAACAAACACGTAACTAAAAAAATTCTCTTTTATATTAGGTTGTCAAATATCTCCCTTCCGCCTTTTTGTATTATAAACCAGTAGCAAAAAAGCGGAAGGGAGATATTTGACAACCTTTCAGAACCTAAAAAAATCACTATAAAAAGCCTTTCTTGTCAGGTTTTAATATGATGACATCATATATGTAATATTGAACACATTTAATAATTTTAATATTATTTCAATAAATATAAAAATATATATTTTACGCTATCAATTATATATAAACACTAGTTAAAAACAAAGTTTAAACAATGATGGTTTTTGTTTTGGTAATTCAAACAAACTAGCTTATATATACATGAAATTTGGTTTTGATCATGGAACGGAGAGTTTCCATATTATTTATATATTTACTTCATAGAAATATACTACTGAGAATTTGTAACAGTAACTTAAAATTTGTAGTGTTGTATTTTGACAGTAAAAGAATGAAAATATTATTGTAAATATAAGTAAATTATAGTTTAGTGTTTATAATTTTGTGTAAATGCAAAATTAATACATTATGTTAAAATGGTTTTTATTTTCAAAAACCGTGTAAGATCGAAAACGTGTAAAACGAGTATTGTGTAAAACGAGGAATAGGTGTACTTATAAAATGCTCATAAATTTATATGTGTACTATACTATATATGTGTTTATATGCTCATACATTGATTCATCGAGAAGTCGAGAAATTCATGTATCTTGTCTACGGTAAAATGACACTTACGCCTAGTTTATTTATGAATATTATTACTCTGAATATATATTATATATAATATTAGCAAATACATATACAATTTCCCGACATTTGAGCTGAGGAACATTTGATAATCAAAAGTTTACTGCGTAAAGATTTCCATAGAAAAATTAGAATTAACAAATTCAAGCTCAGAAGTTGATTAAAATTATAAAAAACTATCAACTTAATCAAATCTATGTGCTCGTATATATGAATTAAATCTTCCCCATAGATGAACGATGCGATGGTAAACGACATGCAAATTGAAGCTTGATGGCTTTCGGTCTCGCGAGTGCTTTCGCGCATTGCTCAAGTGCGCTAGCTGTCTGGTGGCCTTAGTAAATGATTCAAGGTCACAATTGCTCTTGCATGTGCAGTCAGGCCGAGATTCGCCATGCGAATGCACACTGTCAAGGCGGCATCGACATCTTAAATCACACCAACACTTCTCAATTGTAATATACTGAAGAACATTGGCGCTAATGATGATATTTGAATAATACAACAGTTTTGAAAACTTTTTTCTCGCTACTCTATATAGGAATAATATTGCGATTGTGATAACTAGACTTGACGTGTAGAACTTTATTTTACAAAATGTATTTATCTATAATTATTTTTACTTATACAATTTTCATTAACTAGTAGCATCATGCTTTGAGGCAAATTGCTGGAACCTGCAGTACCAAAAATTAAAATTTCTAAAATAGCTTTGAAGTTTTTTGAAAACTTTAAAAAAATAGTTCTATAGAATTTTGAAATTTTCGAAAAAAAAAGACTTTTTTGAAGAATATGATATTTTTTCTATGTTTTGAACTTTGTTTCGAGCTTTTTTATAGTTCTATAGAATTTTGAAATTTTCGAAAAAAAAAACTTTTTTGAAGAATATGATATATTTTCTATGTTTTGAACTTTGTTTCGAGCTTTTTTTAGAGAAATATCAAAGTGCTAACGGATAAACATTGGTGCCGAAACCATTGAAATGTAAACAAAATTTGTACTTATTATAAAAATCTCTAATATATCTAATAATTTGATGTGCATATGTCGAATGATCATTTTTGACCGCCAAATGACGTTCTTCTTTACTTTTTTTTGAATCTGCCAAACTCTGAACATGCCTTCCAAAAATTTGATCTGTTCTTCGTTTAGTCAATACAAATAAAATGTTTATAAAATCATTCAAATCGGACGCTTCATTCTCTCAAAAACTGAATTACAATTTTTGGCGCTTTTTGCCATGTACATTCGAAACGACTGGACCCGCCTTGACAAAAACTAATCAGCACGTCTCCCCATCAATATGTATCTAATGTTTCTTGAATTATTCAAATCGATTAATCCGTCAACGAAAATTTGTAACCACACATACAAACACATCAATTTTTCCTAAGGTATGCATAAAAATGTATAAAAATTTTCTTTTTCCTTGGAATATACCTAATAATTTCCCAAAATTCCACGGCGATAGGATGTATAGCTTTTGAATGCATAAAATACAGGCACAGACAGATATACATTTATTTTCATGTCATAGATTTTTTAAATTACTATCTAGTATTGTTACTTAAATAGTGATAAACAGATTAAGAAAGTAATCTTAAATACTCTTATCATTTAGGCTATTTATTTTTAAGTTATTTATTTTAAAACCCGTTGATAAATTATTTTGAAATTATTTTGGTAGCTTATATATGGTATTACCTTTACATGTCAAGTAAAAGTCAGAATATTTATAAGTTTTGATACCAATTATCTCAATATTTCATTCATGATTTTTGATCGAATAGAAATAAAGCTGAGAAGTTTAAGGCAATATTAAAATTGCAATCACAAGGCAAACAGTTTTCGAAGTTCACATTAAATATAAAATATGACTAATGGTTTTATTAACAAATGTTCCATTGTAATATGCATGTTTATTATTGCTCCTTTTAAGCAGATAATTGAACCTTATAAATATCTTGAAACTGCTACATACAACATTCCATACACCTCCATTGTCTATTAGTCCAACGTGAGAAAATTTGTTCTAACTATGCATCAAATAAATAGCCCTTTTGCTATCGAGTATTGAAAATTCTCAACCATTTGATTTATGTATACAAAAAATTCATAACTCAATTTGAAAGTAATTATTTTATGAACGACATAAAAATAAAAATATAATAAAGCTATATGTGTTTTCATCAGTCTTGACAAAAATAAATTTTGGAAATATGAATCATTGTTGATGTTCATAAATAAAAACTATGTATTACTTTTAGATACATGAATACTATTTTTTGTTAATTCTTCTCATTTACTGTTAACATGAATACAAATTTCTTAATGCAAATATTTTAATTATTCATTAAACTGTTCCAATATTTAAAGCTGCTCAAGGATACTCTACACAGCCGACGCACAATGTAACCCATTAAATAACATTTCCTCTTATCTCATTCAGAAAAAAACTATTCGAAGTAGAATGCATTATTCGGTCTACTGATTTAGTGCTTCTCAAACGAAAGATTCCCAGCAAAAATAGATATTCTGATTTTTGAAGCAGGATTGGAAAAACATATAATTAGTCCTTAAGATGTGAACTGGATTTGAGTGCTAGTTATTATGCAAATTTTTATACGCTGTTAATGTACATTTTTGCACAAATTGAAATCATTCATTCATCCAAAAATAATCATATTTTAATAAAATTCATGACGTGACAAGTGAAGATAATAAACTTTAGTTAAGAATTCCATATTTATTGTAAATCTCTATAATAAGGCGTTAATTAAACTAAAATTTATCTCGCAAGCAAAGTAAAACATATGTTTCACAAAAATTGATTATCAATAGTGGTTCAAAAATTTATATTCTAATTTATGTATATTCTTATAAATCAAAAAGGTAAGAAGGATAATGATTCATTTGCTTGATATTGTATAAAAAATATATATGGATGGAATATAACATTAGGCAATACGAGTTGGTGTTGGTTTTGAATGAGCATAAAAACAAACGAGTCATTTTTTAGAGTTTTATGCATTTATATTTATCAATAATAATCATTACTATTAATTATGTCGAAATCACAAATTTACTTAAGTAAATTTGTGATTTCGACATAATTTAAACACTCAACCTTCGGAGAAATATTTTTATATAAGAAAATTTTATATAAATTGGGCCTAATATGGAATACTAATATAATAATAAAAAAATTAAATTAACTGATAATGAAATCTTATATATATACATATATATATATATATATATATATATATATATATATATATATATATATTAGGGTGGTCCTTAAAATGCGCAATTCAATCAAACTTCGTATGGATAGAGCATGGAAAAAATTTTGAAAATTTAAAAAAAATGTTTTAGGTATAACTTATTTTTAAAATTATTCCATGTTATTTCCATACAAACCTTTGATTGAATTGCGCTTTATCTAAACGTTAATATTAGAGCTAAAACTTTCAGAGAATTATTTTTTATCTATTTGGAACCATTTGAGCCCCTGGGAGCAAGGAAATTCGAAAATGACCATATTAAGGACCACCCTAATATATATATATATATAATAAAATAAGCTCCATCTCGATTCAGGGAAGAATAGTGTGAGAAACTTCCCATTGCCATTTCATACCGCAGTGCCCGAAATGAGCTATTTTCAATTGGAAACATATCAGATTTTCAAGAGCCCGTTCACACTAGTCCGTAAATTTCTATGTATTATATATATATGAATAATAATATAATTCAAACAATTTTCAAAGCACTTATGAACTTTCATAAGTGAGAAGTATGATGACCTTGATACTTGATGCATTATATAGAGCTTTTGACAAGTTCAATTTTTCTGATCAACCACTATAAATGAAATAGAACAGAATATAATGTAAAGAGACGATGTTGAATCCATTACATAAATCCCAGACCCCTGTTTTGAGATACCTGTCCGAGTGCATTGCGAATTCTAGACACACAATTCGCGCAAGAGATAGTGTTTTGCATCAGCGCCGCGTCTTGCTTGTGCATCGCATAGAATGCATTTTGAACCGGTTGGCCGAGCACGACGCCGCTAGTAGACACAGGTAGGTATACGAACTTCTTTTTATCTTTCCATTACTTATTATTAATATTACGCGACGCCATTTTCTCGTATCAAAAGATTATTACGATATGCATGCTTCCCTTGCGCGAGGAAATCTCTAATTACCGAAGATCGGATGATGAACGCTCGTCCGCTATAAATCTTACTATGTTGAATCGTTCTTGATTCTTAGATTTTTTTAAATTACCTGATAACAACGATTTTATAATATACACAACAATTTTAAGCCATAGAAAACATTTTTCTTCCATTTGCGCTCATAGTGATGGCAAATGGCCGAGACATTCAGGAATTCATCCTTGAGACTGATTGAAAGTCTGTGCGAAACATTATAATAAATATTTGAAAAGATATATCTTGGAAATTGAACTAGAAAATTTTAAGCAACAAATGGCGATATAATTTGGCAGACAGCAGAACATGTTAGTAAAGCAGTATTTTTTTTACCATGCATAGATGGCAATACGAATCATAGATCCTGAAATTTGTACTTAAATGTAATGTGCTACTTCTTATTGTGTGACTAACAGTAGTTGTGCATGACATTGATCCTAATGATTATTTTTGACCGCCAAATGGCATTTTTTTAAACTTTTTTTTTCTGGATCTCTGAAACCGCTAGCCCAAAAACTTGATAGAATCTTCATTATACCAGTACAAGTAAAATGTTTGGCAAATATGGGGTTAGTCCCACCTTTGCCGAAAACTAATCTCTACGTTTCCCCATCAATATGGATCTCGAAATCGTGGAACATTCTACGCACACGCACACACATACATCAATTTTTTCTAATAAGGTATGCCAAAATGTTTAGCAGACTTTAAATCATGAAGATATAAAAAAAATCATTCTCGAGTTTTGCGATTACTATAACCTCTGCCACGAGAAGTTAAAAATATCTAAATTTAATATAAAAATATAGCTCAATCCTCTTAATAAACTTTCTAATTGTAAGTACAACAACCCCTCAAGCCATACCGACATTTTATCTGTTTAATATCCTTCATCCGTTCAAGTTCTATTTGTTTTATAAAAAATAATTTCACGATGTACGTCTTGTTCGTTGACCAATTTAATCACAGTCATACATAGTATGAAATTGTTTTTAATTAGACGTGTATGTTAGTTTTAATGAATACGTAATAAGGAGTTATGTGAATGATTTAATTATTTTTTGTTATAAATAGTAAAGCAACCTTTGCATGATAGAATTAAATCACACGGGTTTGTTTGCCAATTAACTCCAAGCGCCATCAATTTCATCTCGTAATAAATATATCTGGCAATAATTAAAACTATAGGGTAATCCGATGTGCATAGCTAGTAATTAACAAATGCTTTATAACGAGTGAATAACGAGACTGATTGTAGTTTAAATCAGCATAATATGATAATCCATTGAACAGTATTAAATCAATTTATAACATCTTGCTTTTATTGCTTTCTTAAACTCATAGCTTATATTCAGTAATTGTCAAACATTATTCTATTAAACAAATTGGTGAGCTTAATTAATATACATTATTTTTCAAGAAAAAGAGATCAATTTCTTTTTCGATATATTAAATATTATTATCATCTAAATAATGCTGACATAAGCTACAAAGGTGCATTAGTTGGATTTGAATACTTTTAGATAAAATAACACTTTTCTTTAATATTAGTTTAAAGAAAAATAGATACAATTTAAGGCTCCATCAAGCTGATCAATGATATCGAATCTTAAAAAAAATCATTCTTTCTATCCTTCAAATATGAAACAAACGTGTATGCCTTTGATGGCAAGAATGAAAATCACCATCACATTGCAACATGCTCAATTAGTTCAGATTAATTATCACCATGCATTCTATTCATATTGAAATGTAAATATTCCTATATTTTGAGCTGCGTTCAATTTTGAGTTATTAAATCGAATTTAGTTTACATACACGACTTCCAATTCTGTATTTTAGCGTGTAATAAAAAAAATTGTGTTAATTATTTCTTTACATAAAATTGCACCAATTAAGTATATCCACCAAGCTATGTGTATATCAACCAAAAATATAATATGACGTCGATGTTAAGCCCACTTAATAATACTAGATATATTTCACATTTTCAATTTACAATACTGTTAGATAGTAAAATAAGGTCTAATAATTATGTGTGTTGGTATAACATATAAGAATAAAAGCTGTTCTGCTCATCTACTATTTATTATATGGTAATGGTGTCGGTTGGTTGGAACGGCGATATTCAGGAACTCTATCACCATTGGCAAAATCAAACCAAGCCAACGGTGGTGGAGTTACCAAACATAACAGTTCAAATGAAACGACTCTCGCAAACTCAATAAATTCAGATGATCAGACCTAATCACCATCATATTTAGATTTGATACACCAAAAGCATTAGACTACCTCACATATTTTGAATACAATTGTATATTCAAGTCTCAAAAACTTCAAATTTGGGCTAAAAAGAGCATAAATATACAAATGATAATGTTCGATAGAATTTGAATTATCTTTGGTAAACCACGACAACCAATGACCAAAAGCTAGACGACCATACTAAATTTCTAACCAGCAGAAATTCTAGTTCAATGCATATATCTATATTTCCAATAACAAAATATTTAATAGAACTTAAAAAATATGTTTATGTTTAACATCTAATGTGGAGGAATATAAAGAACATAAATTTTTATGCACTTTTTATACTTTACATTACTTAAACCATCATTGAATATACCTTTTATCTGCAATTTTATATATTTTTATTTAATTGATATAAAAATAAAATTATTGTACATTGAGAAAAGTATGTGAGAAAACTGTAAATAATACAAAAAATACAAACTTCATTAGACGTCAGGCCCTAATAGAAAAACTTAAGATAATTTGTAATTACTTCATTGAATAGTACAAAATCAAATATAGTATTTACAAAATCATTATTTGCAAATACGATTTCATATTAATCTCATATCGCATTTATAAAAACAAAGGTTGTTTTACGTTCAAACCATTATTAATTCGAGCAGGAAATTGAGAAGGTCCGTCGTTGTCCCTGGTACTCCTGATCCAAATGCGCAGATTATTTTCGCGGTAAAATATTCGAGGACGTATTGTAATTGTCGTGAAATTGGTTTGATTGCAGATTGAAATAATAAAATATGGATTGATGAAAATTGATACTAAATCACTCTACACTCTTTGTCTGAGTCACACGTGTAAGTTTGTACATGATTAATATTGAAAAAAAATTAATAAAAAAAATATTCGAAATTATCGACATTTTTAAAATTCAAATATATACTATATATAAAAATTTAGATTTTGTATTATCTCTATCAATACATCAATGTAATTGAAGAAATGAGATGAATTGAAGAATGAATGTAATATACAGCTTTGTTAAATATGAAGGAATTTCATGTGTTTTTGAGTTTTATATTAATTATCAAGATCAAAACATTCATATTATTCAAAATCTCTATACTATTATCCTTATGAAAACTTTTTGCCAAATAAAAAATTGTTACAAACCGCAAAGGTATGCAAATCACAGTGCTATAATACAATTGCAATGCAATGTTATATAATGCAACACACAATTGAAATAAAAAAGGATTTACACTAGGTATTCTGAAGTAGTAAAAGTGTATCATATATTTTTGCATATGTATATTCAAAAGTAGATAAGCTTGAAAAATGCAATTTATTATATACATTGTAAATTGAACGAAGCATAAAAAAGACAATAGCGATGCAAAACCGCCATGGAATATTCAAAATGGCGGTTAACATACGAACATTAAATTGTACCTGTTGCACTTTATACACGACTTCATAAAAATATTTGTTTTTCTTTAAATTTCGACTTTAATGTTGTTAGAAATACTTTGAATATTTCTTGTTATATCTAAAGTCCAATAACCAATAATTACATGTTATTAAGAACATGAGTAAAATAAACTCAATTGTATTTAACATAAGAATCCTATTGGTATTCATAAAATCTAATAAGAATACATGACTAAAAAAGCTCACAAAGTACTAAAAATCGGCTCGGCATTTCGAATTGGCATTATTCATTATCATGATAGATATCTTTCTTTAAAGTGTATCCAAACTACGAATGGATATAGCTTAAAGAGTGTTTACTAAACGAAGCTTATATTTTAATTGAATAGGTTTTGCTACACAAAATGCACATCTGTATTATATAGAACTTATTTTAAACCATTATGCATTTGCACAGTATGATTTAAAAATGTTGCGGTACTATATGGCGATAAACATATCGCTATATAAATTAAAAGCTTTAAAATAATATATAACTTTAACGAAATGTAAAAATAAATACCTGCATACATCATGTAATATCACAGCCACAATTTTCAACAAAAAGCACCCAACAACAAATTTTGTCAAATGAATGGAATCTCCAAAAAGTTTCCATTATAGTATAGAAAATATATAAATAAAACTTAAATTACTCAGAACAAGACATGCTTTTAATGTAAGTACTCGCAACCAAGTAAGTTTATTCGACAGGTAAGTCCTAACGACAACACTAGCGCCAAAGGGCCGACTGATTCGCAACAAACGTTGGAACGTTGGGGTCTCTAGAGTCTATCGAGAATGTGTTCGTGGTCATGTTACTGTGTTTGTATGTTGTCTGGTCATGAATATAATTTTTATTTCGTTTTAGCGTCGTTCCTCCGATATATAGGTACGAGTGTTAGTATAACAGCTGAACGACATTTTAACAAATATCCAATATGTTTTATTGAAACTTTTATAAAAATCACAGATACAAGGTAGAGTTACCATAATGCTTCACAGATAATTAAAACTAGAATTTATATTTTCAACCCTTTAGGTTCAATAATTCAGTACAAACATGCAACTTCAGACTTAAAGATAGCCTCTACCGTAAATTCCAACAGAAATCACTTTAAGACCTAAAGACATGTATATAGAACTTTTATAAAGTCCTTCAAAAAATTTGAACTAAATAATATTAAAATCCATAAAAGTATGAAAGTTGCAGTATTTTTAGTTGAATTCTGATACCCCTAATTTAACAAGTTTCGAAATTATGAATTGTAAAGAACTGATGTTTTAGTGGACTATCATTACTGAGAATGAATGATAAGAATTAATCATATAGATCAAATATTCATGAGATATCATTATGTAATATACCGCTGGCTACAAAATGAAGCTCGATGTATGGCACCTTCATGAGTTCGGCGCGAAAAACTTGGTAGACCAAATTAATACCTGAGATGCGCTGCTGAAATGCAATGAAATCAAACCATTTCTTAAATATTTCATAAATTGTGATGAAGAATAGATTATGGACCAAAATCGAAGGCAAATAATATCATGCTTAAGTGATGATGAGTGACCACAAGCGTTTATAAGGCACGATTGACACCAAAAAAGGATGCTGTGTTTGCGGGGGGACTGAGAGAAAATCTTTAATCGTGAGCTACTTCCAGTTGGTCAGACGATTAATTATCATCCCAACTGTAAATAACTAAAGAGATTACACAAGACAATGAAAAGAAAACGGCCTGAATTAAAGTTATTGAAGATATTGTCGATATACAGTTTTTTTGATGACCTGACATAATTTGCAAAAGCTTGGTTGAGAAATTTTGATGCATCCACCGACCCCTAGCACCTCTAACACTTGTACTGATCTCTGCAGAACTGTCTTTATGGGATTAAACTGATTTCAGATTTCAGTAAGAGATTGTAAAAAGCACTGGATTCAGTTTTTCATTTAGAAACCACAGAAGTTCTCAACCGATGGCATCATGACTTTACCCAAAAAATGGCGATTGATAATAATGAAGCATATCTAATTAACCCTCCGTCGGTCGGCGTGGTCTGGCTAGACTTTTTTCGACTTCAATTAAAAAAAAATACTTCTATTAATCCTACCGGCTTGAAATTTCTTGACTTCTCCTAAAATTTCATTAGCTGTCGATCAATGAAAAAACCAGGACGAAAAAATGTACAGAAGGATAATTATAAGGATATTAACTTTATTATACTTCGAACGGTCGGAAAGGTCTGTCTAGACCACCCATACATTTTGTATGATATATACGCTTTTTGATATATGTAAACCAGTATTTTGTCTTTTTTTATGGTATTATCTATTCAAACTGCGTTGTATATATTCTTTGCTATGTGTTGTAACATGAATGTTAATATTTTCATAACGAGAGTTCCTTGAAAACCTACCAAACTTATTGGTAATCGCAAACACTGAAAATCGGATGAGTAATGCACACATTATCAACAATTTTTCTACCCGTACTGCGTTCGATTTTTTTTGCAAACCCGTAGTGAAATTATATTTTCACTTTGAGTTTTACAGCTCATTTGAAAGGCGATGCACCTCATTTCGTTTTCATTTAAATTTCACAATCATTTCAAAGGCGCCGAAAAAGAATAAATATTGTTTTACATTAATATAAAACATAAAAATTAACAAAAAAGCAACGATTTTTTTATATTTCTTGATTTGTTTATATAATATAATATGTAATATTTTTATTATAAGCAAGCTCAACACATGCAAAGACGGTAAGAAAAAGAAAAAATTAAAACTATAAATATTTACTACTAATAATCGTTAATATATAAGACACCAAAAACACATTTATTCCATATAAATGCATGTAAAATGAATGGTGGTCCAGTCAGACCTTTCCGACCGTTCGAAGGTGAAAAAATTTACTTTTATTTAAATTTAAATTTAGGGTTAAAATAAATTTACTTCCACGCTATAAGATATCATATTGAGTTTCACTAAAAAAGCGCCACGATTTTTTTTCTTTTGCCCAATATATATTTATATATAAATGTTTTATAAAATTCTAATTGAAAAGAAAAGCTAATCATAATGATATCATTGTTTCATCTAAAAACATGAATTTCATTGTAATCGTACAAGATCACAACCATTTTCAAAAAGTAAGCCCAAAATCGAATAAATCCTACTTTGTAATTATTCCAAAATAAATATCAGCTGTCCGACTATGTGAGGAGTCAGTTCCCCAACAGAAAAAACAAAACTGCGGATAGCGAAAATCGCGCACAAAAGCGAATCGCGGAGAAGAACTTGCAAGAGCTGCCTGAACTTGGGCAGAGCTCAAGAAGTGTTCAGAATCAGGCAGCGGTCTTTAAACTATGATTAGAAAATAATTAGTTCTCTAGTAAATGGTTTCGATTTCCTTTTAAGTGCCATTGAAGTAAATGAAGGACATAACTAACCAGTTAATTTATATTAGCATAGCAAAGAAATTACTTTTAAAGGTATGCTTGAAGTGTCGCAGTATTATTCAAGATCCATTTGATTACCTCATGGGTACGAAAATAACTAGTAAAAATACTTTTACCACGTTAGTACCTTTTCAAAAAAGTTGTATATAAATTAGACACATGTGCACTGGAAGTAGCAAATGCTCTATGATGCAATAATCATTAAATCTTTGTCTCTGAAATAAAATTTGTTGAAAAGTTGTTCACGTTGTTTCCCTAGCTTCCTAAATCTTATGCTCACAATTATACATTATTACATGACATTATGATACAACGAATTCCAAATAACCTTTTGCTCTAAATTTTACTTCGTTTCATAAAATTAAGGACTCACGAATGTGTTTATAACTCGTCCATACTATGTGTTAAAATAAAATAAGATTGAAGCTGCAAATTCTTCATCACATTTTATAATATATATTTAACATATATATTTTTTGAAGTTGAACAAAATAAAGCTCAAAAAATCTAAATATATAACACAAAGTGTACAAAGTTTTGATGTAAATTATCATACTATATGCATTTATATATAAACAACTATAAAACAAGATTTGACAGAGAAGCCACTGTTGTCATATCATGGCAATTAGAAAGACTTAATAAAAAAAATGTATTAAAAATTATAAGTCAGTCGATCTCATGGCAAAATATTAAGTTCATAAATTATTGACAAATAAAATAGATGATATACCGATTTAAATAAACGAAGACCAAATGGTAACAAAGATTAGTACAATTTATGTACCTGGCATGAGAAAACTAGCTTTAAAAATTTTATTTTAATTTTAGTTTCACAAAACTCAACGCTTTTCTCAAAAGCGAAATATTTTTTGTAAATTCCATATGGTATAAATATAATAACAAAACAGACTGATTAAACTCAACTACGTTACTCGTCATTACCTTAGCCATAACTCAAAAATTGATTTAAATAATAAAACCTGAATTAGTTATTAAAATACAAAATAAAAAGTTTAATTAATTTAAAAAAATAAAATGACAAGCCTTAATGTTGCAATAATGACAGTTTTATTTATTGAAAGTCCTTTTTCAAGGAATAAAAAAATACGTAGAATCCAATGGTTAGAATAGATACAAAATGTAACTCGTTTAACTCTTTGCTCATTGTGAACTTTCTAAAATTCTACTCTGATATGACTTTGGAGATCTATTTTATTTGGTTAGAATAGATACAAAGTATAACTCGGTTAATAGTTTGCCTAATATGAGTTTTCTAAAATACTACTCTGGTATTACTTTGGAGTTCTATTTTATTTGTCCCTTGAGTTTAATCCTAAACTTCTAAAACAAACTAGTAAAATAATTATAGTATGATGATATATCCAAATACACATAAATCCAACACTTGCTTTATCAAAGGATGGTTTAGTATTGAATCTGCTCGATTGAAACTAGATCGATAATATTATAAATTATTGCAATTCATATAAATTCCAGAAATAAATTACAATTGAAAACTACTGGATTAGAAGGCACAGAATGAGAAAGATGTTGTTCAAAGACCACTAAAGCGCAGTGATAGATTTGGTTTACGTGAAGACTGATAGAGAGAAACTAACTCTTTTACTACTGACTGACTGAACCCGCCACAGGTGGTAACTCGAAAGGTGTATTTCAGGCGCCCATCATATTAAATTGCACATGTGTACATAAAATAGATTTTAAACTGATAAATCATACTTGATAAAATTTATAAATATTTGAAGTACTAAAAATTCACTATTTCAGTGCAATAATTAAATCTTGCCCAGGCAATCTCAGTTTATGATGCATCAAATCAAATAAAGTATGGAGTCAAAATTGATGAAATAACTAATGTCGGTTTGTTATAGATAATTAATGATATGTACAGGGATATTAATGATATGTATACTGATATCTATTAATATTCCATACATAAACGAAAATAAAATAAAACAATATAAAGTTGAGATGTATCATAATTATAAATTAGCAATAGAGTTCAATTGCTATTTTACAGCTTCAATGGAATTTCATGATAGTAGAGAAGTTTGGGTACGGTAGTGTCAAGATACGGCAGTGACAGTCGTCATTATAGCTAAACTATACTAATTTTGAGATAGAGTACAAAAGGAGAAAGATGAAGTATAATTGTTCGAACAAGTTCTCATTAGTTAAGACAAATGCTCAACTTATCATTTAATTTATTTTTCCACCAGCTAACTGGAATTACTACTGTTAAAAAAAATAGCACGAAATTACTCAGTCACCCCTAATATTTCTTATTGTTAATATCAAACCAGATTACTTTTGTTTTCAAGTTATTGGTTAAAATTGGATGGATAGTTAGACCTAATTCAACTAGTACTTATAAATATAAATACTATTTTACCGTAACGAATTTTAAAGAACTGTTGTATAAAATTATATAGTATATTAAGTAGAGTAGCTACGGAGCATCAAACTTCAAACAAAAGGATAAATGCGTCATAAATTAGGGGAAATATTTTATACCATGCAATTTAGGCATTACCGATATTAAATTTAATGAAAACAAAGATTTTTCAACATTATCCTTGAATATGAGCAGAGACCATCGAGGCAACATTGTCTTTTCAAGCATACCTTCTTCTAATACTATTCCATAAGAAATCTAATGTGCCAACACCGCAGTCATTGAACGCAAATCGCCTATACAAACTCACTGACGAACACATTCCAGCTATGTAAATGAATTTGCATGTATTTTGTATAATATCGTCAAATGCCTGCAAGGAGTTTGCATAATAAACGCATAAATAGTAATAAACGCTAAAATAACGTCTCGGGTAAATTTTTCTGAAGCTAATTTATATAACTGAAAATAAAAGTGAACATGTATCAAAAAATTGTATCCGAGCACACATACTCACACATAGACGATTTGAAACTTAAAAATGTAAGAAAAACATTGACGTTTTCTATATAGTACAGAAATATAAATATATTTTAATGCATCTTCCAGCCGTTTCGAAGACACAAGGCTAAAAGTACCAAAGATGGTAATTCAGTATTTGTTAGATTTCATTAATTTAAAAAACATTTTATTTATATTCACAAAATGCAGATGTGAGGTTTTGGAGATCTAGTGAAAAAAGTAAAAAAAACCATTTGTCGGGCAAAAATAATTATTAAACATATGCAAATCTGAATATCACATATTTTATATAGATTTTAATAATAAGTACAAATTTTACGTTTCTATGGGTTATATATATATATATATATATATATATATATATATATATACACCTAAGTCTGTTTTTACACGGTAGATTGGTTCCAGAAGAAGCCGTGTAAAAAAAAACGTGTAAAAAAAGACATTGATCTTATACAAAAATGGGTGATTTGTTCCTAATCTCTAAAACCTATTAAAATTAGTGAAAAACAAGAATTTTCAAGAACAAGAATTCATGTTTATTTTAATAATAATTCCCCTAAATTAGTGCTACTCACATTTGCTTTGACCAGTAAAAATTGTTTGTACGCGCTAAAGGTAAATTCACTTAAATCTTTAAGCTAGTGTTCGCAAACTATCGATACTATCGATGGTTTCAGACTTTTTTCTATCATAAATACTTTTTTGTGATATGAACATACTTCGCAAAAATTAAATTTGACAAAAAAAATTTAAGTACATAAAATTTCGAATCGTGCTAAATGGAATAAAATCGTGTAAAAAAATTAAAAATACTCAATTTTCAAACCGTGTTATATCAAAACCGTGTACAAAAAGACCGTGTAAAAACAGACTTAGGTGTATATTACTCATATCAAAGTATATCACGTACCTCAGCTCGCAGATATTCGCGGTTGTGCAAATCTTCAAGATCTATTTTAAGATGTGTAGTAACCAAAGTTATTGGACAGTTTTCTCCTCTGTTAAGTAAATCTTGCAAGGATGACTGAAGTAAAGCTCTTCCACACAAAACAGATGTGCCTTTGCCGAATTCATCGATTACAAGTAAAGACCGCGCAGGTGAACTTATTGCCAATGACATCTGCTCGATAAAAAATAATTGATTTGAATGAAACTGAGAAAAATATTGTAACAATTTTCAACCGAGTTATGCTGTAGAAAATTTGGCAGTGTTTTTTTTTTAGATAATATTGATGATAACATTCTCTAACCTCTATACTCTGTAATATTCATTCAAGAAATTCAATAAATCCATTTGTATTGTCTCGACAAAAAATGGTTTTGAATCGAAAACCAATAAAATATTAAATTGATACAATTAATAATGCATCAACATGATTGTTGCGTGTCATAAAAATTTTCACAAACATTATGTAAAATGTAGAACTAATTATAAAACTATTTATATTACACTCACCTGGCTCAAATCTATTTGAAAATCGCTCATTTTTCTTGCAGAAATATATATGGAACGTATTCTAGAATGTAGTGCATGAAAAACTCCAATTTTGGCAAATTCTGCTGGGACATAACTCCCCACATGAGCCAAGTATACGATCAACGCAACCTGTAAAAGGAATAAATTTCACTTAATTTATTTTTACTAGTTTTTATTTTTTACATTTTTAAATTATAACACTATCATAATTTACTGTCGAATATATGCAGTAATACATTAGAAGAGTATAAGAACCAAATGATCAACACAAGCTGATGATCATAATTCAGCCATTTAACTAATTTACTAACATTTGGAAAATACGATTTGATACAAAACTGGTGAGATTAAAAATGATAAGCAGATTAAATCCAAATATTATCTTAAAATTGACTAATTATTTAACTAATGAGTAATATTCTGCAATTGTTTGAGTCTTTTAGAAAAAATATATTTCTCATGATGTCAATAATAATATTTTTGAAAATCATCAATTTGGTAATTAAAGGATTAGAATTTTGTAGACTTCAACTCGGATTGCAAAAAATAGTAGATCAATTTCAACATATCAGATTTCAATTTCTGTATTTGTACTAAGTTCAGTATAAATAAACGAGTATAGTAGAACAATATATTCAACTTGACTGCGTTTTGCTAATCGCGTTTTGCTAATCGCGTTTTGCTAATAATTAGGATCTTGCTTCCTTGAATTTTTCCTCGAGTAAAAATGATTATATATACAAACAATTAAAGCCATATAAAAACATTTAAATACCAATGGAAATAATATCATAATTTATCGAACCTGTTTCAAATACACACTTTTTCCACTGGCGTTTGGGCCTGTGATAATCTTCACTAAACCTTCGGTTTTAGAGCAATGTGTGTCATTGGGCGTAAACTGATTTGTGCAGAGTTCCTGCAAAGGATGGCGACCGCCTTTGATCTCTATACACACATCTGAAACTATCTCAGGACGAACATATGTGAACTCCCGAGCTACTTTTGCCATTGTTATCATACTGTAAAGAAGTATAGCTCAAATAGTATCAAATATTACGACGGATTTGTCAGGATCAGGGAATAAAACTCATCGATATTTTAACGATACATCATATAAGTCATTAAAACAATCACAGCAGATTAGTTAATTTAATTTAGATTATCATTTCTCAATTTACTATAATTCTGTAAATAGTATAGAAGAATTTTGTAATGAAATAAAGTAAATATCATTATTGTCAAAACAATTACATCAATGATTTGTTGTATAATAGATTTATAAAACTGTACAAGTCAACTAGTATTTGCTTTACATCACACCTCTAACCGGGCGGTCTGCGTTAAAAGTCAAATATTTTATTCAGTAAAAATATAAATCTAGATAAGCGTTAATTACCAATCAAGTTCTGCACACAGCATGATAGTTTTTTGAACAATATGTTTCCGTACAGATATGTATTTTACTAAATCCGATTTTATCTTTGCCGTAATTGCTAAAATTTCTCTATGGACAGCGCCAAACCTTTCATCCAATACTGCAATAATAAATATTATTATTATTATAACAATAATTATTATTATTTTAGTTTTAACTTCCCGAAGGAGAAGTTTATGTTTTCATCAAAAAATCCGAATCGCTAATTTTATGTTTTCTCGACGTTTCGAGCCATTCTGAATCGAATGAGACCAAATTTGGAAAAAGTATGTGTGTGTGTGTGTGTGTGTGTGTCTGTATGTGTGTGTGTGTGTGTGTGTGAACAGATTTTTTGCCGTAAATCGACGTTTTCTCCAAAACGGTTGGACCGATTTCAATAATTTAAAAGCCATTTGATGTATCTCGATGAGGACTATCGTCTCTGAGTTTTGTGCGGCGATCGGCCGGGCCGTTTCTTTGTGAATTGCAGAAAAGTGAAAAATTTTTCGTCCACGTTTTAGCTCGCAATTCTGAATCGATTCTGAAAATTCAAAAACCGTTCGATAGATATTGGTTGGGAATCGTGCTGATTAGTTTTTGGTAAAGATCGGCCGGGCCGTTTTCTTGTAATAAAGTTTTTAAAAAAAAATTTTTGGCGATTTTTATGATTATTTTTTTGACGAAAGATACCATAGTTTTCTAGGTCATACTAAAATATTACGGCCCTACGACAACTGGTTCAGCTTTAAAAATTCGTCAAAGTTTGCAAAAATCAGTATGGTCTTTTTGGCATTTGTCAAAATTAGACTTTTGATCGACGTTTTCTCAAAAACGCCTGAACCGATTTTAGAAATTTAAAAGCCATTTGATGTATTTCGGTGAGGACTATCGTTTGTCAGTTTTGTGCAACGATCTGCCAAGCCGTTTCTTCGTAATTTGAAAAAAAGTGTTGAACTTTTCGTCCACATTTAAGCTCATCCTACCGAACCGATTTTAAAAAATCAAAAACTGTTCGAAAGATATCATTTGGGAATGATGCTGATTAATTTTAGGTGAAAATCTACCGAGCCGTTTTTTTTTAATCAACTGTTGAAAAAAAGTGTTAAATTTTCGTCCACATTTAAGCTCATCCTACCGAACCGATTTTAAAAAATCAAAAACTGTTCGAAAGATATCATTTGGGAATGATGCTGATTAATTTTAGGTGAAAATCTACCGAGCCGTTTTCTTTTTATTAACTGTTGAAAAAAAGTGTTAAATTTTCGTCCACATTTAAGCTCATCCTACCGAACCGATTTTGAAAAATCAAAAACTGTTCGAAAGATATTAGTTGGGAATGGTACTGATTAATTTTAGGTGAAAATCTACCGAGACGTTTTCTTGTAATTAACTGTTAAAAAAAAAATTAAGCCGTTTTTCATGGAACTTTTTTTGGCGATATACATCATGGTGTTATAGAACTTACTGTAATATTACGGCCTTACAACAAGTAGTTTAATTTTAAAAATTCGTCAAACTTTGCTAAAATTATTATCGTTTTTTTTAAAGTAGGATTGATGAAGTATATTATTTACACATTTTTTTGATGAAGTCGATTATTTACACATATCGGGAAGTTCATGTAATTTGCCTCAAGGCTAAATACCAAACCAACTAGTTTTTTTTAATATTTTGCACAGTGTGTCTATAATTACATTATATTATCTTTTTATCAAAAATGATTTCATACATAATTTTGTATTTGACATAATGTTAAAAGTACTTACGCAGACATCCTTCACTTTTGTAGTAGCGGAAATTATTATTAATAAACTGCAAATGAAATAATATAATTAGAAAAAGATAAAACATAAAAAAAAAATTAAAAAAAGTAACACTTACTTTAAATTGTAAATTATATTGTTCCAAATTGTCAAGTTGTGGACTTATTCCTGGAATATGAGGTATTGTTAAGAAATACCCAATTTCAGGAAGACACGCGATATTGCAACTGGTTATAAAGTCTGGTAACAATTCTACCTCAATTCTAGCCGCTTCATCTATTACTGACTTTTGTCCTGCTAAATAAAGAAGACCTAAAACATGTAATTAGTATAATAGTTAAATTTGTAAGCAATAGGGAAAATTTATCAAATATTATAACTCACGCTCATCAAGTTGCTCACAAATTCCAGTCTTGACACTAAACACTTTCTTATTTATGGTTTCTTCTAGATCTAACGTACGATTTAACACCATTGTAACCTATGGAATAATATCAATCGATTGACGGCTTAAAATGGAAACTAAAATAATTAATAATAAGTAATTGAATTACCTCATGTACCATTGGGTTTTCAATCATTTCATTAGATATTGCCCTAATGATTGGAGGACAATCCTCGTTTTGAGCCTGTTCGTTACAAATTTCGCAAATCACTGCTGCAGATCGCATTGTCTTAAAATAAAAAAAATTATAAATATTTTTTTAAGAAAAATAAAATTGTGTATATATTTATACATATTTTTATAAAAGAATAAAATTTATATTGAACTCACATTATATAGCGTTCTCCATTCAGTGTATGAAGCCTTATCTAATTCGATTCTTGTCATAATTATCTAATTAATAAAATCTTCTGAATATTATTATATATACAGCATTTTAAATATAATATTTTATAATTACTCACTGATATATTGTAAATAGATGTAATGCACTTAATTAAAGAATTAATAATTGCGGTATTTCGTGGATTTAAACACCATGTTATATTGTCTAAGCGAGCTTCAAGAACTTCTTTTACTCTGGATGGTTGTTGTAATAAACATCTAAAAATATAATTTGATTTTTTATAAAAAAAACATACTTTTATAATAAAAAAAATATGTTATATTATATTTAGTTTGTATAAAATATAATGTATTGATAAAATAATTTAACAAGTGTGCCCGCAATTACATAGAACATGACATTAATTCATGAACATCTAATTAATTCTTCTTCAAATTAACACATTTCTTTTATGATTTGAATCTTTTAGTAAAAATAAGTATTAGATTCAATTACAAAAATCATACAAGTAGTTTAATATTGAGATAATAATAAAATGTCTAAAAACTAATTTTAATTTTTATTATAATTATACAAATTCAACTAAACAACAAGTTTTGTATAAAGATATAATTGTTTATTTATTGCCAAAATTTATCAAAAGTTCGAAAATTTATGAGTTAATTTAAAATAGGACTTCTAGTTGGTTCTAAAACCTAAATTTGTTGACAGCGTATGTTAAAATCTGTATAAATGAAAATTTGGAGTGCATTTGTAAAATGTTCATCTTTGGTAAGCAATTTGTTTTTGTCAATCAAAACTTTAAGTATGGTAAGCAAATAAACTTGTTTATGTATTTTTTTCGTTTAAACCAGAAATAAGAGTTGTTATCATTGTCAATACCAACTAAAAGCATGTTTTATGAATCATTCAAATGGATTAATCCGTGATATAGAAAAAAAGTTTTAACTAAACATATACACATGCACACTACATTAATTGGCAAGCGAATATACTTAATATCATCTGTGTTAAAACTTTTCGCACAAAATGTAAACAACTGATATTGGTCTCACTGCTAACTTTTTGATAAATATTACCTCATTCTCTTAGAACCTATAGTTGATTTGCATTGATTGAAGATAGCAAAAATGCTTAGACCTTCTCTAGCTGTGCCACGGACTCCAAACTGATTTTTGGCTGGATGCGGCGTCTCGTGAAATATTTTTAAGCCTTGAAGCGTGTCATTGTCAACCAGCAATTGATCTTCTCTTTCAAAAATAAGACATATATAGTACATTAAGTTACAATATGAAATATAGTATAATTTATTTATGAATTTATTTAAAACACGGAATTGCTTTAGAGATTTAGTTCGAAATACTCATAGTTCTAACATTAACAAACTAACATTTTGATGAAACTCATTTAAAATGACTTATACTCCTTTATGAAAAATATGTTCACTTACAATGTGATAATTTTAAGGCTACTGTAGCCTGCCCTTATTTGCCTATAGTGTGTTTCTGCATAAGAAACAAGAACTCCCAAAGATATCATAGCTTGTTCCGAATGATGTGGAACGCACGCCTCCAAATAGGCGCGACGTTCGGGCTGAGACAAATCCGCCGGGCAACAATCTAGCTCTATGTTCATCACATTAGCTGTGCAAGCTTGAAGATCTAATAACAAAAAAATTATAAGCAATATTTTAAAATGTTTCTTAGTATTTTTAAAATTTATTTATACTTATTCAATTAACTTAACCATTGCTACGTGGCATTGCGCAACGACAGACTGCGCAACGACAGACTGCCATAATGTGATCAAATTTTAATTAATAAAACCAATATTTTGAAAATTAACTTTGCATTACGTTTCAATAATTTTGAAGCTTAAGAATTAAAAAAAATTAAGCATTTAAAATTTTAAAATGTGATGTATAAATTATACTGACAATGAGTTAACCATGTACAGTTTTCAATTTCTTTGCATTACAGGCCAACAAAGAAAATGGTGCAAACGATTTTAAAGCTGTTTTAAGTATATTTGGGACGCTGATTTCAAAAATTGATTTTTTTCTATGAGCTTTAGTTTTCAAGATATGATATATAAGGAATGAAAGTACAAAATAGTAATACAATTCAGAATTTTATTTTAATGAGATATGCCCACTCGTACATACAAACTTACAAGACCCAATCGGCCTTAGTTGGGACATTAGTTGACACTGTGAAAAGTTCTTTTCCGTGACGACCTAGAATGGACCTGGTTTCGGCAACTTTTTTCTAAGTTCCAAACTAGAGCTGTGACGCAAATTCGAAATCAGCGCAAAAAATACTATAAGAATCAGCTCTAACATTTGATGCACCAAACAAAAAAAAATTTGCACATTTTCTTAAAAATTTTGAACAGCAATCAGAATTTAATAGTTCTAAAAGCTGTTGTGCTAATTTGGATTTAATATTAGTCTGTTTAACATATGGCAACCCAATCAGTTGTCACATCTCTATACGATATATTAGTATTACAATTTCTGTAATAGGGCGAATATTTTCATTGGTGCAGCAATGCCGGGTGACGGCTATTTTCACTTGCAAACATATTGCTACAAGAAGATAAAAAATTAATTATTCTTACTGCATTCTCGTGATCTTAGCAACTGAAGCAGACAAGTATGTTGAACATCAGATGATGACAAATTGCTGCTAGGTTCGCTAAACGTTAAAGTTTTTAGGGTTTGAATAAAAGGTTGTGGTAAATTGAAGCCCGATAATACTGTCATAGGTCGCACCTGCAAACAAGTAAATAATAAAATAAGAATGATATAGATAAACTTTTCATCATCCTGCAAAAAATTGAAATGTATTAATTTTAAGTTGTAAAGTATATAATAAAACTAAACATATAAGATGTTTGATATTTGATCACCTGATAATATAAACATTGCAAATAACGAAACTCAGGACTGTAGTCCACAGTATCCTGCATTGTAAACAACTCTCTAGTTGTGAGGTTCAAATAAGCTGCGCCTAACTTTCCACTTTTCCAGAACACCGACAGTACGATCTGAGTATAATGATATAGATGATTCGTAAAAAGCTAAAACTCCTTGTATCTCAAGTTACTGAACCAGAATTTTAGGTAAAATAAATTGGATTATGAAAAATTTAAAGAAAATAATATCTCTTCAATAACGTAAGATGTAGCTGAAGTTTCTCCAACAAGTATGAGAGATATTTAGTATTGAGTCAACTATTAGACTGTTCTTTATCAATAAAAAAAAAATAGATAATATATATTGTTTAGTCGGTTCATCTAAAAAGCTTTATATCTATCTCTAAATTTAAATTATAGACAATAATAACAATTCAAAAAAATATAAAAAAATATATTAAAATTGTGAGTAATTAGTATTTTAATTTAATAGTTACCTCATCATCTGTACTAAGATTTTCTTCCCGCTGATCTGCGTTAGATTGTACAGTTTCTGGTCCCCTACTAAATAAACAAAAAAATATATGAAACCAAAAATTAAATTATCAATATTTTTCAATTATAAGTATTTAATAAAATACACTGTATATTAAATATTGAATTTTAAACTTATTTCATGAAAAAGGAGTATTAACATACCTTATAGTTGTTGAACTGCGTTTGGTGAAATTGAACTCATCAATATCTGGTAAGACCGACCTTTTTGTAGGTTTTAATTTTGGTGTACCCAATTGAGATGATTTTGATGTTGGTTGACTAATAAGGATACAATATATAAATGAAACAATAGTCAAAAATAAATGCATATATAAGTATATGCATTATATTCTTATTGGGAAACAATCAACATGGCATGGAACGCTGCGATTTATGTATTAGTTGAATTTATAATAATTAAAAATCTTAATTTTATGCTAATAGAATGTAACTAATAATTTTCATAAAACTTGTGAAAGTAAGAATCTTTAAATATGGTAAATAAATAGAAATAAAATAGATAGTTTTCAGTAAAAAAATAACCAGGCCCGATGCTGTGAAGTCATCGATGAGCCATCCAAAATAAAAATTTGGTGGAATATGTGTAACATTTTTAGAAATAATTTAAAGCTTTTGTAAATTCAAGTAAAAATCAAACCTGGATCTTATGTCGAACGTTTTTTCGTGGACTACACGTGCTGGCAGTGGCTGACTGCAGTGTTCTTGAGTACTATCACAGTTTTTCACACTGCTTTCGCTGTAATTTTATTTATAACAATATTTAAAGATATACACATATAAATATGAATATGAAAATTATAATCTGTCAATTTATTGAAGACATTTAATAATAATAGTAAATATCTTCACATTTACAACACCTGCCTCCACAAAAAACTGAACATTCCAACTGTTGCGGAATATATAAAAATAAGAAGCATATCTCACATCAACAAATTACAATAGCATACAAATCAAATCATCAAAATACTGGCCAGTCTAACAAGATGACTAAAAAAGAAATGGCCCAATGGTCTACCACATTATTGAATAAATAAATCTTTTCAAACACACGAACAAACAATATACTTCAAAACTATGATAAATGTAGTAGTAGTCGGAGGGGTCTAAAAATTTAGTGGCGATTTATTAAAGTTATAATAAATGTGTTTTTTAAATATTAGTAGAATTAGAGCAACTTTGTTTTTTATCCCAAAAATTTGTCAAAAAAAGAAAGAAAAAATGAATGGATATAAGACAGTAAACTAATTACTTTTTACTTATTTTCTTTATGTTCTTTTCATTTAATAAAAATTTGCGCCATGAACTATTGTTGTCATTAACCCTTTAACTTACAAATTACATTCAAAAATGTAGGGAAAAAATTGTTCGTGACTACTTTCCCACACAGTGAACAGTTTATCACAAAAATAAAAATAATGTTGTGTTTTATAGTTTCGTATAAATAAATAATTTTTAATGCTTGCGATTACCATACCGGGCCATGCCCGTAATGCGCAGGGCCGTGTCTGGCCAGCGTGCAGTGCGTGCACCGCACGCAGGCGGCCGAATAAAAAAAGATCAATTTTAAAGGCGGCCGTAATAAAAAACGGTCGTATTAAAAGTCCACTGAATTAAAAGGCGGCCAAGTTAATATACCTCTGGATTAAAAGGCGGCCAAACTTAAAGTCCGCTGAATTAATTTGCGGCATTGTTGAAAGTCCGCAAAGTTTAAAAACGACCTTATTATTGGTAATTATTAATGTGCAAAACTATCGCAGATTATTCAATTTTGTACAAATTTTCTAAACAAGTTAGTTATTTTTTTACAAATCGTTTAGAAATTACATATTATTGAACAAGAAACAAATTTGTAGTATGTTCATTAAAAAGAGGATCCAAAAACGCCAGAAAAATGTTAATCAACAACTGAGGAACGACTCGACCGATCACTGACAAAAACTAATCAGCACGATTCTCAAATTCTCAAATAGTACCTTCGTGAATTGAATTTTTAAAATCGATTCACGAATTTTGGCTATAACGTGGACCAAAACTTTGACACTTTTTTGATAATTCTAAAGAAACGGACACGCCGATTGTGAGGCAAAACTAACCAGCACGAGTACTTATCGAATTTCATCCATTTTTCAAATAGAATTGCGTATTTTTAAGAAAACGTCGACTAACTTTTTCTAACTTTGATAGTATTTTTGAAATTAAAACAACTCGTAGAGTAAAAATATTTAGTTATATTCGAGACCACTATCGCCTTAATAAAGTTAAATAAATATTAAATATCATCGTGAAAAAAAATTAACAAGTACATACAAAACAACGACCCGACCGATCTCTCAAAACTAATCAGCACGATTTCCAAATGATATATTTCGAACAGTTTCTGAATTTTTAAAATCGATGCAGGATTTTTAGTTAAAACGTGTACAAAATTTTCCGTTGATTAAAAATGGCTTGGCCGATTGTTGCACAAAACTGACAGACGCTAGTCTTTACCTAGTCACATCAAATCACTCTAATTTTTGAAATCGATTTAACCGTTTTTGAGAAAACATTGGTGAAAGTCAAAAACCGGCTCATATGCACACTTTTTTATCAAATTTTGTCTCAAACGATTTAGAATGACTTGAAATGTCGAAAAAACATAAAAATTACAAACCGATTTTTTCGTGAGAACATAATTGATATTTTGCTATTATGTCTTCAAGGGCGGTGCCATACATATGCTTGCACGCAGGCGGCCACATACCCAGGCACGGCCCTTTAAGGGGGTATTCTACTGTAGAAGCATGAATTTTGCCCGGTTTTTGAAGCGCTTTATAAAGGAAACAAATAATACTTTTACTATCGATTTTTTTATCATTTGTTTATTGATATTTTATTATTACATAAAAAAAATTATTAAAGAAAAAAAATTAGAATTCACAAAGTTATGAGCAGTCAAAGTGGGGGCTCAAAAAAAAAAAGAGGGTGTCCTGGCGTGCATGATTCCAACTCTCCTGGTGATCCAAAACATAAAAAATAGATGGATTCTTAATTATTATAGATGCCGCTATCGTATGAACCTTGGATAAGTTAAAAAAAAATTTTGTTTGAATGGCAGCAGTTTTTGAAAAAAAAAATTTTTTTCATGTTTTTTTTTTTAACAATTCCGAATTTTTTAAAAATACTAAATGAAAAGTTATAGTTTTGGGATTCATGCGATAAGGTCCATGCGATAAAGCGATATATAGAGAAGATCCTCTCCAAATTTGAAGTAAATCGGTTCATTAGAACTCGAGATATCCTTACCGCCAGCTCGAAAAAAGTAGTTCCGAGAAAAACGCGTTCAAAGTTTTGAGACAAGTCGGACCCGAACCGAGGCCACGTCACTAAAACGGATATAACTCAGGAAATAATAGTAATTTTAAAAAATCCTTTCAATGACATATTTTTGAATAACTAAACTTTGAAAATATGAAAAAAAAATCGATTTTTTTAAAATTCTACAGTAGAATACCCCCTTAATGCAAAATATTTGTTTCTAGTCTGATTATCGTTCGCGGGATATGCCCGTAATATTTACGTTTGGCCTAGCAATCGTACGCGGGCTGTGCTTCTCATTGTAAATTGAGGGGTTAAAAGATTTTATTATAATTTGTAATCATTGCAACAAAAAATCATTGTTCTTATTTCTTTTCGACTGCAATCAGAGAAGTATTCAGCATATTACAAGAATTATAAACAGACATTTAACTTTATTGGCATTATGTCTTCACTTACACAGGTATTTTATTTAAACGGTGATTTAAACGATGCATCTGTCAAAAGCGAATTTCTAAATATAACAGAATTTCTTAAATATAAATTTAATACATGGTGTGAAGATATTAGTAATATAGTAATAAACAATGATGTAATGTAAATAGTAATATAGTATTAAATATAAATGTAATTTGATATTGCGGAAGTTTATATATATATATATATATATATATATATATATATATATTGTTCGTATAAAATTATTTGACATTAGCTAATAAAATAAAGAAGTCAGATTTCACCTCTGCTCCACAGTACCTAGGTTTTAAATCTTATGTAATTTACATGACAAAACGCGTTTACAAATTACAAAATTTATAGTATCACTGATTTCTCAATATAATAGAAGAAATGAAAAAAAATTATTATTTAATAAAATTAACCAAACCTGATTTTTTCATCACTAGATTTGTCGGATGATTTAACTGGTAATGTTTCACTAATACTCTTTTCAATAGTGTCACATAGTTTTGCTACACCATCAATGTCAAAATTAGCATCGACGAAATTTATTACTTTGTCACAGCTCCAGGTACCATTTTCGTCAGAACTTATATTCATACGATTATGAGGATTTAATTCACAATTATTTGGTCTACATCTAGCTAAGCTATCATTGTCACTCGAATCTATTATGGATGATGAACTTATATCATACACTTGGTCCATTATTTAGAAAATTGTCAACTGACGGATGAAAAGAAAATTTTAGTTGACCATCTTGATGCAGGACGATAACCTGGAGGAATGAAATAATAAGAATTCTTGAAAGACTATTTTGAAGTTGGCGCATATTAATGCGTACGAATTTCCGCTGGCTGGTCACATAGTCGTTAGTCACAGAAATAAGATATATATTTTTTCAAATTTATACAATATGTTTTTGGTTTAAATATTAATCATACATCGCATTCTAGACAGTGCATAATCGCAAAATTGCGCAAAATGTAGCTCCGCCTATATTGACCAACCTTAACTGAAGAACTCGCACTCGTGACGCACTTCACATGTGTTTTTATTATTGTCAAAAAGCTGTCAAATTCGTTATCATTCGTTTTTGGCAGTGCATTACTTGGTGGATTATTTATTTTTCTCAATTAGATTTCTATTTCTTATATTTGAATTGTGAAGATAGATCTTAAACAATTGAATGTAAAAAAAGTTGGTTCAACAACACAATCTGCTCTTCGTGATCATTACACTAGTTTTTCAAATATGAAATATCAAGAATTATCGAGTGAGTAATAAATACTTTAAAGGTAAGTGTGTGTGTTTTTTTAAATGTAGTATTCTCAGATGACCATACACATGCATGCCTATTTTATACATTTTAGCTCAAGTATTTGTAGATCTTTAGGTGTATATAGTAAATTATTTCTAACTAAATAACTTAAAAGTTATTAAATGAATTAATTGATCATAGAAATAATAATAAAATAAAAAAAGATCAAAAAGTTTGCTCCATCTGCTGCCTAAACAATATAATAATCTGCTGTTCATGATCAATATACTACATTTCAAATATACAATACCAACGATGATCAAGTGTGTATTAAATATTTTACAGGTAAAATATGCATACCTATTATATGAGTTGTCACTATTTCAATATTACTGAAAATTCTGCAGACATAACATTTTTGCACAACTATTTGTAGAACATTAGGATGTAGTAAATTATTTCTAACTAAGTAATTTTAAAGTTACTGAATGAACCTAAGTATTATAGATGATACGTATATTGAGGCATTACTAAAGTCAAAGAAAGTTCAAATATTAAGAATAGAACAATAACTATTCAAATTATAATTGAGTGGTAACAATTCGTTGAAACACTAGAATACTTTAAATTGCAAATCATGAAAAGTTTAAGTATAATAATGACATTCAATCAGAATAGTAATATATTCAATTATAAGATTGCTGCAATTTTTCTATCTGGAATGATATAACTATTTCTGCAGATAGTTAAAAATAGATTTTAATATAATGCACAAAATGAGGATTTCGAGAAGATGGAATATTACCAACAACTTGCGGGTGAATAAGTTGCTGAGTACTTGGTGAATCCCCTCTACTTCTATATTCTAATCTATTTTTAAAAATAGATTTTAATATAATGCACAAAATAATTAAAAGCACTTTATTTTTAATCTTATAATAGAAGAAATGATACAAACTAGTGATCAATATTTTCAAATATACAAATAATAAAATAATTATGCTCAATAAATATTATAACGAAGAATGTAACAATTTTACTGATGAGACTATGGTATGCTTTTATGTTATGATATATCAATGTGTTGAGTTACACGCATTTTGCACAGTATTTTGTATACGGACTTGATATTTTGAGTAAATATGATAACATTGCATATAAAATATGTTAATTAAAATATATGAAGACTTTGTTTGTTAATTATCCGTTTATTATAAATATGTACTAGATTCATTTTGTTTTTTTTTTTTGTTCTATAGGAATTTACAATTTTCCATTGTTAAAGTACTTTAATTTAATTTAAATCCGTTATTAAGTTCAAGTTTAAATTTAATTATGTAATGATCAACATGAATTGTCTCTGCATCTTACGATATGTATTTTGCACTACCATGATGATTGTTAAATGTTGATAGCTGTGCCCGAAGGTTTGGTTTGGTTGTTTTAACAACATTCTTGATTGACGATTTACTTATAATTTTTGTTTGAATTTAGCAAACATTTAAAAGTAATAGTATATTGTGATTATTATACATAAGATATATTTATTAAAATAATATTTTTTTACAATTTCCCATAACCATTTGTATAACATTTGGTTCGATCATTGACTGATAATATATATGACAAAATATATGTACAAGTATAATTGCACTGATAAATGTTTTAAATAATAGTTATATATTAGTTATATTGCTATTTTGTAATTATTTTTATACAGATTATGGTAAATTATTTGCAGGCACTTCTTATATATACAATTAGTTTGATAAATACTATGTTATCATTACAATATGTTTCTAACAAACTAAAATTTAATTTATAATAATATGACTATCTAAATATGTTATATTTTCATATTGTTTTGGTCTAAATTCTAAATTCATAATATTTCATGATGCATAAGCATCCAATTCTTTTTGTTACACACACACAGATATATATATATATATATATATATATATATATATATAATTGATCTGTATTATAGTGCCTATGTCTGTATAAATAACATATTATTAACTACGTTGATATACTAGACATACAGATTTAAGGACGAAGTGTGTGACTTTGACCAAAATCTGTGATACCAGAAAGAAGCAAACTAGGCCTCTTTTTGAACATGGGCACTATTATATCATCATTCATATATCTATCTTGGTTACTATTGCAACTCACTCGACGGGTTACAGCATTACGGCTCTTTACATTCCTACATCCAGTTGATGCTCCATCTGAATTAGTGTATGAGCCATCGTTTCTAGAAATATCTGGACTTGCGGACCTATTATGATAATTACATATTTATAATTTATAATAATAAACATTTATAATAACCAAATTATAACCAACAAAAGCACATGCATAACATGCACAAGATAATTGATACAATTTATTACATGTGTGTAAGTGATGTTAGACATGTTTATTCCATGTATGTATATATATATATATATATATATATATATATATATATAAGTGAATTATTCAAAATACCCACATTGATCGCATGCATTTGTATAATTTGTTTTTTTTATTGAGTTAAACATTTATAACCATTTGCTTTCGATATGTTGTATATAAGTGCATGAAAGTTGAACTGAAAGTGAAGAAGAAATGCAGAAAAGCACAAATTATAAATTTCAATTACAATAACTGCAGGTAATTCATATGCTCACTCTTATTATAGTAGTTCAAAGCACTTGCGTGGACAGTGACTACACTTTTTATATATACCATAATCTTGTTACAATGGGTTTCTATAACTATTATGCTGCTCCCACAATTAGTGAGCATATTTATTTTAGTTCTTTAGTATTTCTGTTAATATATAAATAAATTGTTTGGAACTTTGCGAGAAAAATGTGACTTATGAATTTCTCAGTTTATTCATTTTTTTTATAAAAAATGAAATTTGCACCTTTTGCAGCTTTTACCAAATATTATGTTATATGTATTTATATTAATTATATTATAAAGTAAAATAAAAAAAAATTCTCCAAGTATGTTTTACATCATTATTATTTTTACCGAAATGCATATCATGAAATTTTAATTCAAACACTGAATTTTCCTTGAATTCACAGGACATTTAAACACAGTACGCATCATTGATAAATTATGCAAAATGTAATTATTCTCATTCCATATAAATACAGTCAGACTATTTGATTCCATATCTTCCTCGATATTTTTGAGATTGCATAACATTAGCACATCAATAAATTTGTGATTTCAATTTGTTTAATATGATTGCATTCTCTAGTAATAGTAATATTATAAGTTAAAAATTAATTTCATTGCAAGTGAAGTAAGTTTAACAAACACTAATTGAAGGTGCCATATCACACTTGTGAATAACAACAAAAAGTGCTGCCTGGTACATTCCATATCCAAAACCACATTGATGGCAATCTGCACAATGCAAATATAAGAAATAAATATATCACCCACCTATGTAAATATAAAATGGTCGACTTTTCTTCTACTGGATCTTAATAATAATTCAATATGATGACTAGATTAATAATAATTATAAGCTAATCCACACCAGCTTTTAGAAAAACCTGCACAAAGCATTTGTTTAAATAAATTTTAACTCATGGTAACTAAAATTAAATAAATTGATTATTATTAGATAAATATAATATGTAAATATACTGTCGCAGTGTTACAACCACTAAAGGAATACAGATTTATAATTATTCTTGTTACTGTAATTATTAATATCATGCATTATATATACCAAATGTTATTCAAAGTTCTAATGAGACTGTAAATAAACTAAATATACTTCAAAATAACTGATAACTACTACGGAATAATATTATTAGTGAAGATGATTTAAAGACATAGATAACAACTTGCTGAAAGTATTGCATCTCAGGTTTTATTGGATCTCATAGTATGTTTGTAAAAGTAATGATTATTAATGCCAGTTGGTGATAATAATAAATGGTAAAATATTGTGTATAATAATAATACGCAAGTATATGACACTGTGTTATTATCACAAGATTGGGTTAAAATTTGTCATCATTTTATGAAATTTAATTTAAAAAAAATATAAATAAGATTATTGGTGCATTCAGCAGTGTCATTTATCACTTTCTTATTATGAAAATTTATTAGCCAACTAAATCCTGTATAAATGTTTCGATACTCATAACTAATCATGAAATGTGTAATAAGTTTTAAGTGAATTTGGGTTGAAATAGGACGTTATAGAGTTATTAAAGTAATATTATACTTTATGAGAACATGGTTGTATAAAAGGTAAGTGCTATTATAAAGTCTTTGGTGATGGCAATATTAATTTACCTCGATCTATGCTGTTGCCTTGCAGTTACTGATGGCATAGATCGTTCAGAGTCAGAGCTGCCCACTGATCTACCGCGAGCGAATTCTTTGCGGTAGTTGTCTGATAAAGGGGTTGTAGGAATATCATTATGGTATATCTACAAATTCCAAGTAATACATTTTTATTTAATTTAAAATTACCAGGAACAATCAAAATTAAAACAATTTTTTTCATATAATTCATAACTAAGTAATTGAATTATTTGATTACAAAATGAAATTGAATATATGTTTTACCTGAGGATTTCGAGAAGATGGAATATTACCAACAACTTGCGGGTGAATAAGTTGCTGAGTACTTGGTGAATCCCCTCTACTTCTATATTCTAAGTATTCTCTGCGAGGCTGACGAAATTCTGAAAGAATCTGTAAAAAGACAAAAAAATAACAATATTGGTTTTTAAATAAAATAATAAGCTACATTATTGGACAAAAGTCGAAATAAATTTATCTACAACATCTTTAAATTAATTACCTCTGTAGTTGGCATTCTTTCCCTTCCTCGCCTTTGGCTTGATCTCTGTTCAACAAGTTTTGAAATGTAAGGTGACTGATGGTCATATCCAGTTTTTTCCCGGTATTTCCTCCCATATTCTTTACCAGAATCATGGTCAATGTTTTTGTAATGTCTTGAATGATCATCGTATTTATTATTGACTTTGTTTTCCTTTTCATATTTAAAGGAACTCTTTTCAGAATCGCCATTGTATTTGGAATATTTAATATCCTTTCGATCATTATATTGTGTATTGAGATTGTTAGCAATGTATTTCGAATTTTGAGATTGATTATGATACATTTGTGATGTCTTTGAAAAATGTTCTCTTGAAGAGTTTTGTGGTGATGGTGCTGGAGAAGAAACTGCCCCATCTGGTTCTGCCCTCGTCTAAAATAGAATTTAAATTTTTATTATAAATGACATTTATGCAACTTAAACATAATCAAGTAACATTTAAAAAAAAAATATTAAAATAGAGTTATTAGTCTCAAAAATTTATAAAATTTCTTACTGGACTAGAAGTGGCTGATACACTATTTGATTCTTTGTCTCCCAAATTGTACATTCTTAATTGCTGACGGATTGAAGCCTTTTCCCGCGCTCGTTTCTTTTGAAATTCTTCTTCAACTCTACAAATATAAATAAGATTGTTATTGTAATCTAAATAAAAATAATATTAAATTGTAAGGAATATTATTGGAAATGTGTTATTAGTAAAACTTATTTATAGAAGCATTTAATCGGTTATTTCACTTAATTCGACACTAATTATGTTTTTGGTAAGTTTCTTAAAAATTAAATGAAATGAGAAAATTCGCAATACAGATGGAAAAAACAGCTACAATCAAAAATAATCTCATCAAATTCTACATTTTTCGGTAAACCAAAAGTTAAATCGACGTTCAACCATGTAGCAACACAGTATGATCCTTCTTGAAAATAAAAATTTCCAATTATTTATCTGTAGAATACCACCATGAACTAATAAGTAGTATGAATATCAATAATATTACTACTAATAAGTAATATTAATAAAGATCTTTTCACGATATCTTTGTTTATATTGGAAACTTGCCTTCTCATAGCCTCGAGCTCGCCCAAGCGCTGTTGTTCTTTTTGCTCTGCTTCCCTTGACAATTTTTCTGCCAGTCTTTTTCTTTCGATTTGTCGAACTGTGCTTTGGAAAGTGAATTTTTTAGTTTTACCTTTTGGTTTTTCACTTTTTTGATTTTGTGATGGCGGATCTTGAAGGTCTTCCAAATCGTTTGTTAAATTACTACACGATTTTGAAAAATTCTGATTCAACTTTTGATGAGTATATGTTGGTTCTTCTCTTGATTTTGTTCTGTTAAAAATAATATAATTTTATAATATACTTACATTTATATTTATAATAATAATAATATTTTAGTAATCCAAAATATGAATAATATAAGCATATAATATAAGTTTGGTTGATTGTTGAGTTTATTTAGTATTAAATTATTTAATGAGTTTTGTTTCTTAGCATCTATAGTATAAACACAATTTTATATTTTTATAAGAAACCTGCTAAAATACAAAAACATACTAAACAGAATGAAACTATATTACCTTGTTTTCTTGGGCTCCACATTTGTGTAGTTTGTATTTCTAGTTCTTATTTCTTGTTCTATGAAATTTTTTCTCTCATTATATTTGGTCTCGATATTTTCGTTATTGTACTGGAATTTATTATATCCTAAAATATTCTCATTTTTATCCAAATTGTTGCTGTTCCAAATATCTACATCGGGCTCCAAAGATTTATAAGCTCGTAGTTTGCTTTTTTGCTCTTGAATATTTGATGCTTGTAGCATTGGCAGGTACATTACATGATTAGATAAGTAACTGAACGGCCTCTGAGGTAAAGGCTTATTGTCTTCATCCTAATAATTAGAAAGTGAAATATTATTTACTTGGATATAAAGTTAAAGGCTAGAGGATAACGATTACTTGTCCAGGAGTTCAAAGAGTAATAAAAAAAGTTTCATTTTTTTATTTGAATTTATACGTATAATCGACCTCATCTTCACTGAATGCTCTTTATTAATCATTTGTTATAAAAGTGTTATCTTAATTTGTTAAATTTAGAACATTTTTTGCAAGATTTTGTTGAGATCTAGAGATGTAGAAATTTAGCGAAATTTCCATTAATTTTACGATTTTAAAGCATTGAATAATCGCAAATAAGTAGTTTTTCCCTTGAAAGCTCATGTTTTGGTTCAAACACTATTGTAACAATTAACAAGTAAAGCATTAGGTAAAACCAATGATTAAACCTTACCTGATCGGATGGCGATTCACTAGATTTGTCCAAATGTGCCGGAGACATTTGACCGTTGTCCAGACTTGTAGGTGCCGATCGACTCAAGTACCAGTTAGCAGATCCGTTATTGCCAACTGACCCGCCGCTCGGATTGTCGCTGGCTGGTCTCTGAGCCGACAATACACCATTCAATGCTCCAGAAACGGAACGTTTAATTTTTTGCAAACTATTGTAGGGCTGTTTGTTCTGAAATCAAATATCAGTATTTAATTTCGGTTTCGGTATAGTATCATGATCGATTGAAGAAAACTAATGTCGAATGGCGTTATGAATAAGGCAAAACAACATTCTAGGTATTAGATAATTACCAATAACTTATCGCTAGACTAATATCTAATCTAAATATATTCGTTTTCGTACACATGTTAACAATCGCTATTCATTGTTTTGTATGAACAAATCGCAGAATAAAAACATTAAAAAAAAATATCACATCAATATCTAATACAAAAGATATTTCCAAGAACCGACCTTGTCAGTGTAAGCTGCTATGTGATTCTCCCTGGGCAAAGATAGGCTAAATACATGGGCCTTAGAAGAAACTCCAATTGGTGTTTTAGTCGGAGTAGATTGCTGGCTGTCTAATCCGCCGTCTGAACTGCTTTCTTCTCCTAAATCCTGCTGCGGGGTCCAGGCCGATAGCACAGGTCGAACTGTGCTCATCTGAAATATATATTATGCCACTCAATAATAATAAATATACTAATATCAGATGACTATAGTCTATTTTCTATAGAATAGTCCTACTAGTCTCAGAAGACACCCTTAAAAAATTATTTTATTTAAAAAAAGTTTAGAATTGGCATAATAATTTTTTTTTTATCAGCATAATAACATAAAAAAGCTAAAGCAATAAAGTTGTTTCACTTCAATAAACAAAAGTAATCATCACTACATATAGTAAAAATTCAAATTCGGTTCCCGAACATTTTGTTAAAAATCTAGTTTTTGAAGCAAAATACCAATTTATGGTCTTGGCAAACAGTACTATAATTGAAAGATTAGGAAAAAGAACAGTTATATCCGAGAAGCTCATTAAATAGGTCGTTATTTTCAGCTTCTCATGTGTGGCATTGTGTTTTAAAGCAAATTGCTGATATTTCCCAGATCATAATATTTATAAACACGTATCATTAAAACTGCGAGACTAGTAGTAAATACGAAAAGGTGAGATCAAGAAATTTCAAATTGTGCAAGTTAGGGTATACTAAAAATACCTTAAATTTTGCTTAAAATTGAAGTTTTGAGTTCCTTAATTTTTTTTTTATGGATTATGATTAGATAAGTAATTTCACTAATAATTTCACCAGCTAAAAAAAATGTGTACATTTTACGGAATCCCAGATTATATAAAAAAGAATAAGGATTTAAAATATCGCTTCCTAAAGATTAACTACCTAGTTGGATTTTCAAAATTGTTTTTATGACTATGATATCAATTTATCAAATTAGTTTTTTATCTAATGGATTTATCACTATTGTATTGCACTGTTTTATTATTTTCTCCTCAAAAGATCACTTATTAATTTTAAGATTCGTTAAACATGATTTTCCGGCCATGCTAGCTGCACAGGTTAATCTTGGTACAATTAATTTGTGCAACGATTATAGCCGCTACCGGTTTATTAACGAATAAATCATTATTGCTTCAACGATTATAAATCATTATTAACATGCTCCAATAATTGCATATTCTCTCAAACTATTGTATAACTTGCAATCGTGGAATTTATACGTAGATGATACTCTGCGAAAAGTGTAATAAAAAATAAATTATTATTGGAATCAATTGGATTGAGAAACCGACCGAACGGAGAAAGATCATCTCGAGATAAATAACACTTTATTAATTATAAGTATTAGATATTTGACATGATTCCTCAGTTTATTGATAAACGAACACGTAACACAAAGTTTGGCAAACGTGCAGTCAGTTCGAGAAGTGAATTATTTTGTTTGTAATGTAAACATATATTGCAAATGATTTGTTGTTGGTCAATGAGATTCGTAGTCATCTCTTATATCCCCAATACGTTTATTGGAAAACGTTTAATACAAATTATTTACGTAGGATAGCTGACGGCTAATTTCTACCAAAGAAAATAATATCAGATTCTTAGAATAGTACTAATTTCCCGTAGGGTAAGTTATAGTAATTCAAAAAAAAAAAATCGAAAATGAAAATTTTTAATGTCTTTACGTTCCAAAGGTTTCTGAACATTTTGGCATGCTTTAGAAAAAAAAAATGTATGTGTGTGTTGGGATAAATATTCGTCGACTATTTTGCGAACTGAATAATGCAAAAACAATAGATTCGTATTAATGGGGAGACGTGCTGATTACATTTTGGCAGAGGCAGGTCCAGCCGTTTCGAAGTTACGGGGCAAAAAGTATAAGACATGATAATTCAGTTTTTGAGATAACGACGCGTCCGATGTAATGATTTAAAAATCATTTTATTTATATGTAATGACAAAATTAAGAACTGATTAAATTTTTGGGAAGGCAAGCCTAGCGGTTTCGGAGATCTAATAAAAAAGTGAAAATCATGCCATTTTGGCGGTCAAAAATAATCATTAGACATATGCACATCTATAATTATCAGTTATTTTATAGAAATTTTAATAATAAGACAAATTTTGTTTAGATTTCTATGGGTATCAATGTTTATCCGTTAAACTGCAACGCGGCGCTTACGCGCTTTGATATTTTGTCATTAAAATAGCTACGTAACGCGAATGCTTTAAATTTTTTTTAAAAAATTTGAAAAAAAATCAAGATAAAAAAACAAATGTATCTAAAAGGTTAATTTTTTCAAAATTCTCAAAAATCTAATTTTATTAAGTTTAAAAAAAATCTTTATGCTTCTTTCTTTCTAGTACAGAAGGTTTTAACAATTTGTTTTAAGACACAATGCCATGATGCACTACTAGTTTAATTTCTCAATCTGAACATTTAGTGGATATGATGATGTCTATAACGATATAATTGTTCAAATCCTTATAGGATTTAATAAAGTTTATTAACTCAGCAGGTTTTTTAAAATTACTGCGGCAGTTAAAAGTAAAAGTGTATATTCATTTAACTTTAACTCACCATATTCTTTGATATGTGCTGCGATCTGGAACAATCCGTTATGTCGACTGGTCCCGCATCACCAGATATTCCGCTGTCACCACTTTTATTGTCGTGGGGCGGACCTGCTTGATTTATTCTAGGCAATCTTTCGATCCTGTCTTCCAATATCTAAAAAAATAATAAAAAAACATTTTTGTTATAATCTATCAATTAGTATCAATATAATCAACTCAATCACTTTAATGACAATGTATGTCCAATTTTTTATTTCCATAATTTTTCATAAAAAAAACTTTGCAGATCATCTAATTTTACTTGTATTTTAATTACAGATTATATATTTTATACCAATCTATCAAATTTTATTCATTAACCACATCCCATGTATACTTCAAGTAATAATGTTTACTGGTTGACACTAACTGACAAATTGATGTGTAATACCTATTGACAGCAAATTCTAAACATTTTTAAAATTACTTGCATAATGTTTGAATCAGACATAACAAAGAAATGAATCAACTTGAATATTTCTATTATCAGCTTACCGGGCCATCTTCAGTAGCTAAAGGTGATACGTCATGACCCTCAATGTTGGACAGCAACCTCCAAGCAGCCGCAGGACTAAACCGCGGTATCTCCAACTGCTTTTTGGGTAAAGTCGGTCGCAATTGCAAATCTAAACCGTGAGTATTTGCTTCCATTAGCTGCAAGTCATCTTCAGCCTCACTTGATAATGCCGATTCTGAAGATGCTAATTAGATAATATTGATAACCATATAACATTGAGATGTAATTATTAATTATAATATGCTATAAGTATACCATTGCTCTGATTTCGTCATGCAAAATTTATGATATCATATCAATATATATGAGAATTGAAATATATTATAAAATTTACCTGGAATTCTATGAATACGATTTTTCTGCATAAGACTAGCTGCAAATTGCTCTACGACATCGTCAGGTCTTAAATTATTATTGTCTTGTTCGTCCATACCAAAGTAAAATGTTTTGGGAGGGCGATCTTGTATCGCTTTTATTATGGGCGAACTGAAAACGATAATTTTATATTTCATATAATAATTTAAAAGAAATAACCATTAACAAAATGTTTAATCAAATACAACAATAGTATTATTACTTTACCTCTCCCAATTGTTTTGCTGTTCGATTCTACTTGGTGAGTTTCCTGGTGTTGATTCCTTACCCGAAGCCTGCCCCCTTATTTCAGCATTTTTAATATTTTTCTGTTCTTCTCTTGAGTATTCACTAGTCTTTTTATATTGGTCTTTAATGTTTTTTCTATTCGCTAAATCCATTGTCTTTAATTTACTTTTATTTTTTGCATCGGACGACTGTTTGGTTACTTTATCAGATTCTACTATGTGTTCGTCATTAGCTTTTGTACATCTCAATTTCGTTGCTAGTTTTAATTCTTTCTGAAATTCCGTGCTTGCTATATTATTCGGGATGAGATTAGAAATATTTTTTTTCGCTGTTATTCCTTCGATATGTTTTGTATTATTTTTTACAATGGCATTACTTTCTAGTGAGCTTCGGAATTTGCCATTAGAATCAAAGTTTAAATCATTTTTGGAATTGTATTTTTCTCCGTAAAGAGAATGATCAAATGACTTTTGACGTCTGAATTCAGGTCGAGCGATCTCAAATTCGGGCATTTTCCAAACTTTATCTTCTCTCTCACTTTTTATAAAGTCGTTCGTCAATCTATCTTGACTGCGCGATTCTCTTTCTCGCCTTTTATGATCATCACGAGGTATCCTCCTAAGATCCATTCTAGAAGTTCGTTTACGTTCATCTGGAACGATTCTTTTAACGTCATCTTTGGGTAAAATTCGTAATTCCTCAAACTGTTTTCTTTCTTCTACTATAGCTCTTCTAAAATCTTCTTGCGAAGATCGTCTTCTATTTTCTGGAATAGATTTTTTACTATCTTCTTGTGATATCCTCATTCGCTCTTCTTGTGAAGATCTTCTACGTTCATTTAATTCTTTACGTCGTTCTTCATTTGAGATTTTTCTTCGTAAATCATTCCGGGAAAACGCGTCTTGATCATAATTATCATATTCTTCAGCTGGAATAAAGTCTTCCCTGTCCAACTCTCGTTTTCCAATATCGTATTGCAAATAATCTTTTTTAATATTTGTCTTTGACTCGGCACGCGTCTTGAATAATCGTAGTTTTCTTGGAGCATCTGAGACCGGTTCGATTTGGCCCTTCCGTCCAAACCTATCTGAATCCGGAGATGACTCTTGAGTTGGAGGCGGCGGCGCTTTGCCTTTCTTTTTCTTTTCTCGGGATATTCGATGCCTGGCCCCGGCATTGTATTCTTCTACAATATTACTCATGCGCAAATCGGGCTCTGAACCGAATCGCTTGGCCTGAGCCGCAAAGCTACCAGATCCATGCAGGTTGAGATGATTCTGAGAACGGTGCAGAGGATCACGATATGACGGCACATGAGGGTGGTGCTGTGATGATACGCTGCGTGATCTGTGCACACTCGTCTGCAGATTTGTAAAAAAGTTTTATAAAATAGATAAATTCATCTATTGAATATATGAAATATTGCTCAATACTTACGCCTCCTTCTCTCCTGCCACTGATTGTGCCACCAGAATGTAATATATTTCCATTGTTAGTTACCCTGAGTCTAGCGCCACCGTCTAAATCAGGAAGCACCTTAAATTTATGAAATATATTTAAAGATAATGAATACATAATTACAACAAGTAGTTGAATTAAAGAAAATCACACATGATCATATGATCTCCATGCAGGTAGGGTAGGGCCGGGCTAGTTGAGCAAATTTTTACTTAAACAGATGTAGCTCCTCAATGAAAAGTCTCCTATACGGCTTAATGGATTTGTTGTTTATCGCTTAACAAAAGTGTTAATACTATTTTTTGGTAATAAGTAAAATTTAAATGCTACAGCAGTTTAAATGCAAAAAGTCAAGTATGCTCAATGTACCCCATAGGTGGGGCAAGTTAAGCACCAAGAAAGTATAATGAAATCATAGGTTTAATGTCAATTAGTGATAAAATAAAATAAGTTTTTAATAACCAGTTCTATATTTATAGTCTTTATTGACAGAGAAAACAAAACTTATAGTAATTTGCTTTGAATAACTAACGAAAAGTAGAATCAACAAAACAATATCGTATCTTAAGAATTATTTTACCATTATATTCAGTATTTCTGTTTAAAATCATTATTTCTTTATAATATTACTCATAGAGTTAGCTTAAATCTTAAAAATAATACTTAATATCAGGAAGTTAATGGTAATTGTCTTAGTGACAAAACAAGTTTAGCCACTATGCTCAACTAACCCCAACTCGGAATTTCAAAATGAAAGTGAGTTTATAAAAAAAACCGTGAGAATTATACCCAGGATCTCTGTGCATATTAAATGTACTATAATTATATGGAAAAATAACATTTACCTGATTAAAAATAAATAACATTTGACTAAACCAGATGAAAACTCCTGATGAATTACTTTTTTTTACTTTTTGGTCTCAAATAAACAAAACGCCCGTGAGCCTCACTCATTTGTCCAGCGGCCACTAGCGATCGCGGGATGTTTATTTCTCCCAAACCTCTATCTTTCCGCCATATAATGCCTAAATGGACGGTGAATAGTTTTCGAGATATTTCGATTGCTCAACTTGCCCCGCCCTACCCTATATATGATAATATAATCTCCATGTACTAATTGTAATCTTTACCTTTAATTGCGAAGTTCGTTGCAAATCTCTCGGAAATGAATGCGCCCATGACTGATGTAGTTGTTGCTCTGCTAAAGTTGAATTGTGGCTTCCGCTATTACCCATGTTCGCGTTTTACCATATCTGCAAAACAAATAAAAATATTTAATTATACAGTAATAAAATTAATGTCTTCGTTAATTCTCATTATGAATACGTGTTAATTTGTAACACATACCGATAACTAGCGCCATTTAAGTTCATGGTGCACAGAAAATGAAAATGACTTTGTAGCTGACTTTAAAAGTGAAGCCTTAGCATAAAATTTCGTACAGGTTTTCCATATCGCGCCTTCGAGCTTTTAAGTTTTAAAGTCGGAACGAATTGAATCTGTTTATTTCGTGATACAACAACGATAATAGATTATATAGCGGCTTGAATAATACGAGCACACCTATCGGGCCAACGAGAGCCGCTAAGAAGCAAATCAGGAAATATTGTGCTTTGTAATATCCAGTAGTTAAGGTTACAGCTATACGTAACATCGATCAGTAAAAAGTGAGGGATGGGAACAGGTAATAATGGTTTTTGCGATGGTGAGGAAAACAAGGCGCAACTTAGTATTAGTACTACATTATAAAATTTATAACACGAATGACGCGTGAAATTTTAAATAAGATAGTCATAGGTACAGCGATAAAATGTGATTACGATGGCAGTGGCTAATTTTTTTAATTCTATATATAACATATATTTCATATTTAGAGTGCGATAATTTATATTTGATGATTTTTATATATGATCTTGAATACTTGGAATCAGAAGATTATAGTGTACATTTATTTACTAATTTCTTGGAGTGATATATAGATATAGAGTTTATTCCTCTTTTAGTTGCACATCGCTTGCTCATGCTGTTTTTGCAATTTTACAATTAACATATAGATTATGTAAGCCATGTAATGAATGTAAAGGTATATAGTAAGTATAGTAATACATATCACAACGTGGTCGTAATATACTATATATTTGCTGATTATTTAAAAAAATACGTATAAAATATTATAGAAACTAATAAGGAACAGACCTAGACAACTCTAATATTTAATGAAGAAATACTATGGCAAATACTTTTAGTGTGTTCTATGGTGAAACGGTTAAGCTCACGGACCCATATGGACTATACTAACTAGCTGATATAGTACCATGCACCTATTATTATTTATAGTTAAATATTTTATATCAGAATCGTTTCATAAATTACGAGTTTCGTTTGATATTATTTAATTGCCTGTTTCTCTATCTCACTGTATTTGTAGTTAAACAGCGGGTGTAGGAGTTTTATTAAATTTTATATATCTTATTTGGTTTGATCAAATTTCATCTTCGTGGAGAACGAAGTGAATTGAATTTTTTGTATACAATTTGACTATGTATGTAAAGTATGAGCAAGCTAGAGCTTTTTCGCGAAGTGGATATAAAAAATGCATACGCATTATAGAGAAATTAAGCTATAAAACGAAGTAGATTACGGATTTCAATTATGCAATGACTAATAATCAAATAGAAGAACTTTCACACAACAAAAGTTTAAAACTCTGATTTTTACAGCTGTGCAAGTGTTATTTGGTAAAGGGTCAAATAGATGGCTTTCCTAAAATTTCCATTTTATGGTGCGGGTCAATCTAACAGCATAAGGACGCGTATCCAACAAGCCTATTATAAATTACAAACCACCCACAGAAAGCAAAACTGAGTATTGCTTAAACGCACGTTATCAATATCAGTAGGTGGTACGGGCCGATCTCTCACAAACCGGCGCTCATGGCCGGAGTTTCGATAGCGGAATAATGAAGAGCATTTACGAAAGGTTGGGCTCCTTTTTGCAGAGATTCTCAACTATTTCAATAAAAATTATCAGGAATTACATCTTTCTTTAAAAAAATCGATTTTATTTTGCAAAAATGTCTTCCAAAACTAGCCAAGAGTATATCCCTAAAATTTCAGAATTAATCAGATTATTTCGGAGTTACAGAAGAAATAGTGAGCGAGCGTCGAGCATATGAACGAGCGAAACGAAAAGTCAGCCCAATTGCCCAAAAGGAAAAAAAATACTGTATTTTTCCCCCGTCATTTAGAAAAAAAACTCAGAATCACCACGACGACTGTTTCTTCTGTGTGGTAAATATCAATAGAATAAATTCGGGCAATAAAAGAAAATGGCCATACATCATGACCAGCTAGTTTTGGGATTTACTTATGATCAGCTACACGGCCCATAAACATGCTAATAATGATCAACCTAGAACAGCAAAACATTCCATCTACCATTTGATGGATTAAGAGACCAACGTTAAAAGAGAAGACAGTAAGAGTTAAAAACTGATATATTCGTATAGTTCAAAATTATGTAACACATAAAAAAATCACGGTTCGAAAACTCTACGAATAAAATCGGGAAGAAAACCAGGACTTGGGAGGAGCAATATCAAGGGAGGCGGGACATCCATCTGATGGCTCAAAAATTATAAAAACAGACTTTTGAAGGCATAAAATAAATTATGTGTTGTATTCTGATTTTGGTAATACTAGCACATTTGTATATTTCAAAAACTACAGCTGTTAGCAAAGTTCTATTACTTTCTTGGAATCAGCGTCTCTGAATTACTTAAAAACCAACATAACAGCTCAGGGGAAACATTTAGTGTCATGTTGCGTTATCAATTAATTTTTATGAACAAGTCAGTTTTTAAAGGAGTCTAAATAAATATTAAAAAGAATTAAGCGAGAAATCTCTTACTCGAAGATTGATAAAAAAATGGCCATACGATCTTAAGTAAAATGTCAAAAAATAAAAAAAAAAGAGATCTTGTAATCTTGGAAATGTATTTACACCCAGCATATTGTCTTGAAAAATGTATATTATTTTGATCGGCAATAAATCTATGCAAATAGAAAAAGTCAGTTTCTAGTTTGCTTTCGTTATTTTACGATTCCAAAGTCAAGAAATTAAGTATATCTTTTCTGAAACTATAACACACACCTCTAAATTTAATATTAAATAAATGAGTTAGGGTTCTTTCACTACGGCTGTCAAAAATATTTTTTATTAATTATGTACTAAAATTAAATCAAACAGAAGCGACAATAAACTATTCCACTCTTTGATTAATCCATATTCTATAAATCTTAACTCATTATTTCTATAAATCTTGAAATTTTTATTAAAGTGGTATGTACGATATGAAAATCCAAGTACGATATGGAACTCCAAGAAATAATTTTATTATGACGATGGTTAGGTGGCAGATTTAGAGTTAGGTTTTTTGGTTATATCATATAGATAATTCTTTCTCTTTTAGTTTCGCGCAGTTAATGAATGTTTTCCGAGAATCAACAAACATAACTTTTGATTTAATTTATTTAATTAATTATTCAATCAAAAATGAGTAGAAATGTTGAATTTCTGCGTATTCGAATTAATCACCGCATAACAATTGCAGGTGATGATTTTATTCTATTCGCCGGAGTTAGTTTCGCCGCCGACGTTTGAGAGCGCCTTGCAGTCTGCTCGTCTCGAGGTATTATTACAAGAGTAGAGGTCCGTCCGATACAATAAATACGATGATTAGCAATAGAGTACGTGTGCCCACTGAGCAAACGCCGTGATAGATCTTAACTCTTGTATAAAACACCAATATCGTTATGAATACACTCCAGTAACGGTATCGCGTTCGAAGCCGACTCGAAGATTTATTGTCTTAAAGCTATTTGCGAAAGATGCCGTAGAATGTGAATTACTCCTACAAAGATAATCGAAATGCGAAGATGTAGAACAAAGAACGAGTTTTTTTTTATATTTTGTTCTCGTAGTTCAACATCGATAAGCTCTTCTTTGTTGACGATTTAATTCTCTAAACGAAAGTGAAATTTTTTATGGCTTCTAAAAATCATTTATCTTTTGATTTAGTAATAGCTTGTCGACTGGTTACACGTATATTCTTATGCGTATTTATAGCTAGAAGCTATAAATTTCTAGCAATCACCGTTGATTATGCAGATGCTTTATTTCTTTACGTCACTTTGATTTCATTATGTTTACATTCATACATAGAATATAAAATGCTACCACAATAGCATTTAATCACTAATTAATGACAAAGAGAAAATAATTATGTGGTTTTCTCAGATATCTCATTTTAACATTTTAATATGCGTACTACTAATAATTTGCTCAATTTCTGTTATTACTTAAAATTTGGAAATAAAATAAAAATATTTCTGTCAATTCTAAATAACCCCTTAAAGCTTTTAATTCTCCAAATAATATAAATTCTGAACAGATTTAGCAAATAGAGTAGAGCGGGGCTTAAAAAACCGCGATAAAAAGGTCCACCACCGGTATCTCAAAAACAAGTAAAGTTAAGATTTTTTTAACAACAATATTTGAAAGTAGAGTGCAAAAGATGTATAATCACCTACCACATTGATTCGTACGAAGTCGTTTTCAGGAGATAAGCGGCAAAGATTGAAAATCCATACCAAAAGTATTTTCTTTCGTTGTTAGTTTTTTTTTATTGTTAGCACTGTTGTTTAGTTTACGAGATCTTAATATAATTTTTAAATATAATTTATAAGAGGTATTGCTAATTTTATGTTAGAATTTACAGTTTTTCTTATGAGTAAAAAGACCAACTGAAAAGGTGCCTTACCCTGGCAAAGATGTAAACAATAACAAAATAGTAAATTAAGTAATAATTAATTAAGTTAAAAAAAAGCAATTTTATGAGAGATAAATTAAATAGTTATTACAACTCTGCTGGTGAATATTTCTGACGTAATACCAGATCAAGGTTATATACACTAAAGTGTTATCTCTGTAAAAAATGTAGCCATAAAATTTAAATTTTGCAATGGTTGAATAATGTTGCTATCATTTCGTAAAATCCCTTTAAAATTAAAATTAGGACATTAGACCTGTTTGCCTCCTATCTGTCACATTTTAACCCGTCTATGAAGTAAAAAGAACCAGGTGACATATTTAAAAAAAAAACAGCAAAGACACATTTCTATAATAATAGGAGTTTTGTTCATACATACTTCTTGTTTATACTTTTTGAGATCTATTTCACGCTGATCAATTTCATATAAAATGCTTAATAATAACTCAAAATTGTGTGTATCGTATGTAAACAAAATTCGACTATTTCACTATGTAACTCAAAATCAATAAAAGACATTAAAGGCATGTCGATTTAAAGTTATTAACTTCCCGTAGGGCAAGTTATAGTAATCGCAAAAAATCGAAAATGAAAATTTTTATATATCTTTACATTTCAAAGGTTTCTGAATATTTTGGCATACCTTAGAAAACATGGATGTATGTGTGTGTGTGCGTCGACGATTTCGGGAACACCGATCAACTGATTTGAATAATTCAGAAAACATTCGATTCGTATTGAAAAGGAGACGTGCTGGAGTTATATACATCTTTTTTAATTATGAATTAATGAGACTATTGTTTTTATGATATTATATAAGTAATTATAATATTATGTAGTTTACATTTCATGAACAATTTCCAAGATTATAAGCCGTCAGAGTTAAAGTTAAATAAATCCTGTAATTGTTTTCACCGCATTTCCGCAAATTCGTCTCAAAATGTATGATATTTTAGTAATTAATAGATTTTATCACTTTCATCTGTACTGAATGAACTTATCTACAATTATTATTTAAAACGAGTGCAGTCTGCAATAATAATGACGAAGTCTGTGTAAAAAGGACGTGTGAAGAAACTAAATGTATCTATAAGAGTAAAAAGTGATTGGAATAATTTGATCGAAGTAGACAATGGCAGGAAGCGCGCGCGTTATGTCAGCGCCAATAGAGAAACTAGACCGATTGTGAGACACTGTACATCGGCATCGGCTACTGCGTATTGTGACTGAACTATGTCGCCGGGTCCTACAACGCGCCAACAACACGTGTCTATACAACACTTGTTTCACCAGACTGGTTCTAAACATTTTAAACGACAATAAATTTATACACATAAGAATAAACTAGTGGGGCGCATGACATCTAGGAATTTGACAAAAAATTACTTTTTTTGAAAAAAAAATTTTTTTGAAAAAAAATGTTTTCTTTATTTTGACATATTTTGGAAATTCTGAACTTTTTTTCAAGGCAATCGTACTGCTTTAACTGCATAGAGACAAAATGTCAAAGCGCCCCGTCGCCGTATAACGAATAAACATTGGTATGGAACCCATAGGAATGCAAACAAAATTTATATTTATTGCTAAAATCTCTATAAAATATCTGATAATTTGATGTGCATATGTCTAATGATCATTTTTGACCGCCAAATGGCATTTTTTTTTTTACTTTTTTTATTAGATCTTCGAAACCGTTAGACTCCGAATTCTTCATCTTGTCAATACAAGTAAAATGTTTTTTGAATTATTACAATCGGATGCTCCGTTCTCTTAAAAATTGAGTTACCATTTTTGGCACTTTTTGCCCCGTATCTTCGGAACGACTAGACGTGCCTTCGCCAAAAACTAATCAGCACGTCTCCATATCAATACGAATCGAATTATTCGAATAGGTTGATCGGTGTTCCCAAAATCGTCGACGAAAATTTGTATCCGCACACATACACACACACACAAATACAAACACACATACATCCATTTTTTCTAAGGTATGCCAAAATGTTCGGAAGGTTTTGAAACGTAAAGAAATATAAAAATTTTCATTTCCATTTTCGATTTTTTTGCGATTACTATAACTTGCCCTACGGGAAGTTAATAAGAGATGCTGATAAATAATTCTAGAATATTGGTAATATTTTATTTCTAAAGTCAATATGATCAATTTAATCCAATTCCAATTCCAATTTATTGGAATTATTTTTATTTCTTTTCCTAAAATTCTGATAATCAATATCTTCAAATTGCAACCTTTAGTCACTTGCAATTAGTATCACAAGAATACTGGCGTTAGGATCAACGTGATTAACAATGTTTATATTAACCTTTATTGCACTAGATTTTTGCAATATTTTTATTAACTTCCCACAAGTGGTTAAATAAAAGTCGTGAAAGTTTTGAATAATAGGGCGCGCTTTTAGAACACACAAGTAATTGTGCATACAATTACATGTAAAAAGGTCCACCACCAATATCTCAAAAAAAAGGTAAGCAGTCCCATTTTATCTCTTCTATAGAGTAAAAAGGACCAGATGACAAATTTTTGAAAAACAGGAAAATTTGAATTAGCTGGGAGTTTTACTGAACATAGGCAGATAGTTGTCTGTATGACATGCGTTATTTGTTGTGATGTAATTGGTTTGGTTTTCACAATATAATTGCTCTAGGTCAAATTAAACCTTTGTGCTCTGCTTTATTGAAAGTTAAATAGTTGAGAATTTTATCTCAATAGCTAAATCTTAATTCTCATTAATTATGTTGATTACTTACACGTATCAGGGAGTTTATGCAACTTACATTGAGTCAAAACGTCACTGGCATTTAGTTTTTTATTGTTTAAATTAAGAAAGTGATATTTTTATCAATACAAAGCGGAAATTATTTATTTCTTTAATTGTATTGTTAAAGATCATGATTTTGCTAAAATGACAAGACCAAAATTAATACATAGATGTCAGTTGTGATGGTATTGCTTGAACAGATCTATTTTGATAGAGTGGATCTTGTAAATTTAAAATAGTGTGAGTAGCACCAAGGATGCTGATTATAATTATCTAGAAATATTTTTGTTTTAATTATAGATGTATTGTATATTTGAGTAAACAGTTGCAAAATAGTTATAAATTTAGAAACTCATTTTTACCAAGTAATTAGAAGGTGATTTCGATCTTTTGCAACGCTAAATTTTACATATAATTTAGTCAAGCTAATATTTTTTCCAGTTAAACATTACAGTTATTCAAGTGTTATTTATCACTATATATAAAGCTAAATTTATTTTAATGATCATATCAATTCAATATGACTAATTAGTAGAAAATAATAAGTTATATGTAGATTTTTTTTATCTTAATTCTTACAATGTCTGTTCACATATGAATTCTAATTATGATAAAACATAAGAGATGTATTATTTACAATAATAGTCCAATGATGTAGAAGACGTAAATAATTATGGTCAACTTACAAATAATTTTCAATTATTCACTTAGAATATATGTTGAGTGCCATAGATATTAATTTCATAGAAGAAGCTATTGCCCCGCGCTAATTACCAGCTGTGAAGGTGATGTTTTTTAGTTAACTCTGATTCGAACCGATGTTTTTAAGAGAGAGGATATGATCTATTTTAACAACTCAGATAAATATGCAATTACTTAAGAAATATGTTTAATTTGAATGTAAGTAGTATAAATCATTTTTAGATAAGCAGTGAAAAATGAATGATTTTTCCGATGGATTTTTAATAAAATTTTTAATAAAATGAACATTACAACAAAGACTCCCGAAAATTAAAAAAAATGTATAAAACTTGACGAATAATTTGATATAGCTGTAGCAATTACTGTTGCTACATTATCTGTTTAACAATCATTATATATAATCTTAAGTTACAAATTTAATAATCATTTAATAATAAATCAAATGTAAAAGCAGAGAGAGGTCTAGCTGGTTATAAGAATTGAGATCTTCATATTTTTTAAAATGGTGAATGGTGAATTTCTAGAATTGGTTCAGGACAATATTTTGTAACAAGTATGAGACTAAGGACAAGCATTGAATGGAAAATTCATTATTTTATCAGTGGATTTTAGGGAAAAATAAGTTCCGCAAAATTCAGCATACTGTATTATATATATATAATAAATTTATCAACTAATATGTATAGAGCCCTCCATTACCAAAAATGAACAAATATTATTACTATAAATTTTCATCATTAAATTATAAACCATATTCAATTATATCTCTGGAATTTTCGATCCAATCGTTAACACTAGCCATGAAAATAATTATGTTCCAAAAAGTATGGGCAATTACATGAGAAAAAACTGTAATCATTTTAATGCTTTACAATCAAACATAGCTTTCTAAAATAAAATTAATTAACTTACTATTTTGTCTTCTCATACTAAATTTCCAGAAATATTCCATTACTCTGAATGAGCAGTATCGATATTATTATTAGACCATGATCAGACAAACTGGATCCACACTTGTACAAAGTTATTACTAACACATCACGCGCTATAAAAAATAATGTGAATGAATGCGCTATTTTTAGCTTTCATGTCGGCATTATTATCAATTTCATTAATACGATTCCTAAGATGATGACCGTTAACTTAAAAAGACTCAACTTGGATAATAGATGTGTATAAATATATATTGCACTCTAGATATTTAAAGGGCAACCAAATTTACAAAATATATATGGACAATTTGCTTGAGTTGGATAAAATAGATCTATCTCTAAAGAAAAAATATAAGAATTCAAATCTTACAAATTAAAAATTATTTGAACATATTTTTTATCCATTTCTGCTGTTTTGTACAATGTTTAAAATACATAAAAAACGGTATAAAATCGCAACCTTCACAACAAGTACCGATAATTATTTGAAGTCGACATTTGCATAGTGAGCAGTTTTTTTTATAATGACTTTGATATTGAGATAAGGTAGGGCGAGGTTTAAAGGTCCGCGGGTAAAAAGTTACACCACTGATATCTCAGAAACTAGTAAAGTTATAAATTTTTTAACAATATTTTAAAGTAGAGGGAAAAGGATGTATAACCATCCATCACCTTGTTTCTTACGACGTTGCCATCGGGAGAATCACAATTTTTTTTTTCTTTCTTTGTTATTTATTTTGGTTGTGAACATTATTGCTTAGTTTACGATCCTTAATATGTTTTTGTAAGGATACGTTAATTAGTTTTATGAAATGTATTGTTAATTTTGAGTTAGATTTAACAGTTTTTATATGATATATTATATATTTATATCTATTAAAGCCTGGGTAGGGTAAACAGAACCATCTGAAACTTTACCCTGGCAAAGATGTAAAAATAAGAAGCAAAATAAAAAATTAAATTAAGTTTAAAAAAGCTATTTTACACGAGATGAATAAAATAAATAGTTCCAACATAAATTACAACTGTGCTGAGGAATATTTCTGACAAAAAGCTAGATCAAGCTTATTTACAGTGTTATCTCTGTAAAAATGTACGCATGAAATTTATATTTGATTTGATTTGATTAAATAATGTAGCTATTGATTTGTGAAATCCCTTTGAAATTAAAGTAAGTTTTAGACCTGTTTGCTCATTGCCCATTGTCCGTCACAAATGTTTGAAAAACAGCAAAAAAAAAACACATTTTTACAATGATTTTACTAGCTGGGAGTTTTACTGAACATAGTCAGATAGTTGACAGATTGTTTGTAATGTGTTATTTGTTGTAACATAATTGGTTAGATTTTCACAATACAACTGCTCAAAGTGGAATTGGACCTTTGTGCCCCGTCCTACCCTATGCGAGGCAAAATCTTCACAATCTTCACAATCTTCAGGCAATGATGAACGAGCTTGAGTTTTACTGAACATAGTCAGATCGTTGACTGATTGTTTGATATGTGTTATTTGTTGTAACATAATTGGTTAGGTTTTCAAAATATAACTGCTCAAAGCCGAATTGGACCTCTGTGCCCTGCCCTACCCTATCTGAGGAAAAATTTTCAGTGTTGATTACATACATTAACAAGTAGAAGTTTACACAATCTTATATTGTCCAAGAGTTTTGCCATATTAATTTATGTTATTTCTACAGGCGACCAAAAAATCGATCTCTCATAATTAATAATTGAGTTCAATTTGAAAAACTACATCCTATTATAGTCTTTTTACTATTGGTTTTACTAAAAGTTATTTTCAAACGACAATGGCGTGCCACAAATGAAGTTAGTTTTAATCCCTGTCGCCTGTTTTATCTTTAAGATTTAATGATTTATCTAGCAATTACGTCTGCTTTATATGCGAAGCCTTCTAATGTAATACGACTCTTCACGTACCGAATGACTATGTAATTATGTATAGATATTACATATTCGCGACCGCATGCTAATAACATGCTCTTAGATATAGAAGCATTAATATCAGAATTTTTCATAAATATATAAGACATGTGTGTATCGGCTGATCACGATTCCTCGCGTTTACCATAGAGTATGTTTCTAATTAAAATTGCTTGTATATATAGCACCGACGACAGAGGCTCACTGAGCACCGTCCTTGAACACAATTCCATTATCTTATGATTTAAGATCATATTTTACAAAACTTGTTCTCTCGTAGATTTTTTCTGCCGGCGCTCTTACAAGTAGTATAACAGGTACCTACGCTATGGAATGCTGTACAAAAACTCAAATCAAACAACAAAAGCACAGACTTATTATTGGTGTCGTTTTAATTACGTTCTTATCTAGAAATATCATCTCACAAATATGTTTTGTTGGTTGGCAAAATGTATCAGAAATCGCTTCATGCGTCGGCTAAGAGATAAATAGAAGTAATGAAAGGCATGCTCGGATCAGCAACCGATATATGGAATCATATATTTACATACAAAACAAACCAACATTTGGGTTTTTAATAAAGTCAACGAGAGCCAAAACTAGTAATGCATCTAGTATAGAAATGTTATTTCTATTTCTATCCTAGACTGAGATCAGTCAATACATAGTTTCTAAAACGATATTCATGTTTATTTATGTGATTTGCCATTTGTGATGTTAAAAAATATATATTGTACCACTGTGCACACTTATAACATGTAGCAATAGTATTTTCATCTTTCATAGAAGTATATCAATTTTTATATTGAATGCCACAGCATGAAGGCTAAGATGTTAGCCAAAACGTTTAGATTTTAAAAAACTTTCATACTTTTATTGATGTAACGCATGATCTGTAAAATCAAATAAAATTGTATATTATATAAACATCAAATTCAAGATTATTCATATATATATATATATATATATATATATACTAGATGACCCGACAGACGTTGTCCTGTACCAACGTCTACAATTCAAACGTTCCAAATTTTTTATTAGCCTATCCGATACTTTTAATATCCTATTGGATGTCCTGCGTTTGTGATTTATTTATGGTCTTAACATAAGCAGTATAAGAAATTCAGAAAAATATAATTTAGTATCTGCAGCAAAAGAACAATATCACACTTGATTTTACCACACAACATAATTGCTTCAATAACTTAGTCTATAATTCTCATAATCTCGTACGATATATTAGTTGCTTCTTGGCAATTATAATTTCTAAAGTATATTTTTCTTGCTAATAATTTAATAAATATTATAATTGTTTATGGTCAAATCTTATGTGAATTAATTAGTAAAATCCAGTTCATATAAGCACTCTTCAATCTAAGATCAACTTGCTAAGCATTCCATGTCCAATGCCAAACAAATGAATTTTTGACACACAAAACAAAATTCTAAATCATTTTTTTAATAAGTAGAAATATTGTTAAATAATTAATTAAAGTAAACCAAAATGCGACATTCATAAGATTATGAAAATAATGTATATGCAATTTTGATCTATTGCGTTATTTATTAAACTGAATTATATAATCTCATCTGCCAATCTTATATTATTTTAATTTCTGGCATATCTCAGCTGCTTTTCAGTAATGATAATGTAGACATTACATTTTTCTTGTATATTATATTCTAATCTTATCCAGGCTCAAAATTTCAGCTAAATTCAAATTTCAAATGAAGTGACATTTCTAGCACATGACAGTTCAAATGTTTTCAATATCAAACAATGGTAAGTGTTTTTTTGTAATTTTCTCCATTTATTTCTACAACATTACTATAGTTTTATCGTTCATCAAATCTTAAAAATTTTCCTTGACAAACTCTGAAAAGAATTATCAAAATCCGAATAACCGTTTAGGAGAAGTATCAAATGATACCCGTACAGAAGAATTTTATATATAAGATTATATTATATTCGAGGAATTTGATTTAAGTTGAAAACCCTACGAACAAAGTCATATCAATATGTTAATTCTAGGTGAATAATATTCTTTATATTAAAAATTGATTATTATTCAAAATGTGTTCTAAAATTCTAAAATTAACCTCATATACTCTGCATGGTCCGCACATACGTGAAAATTAAACAAATATTTTGTGTAAATTATTATATATATACAGTTAGCTAATGTTTGACAATTGTCAACTTGGTTTAATTTTGGTGAACGGTTATTTTGGAATTATTCACATATTATAATTCATATGAGGAATATGAAAATATTAGTAAATATTCTACTTAAATAAAAGCACGTGTTTATAAAAATTTTTCAAAAATTTTAAAAATGTTTTTTAAATGTAATTTAGCAAACAAATGAATGAATAAAACTCATTCATTTGTCGCTAAGTTATACCTAAAACATTTTTTTTTAATTTTCAAAAATTTTTCCATGCTCTTTCCATACAAACTTTGATTAAATTGCGCTCTATCTAAACGTTAATATTAAGAGCTAAAACTTTCAGAGAATTGTTTTTTATCAATTTGGAACCATTTGAGCCCCTGGGAGCAAGGAAATTCGAAAATGACCATTTTAAGGACCACCCTAATATATATATATATATATATATATATATATATATATATATAATATATATACCTGTGCTCAATATTGTATCAAAAGATCTTGATGGCTTTTGACCTTCGGCAAATCAGATATCAAATTTCTTTGTTCATCGGTATGCAACAATCTATATTTACATGTTTCTTTTCATAAATATTTTCTTAATCATATTAAATATTTGATTGCATTAATGCTTAATATTACTATAAAAATTCACTTAAAAGCGAATCGCTTGTTTGCTTAGAGTTCCGTACATACATATTAAATATAATTACGATTATAAGATATAATTTAATGCACTTTGTCGACCTCGTGATCATAAATGCCAGTAAGGTACAAATAATTTTGATTTACTTCTCTCATGTAAATGGTTGCACCTCTCAAATTTTATAGACGAAAAATGATATGAGAAAATATTTTAAATCAAATGTTATTCGAACAGTGCAGTCTCACAAATCCCAGATATTTTACTGCAAATTTTCAAACATATATAACGAATGATAATATTAACTAATTAACAGTAATAGTAATTACAGTAACTAATTAAATATGATAGTTGCCTACTTTACTAACCGAATTCTTTTGCAATTATTTAGAACCATTACCATTTTTTACCACTCATTTATATGAGCACGTATATATTTAGCAATATAAGTTTTCTTACAATTAGTAATAACGAGACGGCTGCAAATGCTTGAGAAGTCGAACAAAAACTGTTCATTTGCCAATGATAATGCAGCCACAGCCCATTTTACTATAGGTATTCACATCTGCAAATGATCATATATGATATAGTATCACACATGCATTAATAGTTAGAGTTATTAACAAGACTTATTTAGATGCAAAGGCACATGCAAAATCGCAAAAAATTAACGATGAATTGCAAATTAGGCGTCTGGAGAAAGAAAACATTAATTACTCTTTCAGTAGAAAAGGTGATGACAATAACTACTCAAGTATTATTTATGTAATTATTTGTGGAAAAGTTGAAATTGGTTTTTATAAACAATGTAATTAAAATTAAATTTATTTTTTAGCTTATACTTGTTATGGATTTATATTGTATTATATAATACGTTATTTTTTATTAAAATACAATTGGGAGTCGAACACATGGATCGTTTTAAAAATATAGAAAATGATTCCAATGTTATTGAAATGTTCAAAGATGAACAAAGTTTTTTTAAATTTAAAAAAAAATGGGAGGTCACTTATACTTGAGGTAAAAAATTTAAGTTAGCAAATAAGTTTTGAAATGTTTATATTGTTATATACGTTATTTTATATAATTCTTAAAAAATTAAACAAGGACCTCTAATCCCTTCATTAAAACTCGTCTCGATTAGATTTTGTTTATTTCTTGCAAGCACACATAAGTTTTTTGTGCAATAAAATCGTCGCAATATAAAATATGAATGATAAAGTTTATAGTATTGATAATAATCTTGAAAATATTTAAAACAATTGTTATTAGGCCATGCACAAGTTGTTATGTTATTATATAATAAAAAGTAAACTTTTTTCAAAAATTTCTTAATTCCCAAAAATCTTTTTTTTTCAAAGTTTTCAAAAAATGTTATTGCCAACAATTGTGTAAGTTCCAACAATTTACTCTAAAGCACGATGCCATGCACTACTAGTTTTCTTCCATAATTAAAGTTCTGGCAATAATTTTACACTGTATGGAAATACTACTGCAAAGTATATTTTTCCATTGAGATTGTGATTGCGCTAACTATAAAAGCATGTATGTATATTAGGGTGGTCCTTAATATTGACATTTTCGAATTTCCTTGCTCCCAAGGGCTCAAATGGTTCCAAATTGATAAAAAACAATTCTCTGAGAGTTTTAGCTCTTAAAATTAACTTTTAGATAGTGCGCAATTCAATCAAACTTCGTATGGAAATAGCATGGAAAAAAATTTGAAATTTAAAAAAAAAAATTTAGGTATAACTTAGCGACAAATGAATTAAAAGTAAAAACTCGTGTCATTTTTTAATGAAAAATCGACGCTTTGCAAAATTTTTGAAAATTTTTTCATGCTGTTTTTCTATTAATTTAATATTTTAGTCTGCCAGTAGGTCTATAAATTACAGACCTACTGGCATCCTAAATTATTAAATTATTATAGAGTCTATAATATAAATCTTCTATATAATAAAATAATATTAGCGGGCATTCGTATCTAGTGAATACGGGTACATGATGTCATCCAGTATTGACTTTCTTAAAAATATAGATCGTATTTCCTATATAGTCACAACCACTTGAAATGACGACGAAAAATCTCGTGAATCAAACTTGACTGTCCTGAGCTTATACGATGTAACAAGGTAAGCAAGCAATCCTGTTTCCATATTTTTGCGATTATAAATGATTTAAATTAACATCGTTATCGAATCTATATGTCTATTCCACACGATTAAAGTACTATCCTTAACAAGTTACATTAAAATACATGGTACTGGCCAAAAGTAATCAAATAAATAAATAGAATGGAATATATTCTCATTTCGTTGTATGTGACACAGAAATCATTAGCCTTTGATCTTATTCTATGCTTTTTACTGCCTGGACCTGAGAATATGAGTGAAAACATGGAGTGTTTACAGTGATATGTATGATATAATTCGAAGATATGTCAAGCCTAATAACTTAGAAGAAGAACACATAGAATTGTTTTAGTTGCATACATAAACCTTTACCGCCAATTCTCATAGCGCTACGAATAAGGAAATGGATCCCGTGTAGACTAGATATTATCACTTATCATGTGTGTATGTTATCACGACCGCATGCGCATTACAGTAGGAGAGCTACTAGAAAATCTATTGCTATGAGACCAATTAAAAATTACAATATTTTAGAACGAGTTACTTTTTTATTATTTTTACCAGCAATCAGGAGTGAGAGTTCTATCAGTGATCAATTGTGATAATACTTTTCCTTAACTACAGTAGAACCTCGATTAATCGGACTAATTGTTGTCGATAGGCATCCAAATAATCGAAAATCCGGATAATCCAATGTATGAAGAATAATGATGATGTATTTATCAAAAATAACAATATATATATCAACAAAAATCAATGTTAAATAAGAAATTAACATTTTCTTACATATGCACATATATATTTTCTTAGATTATATTACATACTTTAACTAAACTGCAGCATAAATCGTGCAAAAATTCGAAATGTAGGTATGCATATAGATATAAATGGGTCGCGGTTGGTAGTCCGGATAATTGCGAATCCGTATAACTGAGGTCCGGATAATCGAGGTTCTACTGTACTTGACTCTTAGTAGAAACCCAATGATTGTCCCTTTTCTTATTTATAAGGGTGATGCTATGCCGCAAAGGGCAATTTTTACTTGAAAACATATTTTGATATATATTGCATAGCTCTTTGCGGATCAGAGAAATGGACTCTAAGAAAGGTCGACAAAAACTATCTGGAGAGTTTTGAAATGTGATGCTGAAGACCAATGGAGAAGATAATGTGTGCAGATAGGGTAACGAATAAAGAAGTGCTGAGAAGAGTGGGCACAAAAATAACTCTACTGATCCTGAAAAGAAAAAGAAACTGGATCGGACCCATTCTGCAAAAAGAGTGCTTCCTACACGAAGCACTTTCGAAGGTAAAATAGAAGGAGATGAAAAATTGTGGATAAAAAAATGCAGATGGTTGAGAAATGGAAAAGATAAAGTGGACAAATAAGGTAACAAATGAAGAAGTGCTGAGAATATTAGGCAAGAAATTAACTCTACTGAGCACGATAATAAAAAGGAAAGGAAACTGGATCGGATCCATTCTGCAAAAAGAATGCTTCTTACACGACGTCTTCGAATGTAAAATAGAAGGACTTAAAGGATTGTGAAGAATAAAATGCAGATGATTCATGACTTTAGTGAGAAGAGAAAACACAGAAACTGAAAGTCAAAGCTCAGGACCAGGAAGATATAAAAGCAAAAGTATGACAAGGGAAGTGAATAAGAAAGTGTATATCGGTAAAAAACGGTAATGAGAATAATAAACAAGGGAGTAAAAGGGAAACTTTGATTTGTGGTGCTCTCATACTATGGACCTGCCTTCGGGCAGACTACTATTTACTGTTTAGAATTAGTGAAAATTGATATCACTGCTGCTTGATAACAGGTTGTGATGCTTACCGTTGCGCAGCACATACATCTCAAATTACGTTATCCTAGAATACTTTACTTGAATGTGGATTACAAATTTTTTTTTGCTGGAATTTGGTTGTAACGATGGCATGCATGATAAACTTTAATATAGACTTTGGTCATGAACGGTTGTTTTTTGAGCCATATTTTTCAAATTTATTGCAAACTATTTTCATTTGTTTTTGATTCGGTATTCCATGAATATATTGAAGAGTGTGCTAACAACAACAAATAAACAATCTTCAATTGTCAAGCTTCAGGTTCATCATGAATCGTAATGCAACCTAGACTATATTAGAATACCCCGTGTTCATGATGGTAATGCAACCCTCAATTTATAAAGAAGCTATATACAATTAATTAAACAAAATAAAAAAAAATTACAACACAATTTTCAGAAAGTTCAAATAATAAAATACCATCTTAAATAGAGTATAGAGATCCTCTATATATTGAATTGAGACACAACTACAATGATATGGTCTCAAAATTGTTTCTGGACTCCATTTTCATTTATACATATATACACTATGATTACATATACATATATGATACACATGTTACAATCCAAATTACAAAAATGTTCAAGTAAAATAAAACCTACACTTCGATGAATATGCTAACTACATTTTTACAATTTCAAGCAATTTCTTTCAATCTAATATTATTCTTTAAAGAACAATATTATTAAAACTTTTGTTCGCAGATTTTTCTTAAAATATTATTGGGGTTAGTTTCACGTCTGAATTTTTAAAAATGTAATGCTTTTCTATTCCGCTACATAATTCTGCTTCGTCACCAATGAACTAAAATTTTTACACAAAAATCAGTATAACTTCACTATACTCAAATATTGAAAATAAACTTTTTAATCAAAAGACAAAAATATAATAAATTTCTATTTCCTAGATTCAAGAGATGCCAGCCCCGAGACCATTGCTATCACACTTGGCACATGCAATAGAACTGTCTTCGTGTTCCATGTATAAATTTCCCACAAGTTTTTCCACAGGTTGTATAATCATACGACTCACATAAACACAATGATAATTAAAATAATTAAAGAAATGTTTATTTGTCAGAATGATGTTGGAATTAGATAATAAAGTTATGCTGTACTCTTTCGATTTCTTACGATAGTAATTTGTAAAGAAGGTAGTCATAAAGACGTTTATAGCAGATTGAAAAAAATATGATTTAAGAAATTATATACCATCACTGTCGTAAGGATATCAATAATCGCTTCGGCTGTTCACAGCAAAAAAGTAAAACAAACAATATCTTAAATATTTAATTAAAACTTGCACCAAAATGAAATAAATATATCATAAAAAAGATGATAAGCGATGAAAGAAACCAAAATATATTAAGCCTGCTATGTGTGTATATGAAACACCGCCTATAATCTATGGCAAAATATACCGTAAATATAATACCAATAATCTTTAGACACCTAATTTTCTTTTATATATTAAATTTAAAAAATAAAAAATAATTATATAATAATAGAGGCGCACCACTATTATATATATTTTCGATTGAGTTTGCAGAAAAAATAATTCGAGTTTGCCAACAGAAAAAAACTAATTGTAGTCTAACCACATCTTTGCTCGTCAAAGGAACGCTGCCGAAAATTGCAAGAAAAAATCATCAATTGGACTCGGTTGCGAAGTGCGATATATAGAAGAATGAAATCACGGTTGAAAAAGGGCATATACGATATAATTTAATATGTTAGCTCATCCTCGGCAATAAACCAAAAAATCATTATTTTTTATTACACTTGATGATCTAATGTTTTATTTGGGATGATTTTTATGTTGATGGCATTCGATTGTCATCATCATTTTCAAACAAACAGAGACGTAGTTGCGCCTCTTCTGTGTAGTTTCCATATTGGTTTCTGGTGAAGCCTTGTTTGATTTTATATCCATGTGATTATTGAATATTAAAAACAATGAAATAGTTTCGAATATTTACCGGTAATTATAAATAAAATCAATAGATGATTTAGCGGATCGACTTGTATCGTAACTGAAGGCATTAATCAAAACAAATATTATTGGCAAATAATAATTGAGTTTAGAATAAAATGTTCAGAAACTACACCATTTAATTTCTAATAGTAAAATTTTAATATTAACCCATGCAAGTCCTCTATAATAAATGCCTTAATATAATAATAACATAAAATGTGAAGACAACATGAAAAACATAATATCAATATAATATGAAGTTATCAAGACAACGTGAAAATTGTATAATTTTAGAAATCTTGGGAAGTATTCGGAGTATAGTATGTTCTTTGTAAATGTGAAATAGTATAAACCCATTTTCAAAAGTCTATATTTTTAGTTTGCGACCAAATAAATAAATATTGAAAACAATTTTTTGTAAACTACCAATAAAAATTACACAAATAATGATACCGAATATATAACTCTTTTGCTATAAACGTCGTCTATATATTTACTTGAGGGCCAGTGTGTACAAAATATGAGTTAAATTATTAAAAATTTTAATTGGTCATTGTTGGTTAGAGTTTTTTAGAAGTGTAACTTTCAATCTAAAAATATTTTGTATATTAAATACTTGGACGGTTTACTGGTTTAAAGTTCAAGTTGTTTTACAATACCAGAAATTTCGTAATTTCAGAACTCTTCGCAAACTTAAGATATTTTACGAGAGCTACTATAATTTTCTGCGGAAAAGTCCAGGAACAATAAAGTAATAGTGGTTTGACAATACCAGAAAATTGTATAATTTCAGAACACTTTGCAAAATTAAGATATTTTACGAGAGTTACTATAATTTTCTCCGGAAAAGTCCAATAACAATAAAGTAGTTGTGTTTTGATAATACCAGAAAATTGTATAATTTCAGAACACTTGGCAAAATTAAGATATTTTACGAGAGGTACTATAATTTTCTCTAAAAAGTCTAGAAACAATAAAGAAAGTAGTAATCAACGTATAGTTAATTCATTTTTTTAAATAAAAATAAACACGTTTATTCTGTAAATAAATCAGAAAATTCTGTCACTTTAACAAATATAATAAGTTGTCACAGCCAACAACTCGATCAAAAACATATAATTTGAAAACACATTACATTTATATAAACTTTCACATATTTCAATAGATAAAAAAAATAATTTCATAAATGCAGTAGTGTAGTCATATTAAAATAAACTACAATGAATTGAAGTAGTATTTTATCATATATGCAGTACACAGAGAAAGTAAATATAATATGCCATTAATTGGCATTGATGCAATAATGCGTTTTAGGGCTATTTTCACGTGGAAATATATTGCTACTCATATTTCCACGTCACTGTTGCTTGATATCAGGCTGTCCGAAGCGTGTATTGAACGTCGGAATTCTGGTTGAAATCCCATAGCTCTAACCAATAATTCATGCGGAGGAGTCCAATTGTTGATGATAAATAAATTTTGTATTTGAATGAATAAAAATAGAGTAATATATTGATTACTCGATGGATGAACATGTATACGCCTGATCATCAACAGCAATTTTAAAGCATTTATGAATTAAAAAAATATTTTCGAATTATAGATGCATTTTCGTCTGCTTTAATAACTAATGTTAGTATTAAATTAAAAACACAGAAGTACTTAGTATAGATTTCATTAGAAGAAACAGTAACTTTATCTTTACGGCGCTCGCGCATGCAATTTAATATCCTCTGCTTTGCTGTATCAATGATTTCAAGTTAATACATTTAAATGCTACGTTTTATGTGGCAATGATATCATATTCATAAATACACTGTTTATCGTTATTACTTAGTGCAAAAGACGATTAGTTATTTGTTTGCAACATAGTCCTCTAATTAATGAATACTTCGTTAGAATAATATCTTCTGCCAGCGCGTTCTCATACCTTCAGAGCAGGGCTATGCAAACATTCTGCATAGTCCAGCTAAGATATTTTGTCACATCACTGGGATAAGAAATCGATCTATAAATAATTTGAAATAAAAATTTTAAAAAAACATGTACTAAATAAAATTTGAAGACCTTTCGAAGGTCACACGTCACACTTGTCACGATTCATTGACAAATCGTATTATTTAGTCTCTTAGACTTGAAAATAGGATTTGAGTTCTGACTAATTATTTTTTTTACAGAAATATGTTACAATTATTTTAGGTACATTATATATAGGTACACGAGATTTCCGTAGGTTTTGCGGTTAGAGCTTTGGACTTCCAACCAGAAGGTTGTAGGTTCATATCCACCTCATAGGCTGATGTAAACCAATAGTGACATCGACGTTTTACTTGAAACTATAGACGAACATATGGTTCCAAGTAAAAATAGCTTTCCAAAGCATTGCTGCACCCAAATTAAAAAAATGAGTATTTTTGATGAGAAATTTGATGAAAAATTTTTGTAATGAAAAATTATTAAATAGAGATAGCCAAACGATTAAAATAAGTTGCCTTCTCAAAATGCCACCTAGCATCATCATAACAGCTTATAAAAGATTGTTGTTGAAAATAAACAAAAAGTCTTTTTTTTGCAAACATCTATTTTTAAGAAGATAATTCGTTAGAAAAATAAATTATTACAAATACTAGATTAAAAAAAATATTGTAAGATTCTTATACATTAGAATCATCTTCATTTATATGGGTAAGATAAAGTTCTTTATATCGATTTTTGATTTTCAAAGAAACATTTTAAAATAAAAATCTTTATTATTCAGTAATACTCAACCACGTATAATATTAAAAATAAACGGTATTGAAAATTCTACTCAATTATCTAGAACTTAAAAGCAAAAATTCAATAATGCCTCAAAATTGTCTATAGGAAAAACTCCATAAAAACAAGGACTTTAATAAGTATTTAATAACACATCTAGTTTTTAAATGTTAATATACAAATTAAAGTCACATGATATACTGTCAGAATTAAATACAGATTTCAGATCTTAAACATCATCAAGATATTATTTAAATTTTCATAAAATTCCTTTCCTAGAACTTTCCTTTCTTCGACGATTTTTTTCTCAGAGCATTGACAATATTCTATCTGAATTTTCTTTTTTTTTTTAAATTGTGTAAAAGCAAATATACATAAACATTATCCTATAAACAATTTAAGTAAACTATTAGTGTTTTATTAAAATTACAGTCTGACTCATACGAATTTGCAACCATTTGAAATTTATACCAACCGTCGCAATTGATCCTTTGAATAAAATTCTAAGACGGTGTTATTCGTAATAGGAATTTATATCGATGGCAATTAAGAGCAGCAAATACTTCCTAGACTTTGCATCAATGTTCTTTAGCAATAGACATGTGTGATTTAATAATATATAGTAAATTTAGTACGATAGTAAGAAATATAAATTGTTGTATTAGAATTAGCATAATCGTATATAACATGCAGATATGATATGAAACATATATTACATGCATTACAATATTTTCTTACTTAATCTTGCAAATATGGAAAGTTATGAAATTTTAGTTACGTTACTATGTAGTTTTCATTATTAGCTGATAGTATATGATTTGGAGAGTTCTGAAAAATTGTAATTGCAAAAACAGTTGCAAAAACAGTTGTATAATATTTGTAGCAATGTATGATTCAACATGAAGGAACCTGATGTCAAGCAGTAGTGACATCGGTTTTCACTTGGGAATATAGATAGCACTATATTTCCAAGTAAAAATAGCCCTCATCCGACATTACTGCATCAATAAATATTTGCCTTAAAGAAATTGTAATATTAAAATTTATCATAAAGAGATGAGACAACTGTTTAGGTTGCCACCTGTAAAACCGAACACAAATTAGCAAGTTCTGATTGCTGTTCAAAAACAATAAACAAAAAGAAATGTGAAATTATTTTGTAAAACTTATATAACTTACTTTGTAATATATATATATATATATATATATATATATATAAGTGAAAAATTTCAAAAATTTAAAATATTTAGTCGCTTAGTCGAGCCAAGTATGTATAATTTATTATCTATTTCAATAATATGTTTAGAAGCGTACTATGTATCCCGGATATATTTTTCAAAACACATACCTTTTGCTCATTCAAACAATTTGCATAAATTATACGGCAATATAATAAATTTTTAACGTGTGCAAGTCATTTTACGTCTGCCATGCAAAAAAGACTACAAGCATCTTCAAGATTTGTAACGAAGTCGCAAAAACTTATTGCGTCTAATCTAAAAAATAGAATTTATACAACTCAAGACTGAATACGAGTTCTTATGTAAAATATATTTCTGAAATATAAATACTTTTATCGCAGGGCGCGTAAAAATGATAATTGGATATCGAACATATAATATTTTGTTAGATTTCCATCTCACGAGTTGATGCATAAAAAATCCCTTACTTATACTAGGTCAAAAACAGGTCGATTATTTTCACATCAAATTGCAAAATCTTACTTAATGCTACTAAATCTAATACTACCGTTGCAATAAAACTGGCGACGAAACATAAAAATAATAAGCATAAATAAATGTTTATCGACAGTTAAAATAAACTATAAAACTAACACAATAAAATGAGTTAATGTATGTAATTGCTGTGAATTGACATCGTACACCGACTGTAAAGTAAAATATATATTCCAAATTTAACGCCGTTGACTTTTACAACTTTTTCAAGTTAAATGAATGTTTTATGAATAGTGTTTCACAAGGCACATGGTAATGGATAAAATTAAATGCTAAACTTAATACGAACTGAATATTAAATCTAGATGGTACATGGTAATGGATAAAATTAACTGAATTTGGTATAAAGTGAATAATAAAATTAGATAAAATTGTTTTAAATGCACAACATTAAATCAAGACCTGGTCCCTCTTATATTTTTGTCAAACGATGAGATGTTTTCCATATATACATATATATATATATATATATATATATATATATATAAGGGTGGTCCTTAATATTCGAATTTCCTTGCTCCCATGGGCTCAAGTGGTTCCAAATTAATAAAAAACAATTCTCTGCAAGTTTTAGCTCTTAATATTGTCTTTTAGATAGAGCGCAATTCATTCAATGATTTGTAAGGAAAGAACATGAACATTTTTTCAAAAATTTTGCAGAGCGTCGAATTTTCAATAAAAAATTACACGAATTTTCACTTTTAATTCATTTGTCGCTAAGTTATACATAAAAAAATTTTTTTTAATTTTCAAAATTTTTTCCATGCTATTTTCATACGAAGTTTGATAAATATTCTTCTATCTGATTTAGTGAAAATAACTCCATAATTAATGTCCATTATTTGACACTTTGTCATTCTCTAGAAAAAGTGCAATGTTACAACTTCCCCTTGTATATCTTACATATATTATTTATACCATACAAGATTTATCTTCGAAGAACATCAACTAAAATATAATACAAAGCTAAAATTTTTACATAAACTGATTCATTTATTTCAAAATGATGTAAGTAGTAATAACTATGCAAAGTGTAAATACATATATAACTTTCAAATATGAACAATAATAAATGTATCTTATAAAACTCGTGTATGAACATTATAATGACTAAAATAAAAATAAAGCAAAAATACATACAAAATAGTTTCAAATAGAGTCCATTTAAAAAATTTCTTATACAATATGATTTGGAGAAATTTTGCAGTGACATGGAATTTAAACAGTTCAATTCCACATATAATAAAAAGCTGAATGAAAAATAATGAAGCACAGAGTTGTCTTCTAATAAACCTTAGTTAAGAAATTACATCACAAAAGCTCGTGCAATAATTCTGATTTCTGTTCAAATATGAAAAAAATGTGTATGACGCATGAATAAAAATAATGAATATAAATATAAAATAATATTTAAGAAAATCAAACGTGTTATATGAAATAATAATCACAAGTTTTAGACCACTACTCTAATAGTTTCTCTAAAATCGTTCTAGCAAAGGATTTCATGTCCAAATCCAGAACATTTGTCTATTAAACCTCAACATTGTAAACTTAAGTTTCTTTAAATAATTGTGCAAAGCAATTAGTAACTTATAATTGATTAAAATAGTTTTTTATCGATTTTTTACATTGTAAGCCTGTACAGGAATTCAGGTAGTTGAAAGCTCCCGAGGCTATTCTGGAAATGCATTAGATCGAAATAAGGTATCGTATCAAATTACTTTCTGTTGCAATATAACATCTATTACCACACAATGCACTAAGGAAATCCATATGAACTAAACCGTACGCTCACGCCCCCAGTTTTATTGAATAAAATAGAAACAGATTCTTAGACCGCATTAGAACACAACAGACTACTATTTTCTTCTGATAACTTCATAGAACCAATCGATCTCTATCGAAGCCTTTTCGTTAATGCAACTTCTTGCGCAAAAGATACAGAAAAATCCACTCGGTTTTCCTGCAATTTGCAACCGACGCGTACTCAAAAAGTGAACGCAAATTACATAGAATTATATATATTTTATTACACGAAATTTTCCTTTCATTCTAATTGAATAGAATGCAAGGAACGTATTGAATTGTATCTACGATAGAATTAGTGTAATGATAAGTTTACTATTGGAAATGCATAGTACATTAGAGAAATATTATTAACTTCTCGAAAGAGAAGTTTATGTTTTCATCAAAAAATCCGAATCGCTAATTTGATGTTTTCTCGACGTTTCATGCCATTCTGAATCGAATGAGACCAAATTGCTCAAAAACACCTGAACCGATTTCAGAAATTTAAAAGCCATTTGTTATATCTCGATGAGGATTATCGTTTCTCAGTTTGCGCGACGATCGCCCGAGCCGTCTTTTTTTGTAATTTGGAAAAAAAGTGTTAAACTTTTCGTCCACATTTAAGCTCATACTGCCGAATCGATTCTGAAAAATCGAAAACTGTTCGAAAGATATTAGGGAACGATACTGATTAGTTTTGGGTGAAAATCCATCGAGTTAAAAAAAAATTAAGCCGATTTTTATGAAACTCTTTTGGCGATATATATCATGGTCTTATAGAACTTACTGAAATATTACGGCCTTACGACAAGTAGTTTAGTATTAAAAAATCATCAAAGTTTGAGAAAATGACCATTGACCAATAATAAAAATGTTTTTTCAAAATCTAATACTTGCGTCATTTTTTTATTTTTAATGCTTATAGTAAAAAAACGTCTAGAAACAGCTTATTAAATTGATATAATTAATTATGACAAAGATTTTAATTGAACTACAGGCAAGACAATAGTATCACGACGTAAATCTAATCATAACATTTCTATATCTTGACTAACATATGGAATACCTATAGTTATGAATTTAACAGTTAACATATGCTTGGATGATTTTAATATCGTCATCTTATATAATAATGAAGTGAACACATAAATAATAAATCAGTTAGATATTTCCTCATTCCAAGTTCAAATACAATTCACGACAATGAACTTAACTAATCATCTAAATATTTAGAGATCATTATAATTAATCCATGGTTTAGTTTTGACAGCCTTTTTTGAATTAATTATTTTGTAATATTTTTTTAATAAAGATCATTTCAATAACTATTTAAAGATCGTTTAACAAAAATTTTATCTAATTTTAACTTAAAATAGAGATAATAAACGAAGTGTTTCTAACATAGACCTATTTTAATTAACTTGCTGTAGATTATAAACCCTGCTGATAACTATTTCGGCATTCTAACTCTAATGAAACCAATATATTATTTATAAAATTTGAGCACAATCAATGTGTGGCAGTATTTAAATTGATTTAACTTTACACGTCGGCAGATCGATTTAAATGAGTTTCATAGTTAATGAATATTATTTTAATTACATACTTGATTTTGTTTAGATTAACACTGTAGAAACAGCTATGATCTAGTAATCTATCAGTTATTTATACATAACAATGAGAATTAAGTTTTAACAATGAAAAATATTTACTTCCAATATTTAAATCCATTTTAAATATTAACCATTTCGTTAGAAGTTGGAGTGACACTGCTATACGAGCCGGCAAGCCACCGAAGCATTTGTTACACTAAATATTTCCAATCATTATTAAAAATATATTTAAAAATTAAAAATGACACTTTTGAAAAACTAAAAACCACAATAACAATTAAGAATTCTCAGTAATTGTGACAAATCTTAAAGTAAAAGTCGACGTATAGAAATATATATATATACATACATACATATATATATATATATATATATATATATATATATATATACATACATATAATACTGAATGTCGTCTTTAGGTGATACTCGTACAGAAGATCATCGAATAAAGATGACGAGACGATGAAGATCTCGTACAGAAGATGTCAAAAGGGTTGAAAAGCATTATTCTTAATGGTTAAAAAAAGGTATTAAGTTTACTTGTTCAATGTAAATAATTTATAGAAGTAATGTTTAAGGTTCATATTTCATTAAAATCTTGTTTAGGACTTTCCAGAATCATTAAGGCATGCTGTAGTAAATTAAAACTTAAAAATATTAAGTGTTTGAAATAAGAAGAAATTCTTATACATGCAATACAATTTTTGTCTCTTTTTGAGAAATTTAACCAAGGATTTAATATAGGCGAACCATATCAGAATCTGAAATATTTATACTGCAACTTATGGCCAAAATATAATTTATTTCTCTCAAAGAAGAGAACAGATTCCAGAGTAGTCTTTTGGTATTAGAACTAGATTAAAGTGTATAGATCTATGTATTTACATTGTCTGCGAACGACGGGTGTAGAGATCACGCCCGTTGGGCATTTTCATCAACGAAGCATGTGACCTTATTCATTGAACCGTTTAGAAACTCACAAGAAACCGCCAAATGACCACTCTCTCTTTTCGGGTGTAAAAGTTACGCGAAATATGCGAACCAGTTATGGACACTTGTCATGCAGCGGTATCGGATTATGTTTTCACTAGCAAGAGATTGATCACATCGAATCTGATCGAGAGGAACAGTCAAGTGCGAAAATACATATGTAAACAACTTTTGTAAAAATATTTGTTTGAGGAATATAAATAAGATAGGGCGGGGCACAAAGGTCTAATTTGACATTCAGTGGTTATACTGCCTAAACCAAATGAACTAACATCACAACAAATAATTATCTGACTATGTTCAGTTAGACTCCCAGGGAATTCATCATTGTAGAAATGTGTTTATTTTTGCTGTTTTTCAAAAAATTGTAACCTGTGCCTTTTTACCCCATAGACGTGGTAAATTGGAAGGGCCAGAGGATAAACAAGTCCAATGTCTTATTTTTATTTTAAAGAGATTGTACAAAGTAATAGCTACATTATTCAACCAATGCAAAATATAAATTACATGGGTGCATTTTTTGCAAAGATAATACTGTAAATAAACTTCATCTGGCATTTCATAAGAAATATTTATCATCAGATTTGGAATAACTATTAATTTAATATATCTCTTCTGAAATTGCTTTTTTAATACAATTACTAATTTTAATACCAAGCAATTCTGCCTGTCTGAGATGTATAAAATTTATATTAAAATTCAAAAAAAAAAATTAGATAACGTATACTTAAAAAATATATTGAGATCTCAAACTAAACTACCGTGCTTACTTATAAAACAGTTGGATAACGTATATTTAAAAAGTATATTCAGGTATCATAAACTAAATAACAGAGCTCAAAACCAAAACAACTACCAAGGGAAAAAATACCTTTTTATGAATACTAACACAAAGCTATTTATATCCTTAAGGCGTCGTCGCACAAATTGAAGTAATGGCTGGTTACGCATCTTTTACTCTCCACTTTAAAATAATATAGTTAAAAATGCTATACTTTACATGTCTTTGAGACAATAGTGATGGACCTATTAACCCGCTAATCTCAAAGCTCCGCTCTACGCTATAGATCTTAAATAAAATATAGATTAGAAATTTATTTCTAACTGAAAATAGACATTTTGGGTACTGTGGTGTTAAACAGCAATGGTAAATCTTTGACACAAAACTCCTTATCTCAGTGGACTTTGACTCAACTCACCTGTCTGCAGAACAAACTATATATATATATATATATATATATATATATATATATATATATATATATATATAAATGTATGTATAGATTGTGTATACAGTATACTATAATTATTACATGATATTAATTTTCTGGATATAAACTTATAATTAATTACTTACAAGAATGAAGAAATTTTATTAATTGGCGGTTATGTACAAAGAGAAACATGGCAGAATAATAAAAGGGAAAGGAATTTTGTGTCATTAAAATACATCCGATCAGATCACAGTCATTGTGTCAATAATAATTGATCGATCAATTACAACTGATGTTAATCAGAAACAGAAATTACAGCAACTTATATTGCGCAATCATATTTAATTGCAACCCTCGAGGTCGAGGAAATGGGAAAGATTTCACTTGATGTATATGAAAATATTTAATGAATGAAACACACTGATAAATTGAGTTCTAATGAAAATTATATGAACAATAGTACAATTAGTTTTCAATGCATAAGACCAGAATATACTTGATCATTTTAAATGTTAAGCAGGTAAGTACAGAAAGTAACGAATAAAATAATTAATAAATGGAACTTTTCCAAAGGCTTGAACTAGGTATTTCAAAGCTATATCTCGTGTGCAATAAAACCCCGTTAAGACGATTTTCCAGGAATCGAAACAAAAAACACCCTTCTTAAGGTTATCATGCATGATAGGGACGAATGCAAGGACCGTCGTGACATATAATGTGGCAAATTGAGTTACGCCTAATCGTCTTAACGGGGTTCTACTGTATTTCAATTCAACCTCTGTTCTATCCGACAGTTTTACGCACTTTTCAAAAAGTATGCAAAAAATCGTTTTAACAAAGCTCACGGCATTTAGGTTCTTGCAAACGTTTTTGATCTCTAATATTTAAATACAAACATTGGCATTTATGAAATTATTGCTCAACGAGATTAAATTTGGTTTCAGGATTTAAACGAGTGTTATTTGTCCCAAAATTAAAAACTCAGCAAGATAATACTAGAAAAGATGATATTAGTCTTACAACTTATAGAGATGCAAAAAATAAAGTTGAGTATACCATTTGAAAATTTTCGCACGGTAAATGAGGAAGATATTTTAGTATGAAATAAACCTTCGCCGAACGACTAGCTACTTAAATGAAAATGACAAGTTTAATCTACTGTTTTAAAAATTTTAATCTCCATATATCTTGAAAATTTAATAGTATTTTTAAAAGTAAGTCCTAAAACACATGATGAATTTTACCTTCGGTTTTAATTTCATTAACAATACTAATAAGAAATTTTATAGCTTCTGAATTCCTTACGCTCAAAACACATTTCGATAAATCCTGAAACATCAAATTTAACAATATGTTTCAATTAACAATATAAAACAGAACAAAAACTAAATATTCTATTTACTATAGACTACTTATTTATTTATTTAAATTATTGTGTTATTAATTTTGTAGAATTTCTCATATTAATTTTGCTAGCAATATAGCTGATGTTTGAGCAATATTTAAGTTCAAATATTAGCAATCATAACTTAATTTGAAGACATTAAATTTATATGAGCAAATGAAATGAAATGAAATTTTAATTTAAGAATTTTCACATCAAGATTTAAATTAATTCGGATAGTCAAATTTATAATGAAGTGCCGAAAAGTTATCATTAGTATTACTTTTTCAGCATTTGTATTATTATATGTATAATATTATTACCAGTTTATATCTGTTAGCCTTGAATTAAATTCACTCACATTTTCAAATACAATTTTTAATTTAATACTTCTAGACAGATTTTTACTTTATTCGGTAAAACATTAATGCTTCATCACTTGTTTCTATCGTAATTGAAAAAAAGAGAACATTTAATTCACACTTCATCCTCACATTACGGATTTAATTAAACTATAAATAGTGATAATAAAACTATTATTTTAGGTTATATAAGTTTTTGAAAACTTCAATTTTAAATGAAAAATCATTATTATCTTTATATAATATATTGTTTTAATATGTTCGTCTAACGATATACAAAATTCATCTATAGTTTCAACTTAAAGAAAAAAAAATAAAAATAATACTAATACAGAATCTACAACGTTAAGAAAATTAATTATTGATTGATCATAATTATTTTAATTACATCTATAACTTTCGTTATGATGTGACTTTTGAATTTAGTACAGACCGATGTAATAATGCATTATATGAAACAGATGGCACAATAAAACGATATATTATGTATCACTTACGTTTAATGTTGAATATGAAATCTATATAGGCGGTCGCCAATAAAAACACTTTCAACTTAGCACATTTTAGAAATTTAATTTGCACTATTCAAATAATATTAATAAAAATTTAACCCCAAAATAGATGAATAAAAATATTCCCAATATGCACTTATTATAATCTCATTTGTAAGCGAACAGTGCTTCGCAACTCACTATTAAAGACTTCTGTACATATGAAGATAACTTTGTTTATTCTATATGATAAATATTCGCGCTGCTTAAAATATTTTATGATGAGATCATCTGTGTTGGTAATACAAATGGGCTAAATTTGGCAACAAATGTTCATTGACAACAATGATGCGAAATTCATTGAATGCTTATTGTGAAAATATATGTATTCCGACATTCCGCAAACATTTTGAAAATTTGTGCCATCTAAATAAACTCTACGCTATTTGCTAGTATAATTATGAATGGACTTTGGTATCTGATTATAATTTCAATAGACAATAAATAACGAGCGTAAAAATACAGAAGATATTACACATATCTTCAATCAATTTATTATTTTTATCATCAGAGCGTGAAAATGAGTGAGTAATAAAACGAAATAAACTCTCTACATCTGCGATACAATTATCAAACATCAATTTCATGGTAAAGTTTAATCGCCATTAAAACACCTGATATGCAATGTTTTAATTATCAAAATGCAATCAGAAATGGAGAAAAATAAAACAATAATATCAATGAAGATCTCGCAATTTTTTTAAATAAAAAGTAAGTAAGTAATGGAATGGGTAACATAAAATAAACCTAACTAAAAAACAAGATAAAATTGAAGGCAAATGATATTGATATACAATTTTAAATCTTATATGTTTAAAACAAACATCACGGCAATAAACATAATTCCGTGTGCCATTCAATGAATTCAAAGTCACTAAAATTTCAGATGTTAAAAATATGTTTTGTTTAAAATTTAATAGTTCGAAAATTTTGTGCTTATTTATGAATAGTTTTTTTTTTAATTAAGTCTTACACATTTATATAAATAAAAATGGATGATTTACTCATAGATTAAAATGCTGTAAAAACGCAAATGAAAAATTAATTTGAGTAATTACAGAAGCATTATTTAAAATTTTAAGTCTATTTGAAGTAGTTAGCAAATATTTTTGTATAAAATCGTACAAGTTTCTTAAGTTTCTAAACCTATGAAAACCATCAATATATTTACTACCAATAATACTAAATGTTAAGGAAACATTTTAATCTCCGTATAAAGAATGCAAAATTTGCTTTTCAACACATAATGCTAGTTTAGGATAACACATAATGCTAATTTAGGTTTCCATATTTTAGATTTTAAATTTTAATACACTGATGATGAGACAAACTCAGTCCCGAAACGTTTGTAAAATTATTATTGAATAAATTAGTTAAAAAAAGAGTGTTTGTTCATATTTCCAAATTAATATATATATATATATATATACCTATATAGCCTTTATTCGTTCCAAAACCACGCTCGCATGTCAAGTTGCTCGTATCTCGAAGAAATTTGTTATTCGTTCCGGCACGGTGTTTTTTTGATAGTAAAAATTAATGAAAGTTCAGAGCTAAGATCAAATACATACTATGTAATAACATTAGCGACTCGTAGCCAGAATTTTGCTCGTATGACAAAGCTTCCTTGGCTCGTTTCTCTAAAAACTCATGACGAGTCGCTCGTAAGGCGGGGTACTGTATATATATGTACATATGTATGCAGGTGGGTGTGTATATTATTTCGAAATAGATATAGAAATGCAGAGCTCCAAAGATCGTTTACTATTAAATCAGTAATGCAATAATTACTATTATCTGCATCTTTCGAATTGAGTGCTTTTCTATGTCTCGCGTGCAGTTAATATATCTATTCTGCGGTGCGAGTACGCAGCCGGACGTGTTAATTGGAATCTTTTAACTCAATTCATCATAATACGATTTAAAATCATAAAATCTCACTTGCACACAAGATTTTTGAATGATATTGTTTAACAAGCAAATTACAACCACTTTTACTGCACTAATTTAATGGAATAACATGTATTATGGAGACACTCGCTTTAAAACGTAATTAGTATGTATTGTTTGAGGTGTAGTGTTATACTTTTAATAAAATAAATGATAGCTTTAGTTGAAGAACTATGGTTACTTCTAAGATTGATACCAGAGTATTAAAGCACAATATCTCCATTATCGTTAATAAATAATTCAAAAGTGATACCTTTCCTCCTGTTTCCAAAACTTGGTAAAATGAAACAATTGAACAAAGAATATAAATGAGTTATTTGCATAATGAAGAGATGGTCATTATACTGACAATTCTCTATTTACTAATTAGAGATGTTGTCTTTTCTGAAACTCTTGAGAACAAGTCAATTTCGATCATTTTCTAAGCCTTAATTAGTACGTCAATTCACCTCACAAGGAGAACCTCAGGTTCATTCTTCTAGGATTTTGATAAAACTTTGCATGGTGATAGAGTTGATTGTTAAACCGAACAGTTTAAAATATGATAGGCCTATGAAAAGTAGTTTAATTATAAAAATTAATTAAAATTTAAAAAAAAAATGGTAGGTGCCATTCGTATGCCTACAATATTCCCTATTGATAAGTTTTAGTAGATCTGTCAGTTTAAGGCCTTAACTAAGAGACGCCTAAACATTAGGTGCTTGCTCCTACTTTTTGCGCTCTGAATACATAAGACAGTAAAAAATAATAAGGATCTAATTTATTTTAATTTTTCAAAATTTACTCTCAGGTTTGAATAGTTAAATATCGCAAAAATATTTATAATTATTGCATATATTTTGCGAACAAAAATAGAATTTTTAAAACAGTACATATATTATACGAAATGTCAGATTCAACAGTATTTTTATTTGGTTTTGTGGCTATTTTGTGAATACATGTTTTACTTAGTTTATCATGAATAAGTTAGATGTATTGCATTTATGAACTTAATTCTGAATATGTCTAAAATTCGAATTCTGCTAATAGTCTGTTTTTGATAAGAATTGTACTGAAATTTCGGAATTCGCTTTTTAGGTAAATATACATAACCCTTGCGAAAAGCATTTTTATGAATTTGGGAGAATATTAATGTAAAATTGCTGATTACAAAAAAAATGTTAAATCATATAAACCCAATGTAGCAGACATGAATTATTTGAGCAAATTTCAGGTATTACAATGAACACATTATTTTTGACGTAAGTGTTTAAAGAGGTTGATATGACAAATTTTTATTTGAGCGAAACCAATCATGTATATTGAACACTTTAAGAAGAAAATGCATATTGACACTTTAAGAAGAAAATGCAAAGATCAATTACTCTAACGAGTACGAGTATGAATCACAATACCGAAATTTATAATTTCCCTAATTATTATCATTGACACAAATCATCACTTGCACTAGAATGACGTTTCCATCATGTTTTCAATATCACATTTGCTCAGTTTCGCATCAGCGTATGATAAAACGAATCGATTAGATTACAGAATAAATTACCGTATCTAGTTGTTCGTTTTTGCCATATAATAATCACAAGGACTCGCAATTAGAAACCGAGCGCTAATAAGCCTTAGAAGCAGGATGTATCAGTTTTATATATGTATTTTATCCATACATTTCTTTGACATATGCAAGCATCCAATATAGAAATAGCATAGACAGAGGCAAAAAACAAAACATTCCAGTATGAAAGTTGCTAGTGCGAGCATGTTCAACCGTATTGAATGAAAGCAAATTGTAATGTGCTTAACACGTGTTGTTAATCTTCTTCTGATATATTCTGATATATGGCAACTTCAACATTAGAGACAGACTAGCACAAGACGCATAGTAGTGGCTGACTCAGTGTGTGCGAATTCATTTTACTCGGAATTTGAATTCAACAAAAAGTTATTAGTTTAATTTATATATTAGGTTTAGTGAAATTCTCCCAGACATTGTGTCTGGGTATATGTCGGGCAGTCAGAGTTGTTTTACTCCTTAACTAATACGGAGAGTGATGAGAAACCTTGATTTGCAGAAATGCAGATACATTTTCGACACCAAAAATAGTATTTAAAATTGGTACAAAAATTTGCATTTTTTATTGATATAATTGATGTAGATATGTATAAGGAAATACAGTGCATGTCATAAAACTAAGTAGTCAATGAGTGTACTAGTAAATTTTTCAGCAATTGTTGCTCAATGTAATCCAATTATACATTCGTCAGTGATGCAATTTATATAATAACAAATTTCACTAAAGAATTATTATTAGATTAGGAATCATTTTTGTTTTAACAATCTTTTGTGTGATGTAATTTGTAATTTTTTAAACACTGTAATTTTTCTTAAAGTTTATTAAAAATATTTTTCTCTGTTTATACTAAAAATATTATTCATTTATATAAATGTAACATATTTATACATAGGGTAGGGCGGGGTACAAAGGACCAATTTGATTTTGAGCAATTATATTTTGAAAACTTAATCATTTATATCACAACAAATAACACATAATAAACAAACAATTATCTGACAATGTTCAGTACAACTCCCAGATAATTTATCATTGTAGAAATGTGTTTTTTGACTATATTAAAAAAAATTGTCACTTGGTCCTTTTTATCATATAGGCGGGGTAAAATGGTACGACCAGAGGGCAAGCAGGTCCAATGTCTTATTTTTAATTTTAAAGGAATTTTACGATTGAATCAATGCAAAATGTGATTTTCTTGGGTACATTTTTACAGAGATAACACTGTGTATAACTTTGGTCTGGTATTTCGTCAGAAATATGCACCAGCAGAGTTGGAATAACTATTTTTTTAATTTATATTTTGTAAAATTGTTAAAAGTCTCTTCTTTTTTATTTACTATTTTTCAATGTTTACACTTGTTTACATTAATACATCTTATTAACAATTATATTAGGTTTCGTAAACTAAACAACAGCGTTTACAACAAAAAACACTAACAAAAATAATTATGTATTTTCAAACATCGCCGTTTATCTCCCGATAGCAACGTCGTAAGAATCAAGGTGATGGCTGGTTATACATCTCTTTCCTTCTACTTTCAAATATTCTTATCTAAAAAATTCTTAATTTTACTCATTTTTGATATATCGGCGGTGGTTATTTTAACCCGCAGACCTTTAAGCCCCGCTCTACCCTACGTCGAGCAAAAAATCTACTAGAAGTAGTCGCATTAAGTAAAGAATGCAAAAATTTATAAATAAGTAAACGGTAAAAAAACAAAGAAATATTCATTTTCAGAGAAAGTGTAATGATTTGACAAAATTTTTTTGTAGAAAGACGTAAATACATCACTATACCAAAAAGCTTGTATATACTTAAAATAAAATATTAAGGTTTGTACCATTGTTCATTACTGCAATCACTTATAACAGTCCAATAAATTAAAAATACATGAAACTAATATAACGAAAATGTAATTTTTCCAATATTGCATTAATTATTTTCATTTACCTCCTTTGACTTCTTATGCCATCACGTATTATTTTTTATTGAATTCATAACGTTGCATCGGTTTGTTCCGGTATTCGGTTGGTAATAATTCCGGTTCCGTGCTATGGGATTTAACGCGCTCATTGCTGGCATGTTGGTACACCTTCACGGTTGATCAAGTGCCACTTATCTGCGCGAGCTTTTGCGCGGAAAAAAGGAAAATACGAAAAGTGCATCGCAACTATGGAGTGTTGCTCACTCAAGGAATACAAATGATGGATAGGGAGTTGATGAAGGTAAATTGCAAAAATTTTATGCACACTTTGTAATAGACATATCTATGATATGGATTAGCGGTAGTCAGGGAAGTAATATTTACCCTTGGATAATAAACACAGAAAAACCCGGGACACAAGGTGCAAATCCGGGACTGTCCCGGCGAAATCGAAACGTATGGCCACCTTAAATGTAAGCTATTTTGAATTTGAGGTATGTTGCCCATGGTGTTATTATATATGGAGTTTGATGGCTTGAAAATGCGGCAGGATTTAAATTTCATAAATTTGGTGTCAAAGTTTGGTAGAACTTCCTATATAAAACAATTTTACTAAATTTTTGAATTTTTTGAAACACAGAAGCATTATTTTTATTTTTAAAGTGCAATATTCATTCAACAAAAAAATCTTTGATAAAAAAATGATAAGTTCGAAAACATCTAAAGCTTAAGTATAAATCAATTCAATTCAAATCAATCAATATTTCTAGCCGCCCTTATAAAGACAATATGGTATCTCGTTGCTCTACTATAGGATCGCTTCGAACAGTCTGATGTCAAGCAGTGGTAACATAGGTTTGCACTTGGAAATATAGATAGGAATAGGTTTCCAACTGAAAATAGCCCCCATCCGGCATTGCTGCATCAATAAATAATAAACGTAATAATAAAATTTATTATGCAAAGATGAGATAACTTCTTGAGTTGCACAACAGCTTTTTGACTTTTTGAGTCGCACAACAGCTTAAGGGGCGTCCATTAACCGCGTAATCGATTTTTTAGGGATTGTTGAACCCCCCTCCCCCTTTGGTGATACGTCGTGATATTTGAAATTACTCCCTTTCCCCCATCAAACATCACGTGTATTTTTAGTTACGTAAAATTTGTATAACAAATTTTTCAAATTTAAGAAAAAATCGTATTTTTTTCTATTTTTTTGTTTGAAAATTCAGGTAAACAATAAATACACGTGATATCTTACTAGACTTCCTCTCCCCTACGGGATATTTCGTGATTTTTTGTCAAATTCCCCCTTATAAGACTTTTGAGTACTGATTGCTGTTCCAACCATATTAAAAAAAAACTGTAGGATATTTGTTGAATTTTCATAAAATATTTTTCACTAGCTTTATACAGATTAGAATAATAATTACTAATCAAAGATATAAATCTATTAACCCCTATGATTAATTTTGAATGGAGAAAATGTAACTGGAATTGCTTTCCAAATAACTTGCCTCTAATTCCTTACAAAAACTTTGATTGACTTTTACAAAAAACTTGATATTAATGTTCTATATTCCATAAGACAATATTTTAGAACTCAAAGTATGTTTTAATATAGAACGTTTTAATGAATATTTTAAATCTTTTCGGACGTATTGAATTTGGACAAGTATATCTCGGACCCACTAGTAGAACGATACATAACATGCGAGAATATGAAAAATCTTGATTATTATGATAATTCATATATATATATATATATATATATATATATATATATATATATATATGTGTGTGTTTATAATAATTTAGTAAAAATTATATTTTATATTCGTTCTGCAATGTGTGGAATTTTTCCAAACAGGCTCCAATGTGCAATCCTAGGCTATGGTGTCCGCAAGCAGACATGCGTCCAAAAAGAATAAATTTAGAAGATGATCTGCTATGACTAAATCTGCTCATAAATAGATATAAGAATAAAGTATATACGTACACAAAGGAAATTTATACAGTAAATCATTACCAAGGATCAGTAATCCAGAGGACAGTACCATAGGCACCAAGTTTATTTATGAATTGAGTAAATAAATAACGACCTGCACTCCGTCTAACGCCTGGATGTTACGATCAAAGATGTTAATGGAATCAATGGAATTTCAACGGTCTACTGAGTGGTAATTGGATACGCGGACTTTGAGATAGAGCCAGTTATAATGTTGACTTCTGTTGTGTTGATATAAAACTAATCACCCATTTAAGAAATAAAAATATACGACAAAACGATGCAAAAACGTTTGAGGCCACCATGATAATAGATATATAACTGGGAACTATCATTCGTACAATCAATTTTATGAGTTAAGGTACGAAGTTCCATGGTTCATACAATTAGGAAAATAATTAGATTTTGCACAAATCTAAATACAAACACATACTTATGTACATGTATATAAGCACACACTAGCATTTATTAAGGAGTAGGTTCGATATTATTCAAAGGTCGTTTGAAACTTGCATAATTGCATAATGCATTTCTGCTTTGTATTCTATGAGATCTCATTGCTCTCAATATCATCTCAAATATTATTAAATTATAAAACGGCAGTTTGGCTAAAGAACTAAATGAATCAAATTGTATGATATAAATAATGTAAATGTATTCCTAATCGTGTTTTTTAATTCGACTAAATAATATATTTAATTCGACTAAATAATATATATGTTCTCCAAAAGTTATAAGCACATGGTATACAGAAGTTACAATATTGCTGTTCTGTGAAATGCTCTGTGGTTTAAATTGAAAATATCACTAGAATGTGAATGATTTAGAAAATGCCAATTCGACATCTCCGTAGCTTCGTGGTAAAAGCATTGGTCTTGCAATCCAAGGTTATAGGCTCAATACACACCTCGGACCTTCTGATCAAGTAGTAGTGACTCACTTTAAAATATTTCAAGTAGGTTGAAAAAAAAAATTAAATATTTTAGTAGGTTCTCACTTGAAAATATTTAAAAAAATTAAGATTTAAATATGTTTACAAATAAAAATATCCTTTCCCATTGCTGCATTAAATTTAATATATCATCAGTATTAGAGTAATTTTAATATAATAATAACATATCTAATAGAGATTGGGTTGCTTTGTAGTTACTCGTATTGTCTTGCCACTATGTGTTTCTATTTCTTTCACAAATGAAATAAAATACTATTTTCATGTATGCGTTCGGTATTTCAATTCTAAGATCATTAGTTTCATATTTTGAAATAACGGTGAAAAACTAACTATTCATTATAATTAATGTGTTACAAAAGACGAATAAATGGGTAATGTGCAATAGCGTTTCTCACACATATATCTCTTTTATGAATGTCCGTGTCACATATTAACTAATTAAAACAAGGTTATTACATAAAATTCTATTGGTATCGTACAAAAAATATTCACATGTAGGTGTTCGTCTGAATAGGAGAAACAATCTAGGCTTTTAATGCTATTAATTGAGGAATTTGCATGATTCCATAAATTCTAGATTTCTGTAGAAACGAAATGCAAAAGTCGTCATAACAGCTAAACAATACTGATTTTGAGATAGGGTCCAAAGGGAAAAAGGATGAAGTATATTTGTTCGAACAAGTTTCCATTATTGCATTGAGTCAGGGCCCTACATTAACATGATCTGCAGATCTCATTGCTTTTAAAGAGTCAAAAGTAAGTTTTTTGTTCGATTCTTTTAATACTTTGTTACTTGTACTCGTATACATATAGATCACTTTGTTCGTTATTTTGCTGTAAGTTAAATATTAGTAGTTAATTACCAGCAATTAGCTTTTGTTGATAATGTAGTTCATAACGTTGATTTGTTCCAAACGTGTGCGTTGGGTAAAAGGTTGTGACAAATTTTGTGGGTACGGTTGTGACATATATTTCTTGTCCTTTTTAGGTGAAGATTTAACAGATAAAGATAAATCTAACTTAACTAAGACAAAATACGAAAGAGAAAAGGAAAGAAAGTTTCAAAACAAGAAAAAATGATTTCACAAAAATTATTGTTAACTTTCTCTAAAAAAATATGATTTATAATATATTGTTATATTATATTCTTGAGATTTTTTTGAAAGATTATGTTGTGTGTTACATATTTCTGACAATAAAATCATTTTGGTGTAGCTATTGGGAGTTGAGTTTACAGTATTTCTATACAAATGTTGAAATTACCATTTAATTCACTATTCTCTTATATAACTGGTGAATTCACAAAATTATTGCTGATTTCAAAGTGGCACAACTGTGCCCAGTCTCCTCTATATATTTTTCTAAATTTATACAATAAAAATAACTTGACTAAAACCACAGTACTAATAATTAAATTTGGAAGTAGTGAACTGGAACAGTATCCTCCTCGCACTTGACTGTAATTTTTTGCTAATAATTAACAGTAGGAGATCACGCGTGCTAAATCTATTGTGTTAAATTCCGATATGCAAAATAAGCATGACTTTGTTTATTGTACGTGTGGAATTCAATTACTAGAATTTATTACTTGGTGTGAGAAAGGTGTGACGACTTTATGACATGTACAGATTTTACGTTCTCATTATCAAGAATTTGCATACCAAAGATAACATATGTCACACCTGTTGTCAGAGCCGGTGCTAAAATTGGGAGATAAGATGATATAATCAACTATCTATTGTCATAAAAAGTTATAAACAAAACCGATTTGAGACCATTCAGAGAACAGAGACTTCATATATCCGCTCACTGCTCGTATTTACAGATTTGGATAGATTTCATCTATACGTAATTGAAATAGTGAATTAAATAAGTAATTCAAAATTTTTGTGAAGTTTCTCAATAAGAAATAATGTTTTAACATAAACAAATTTAAAAAATTACGATGTATGTTCATGTTGCAATCAAGGAATTCTATCACACAAAATTATTTTTGATAACGTTTAATTTTTAATAGTTAAACTAAAAAATTACATACATTATTATAATCTATGGTTTAACAAAGTGAAGTCCCTTGAATTTAACTAATTAATAAATAATTACACAATTAAGTCAAATTCAGCTCATGATATTTTTTGGTAATTTGCCTCTTAATATAACAGGAATTAAATTAAAACGGTGTGGTTCCAGGAAATTAACTAATTAATTCAGCTAATTAAAGGTCAAATTCAGCTAATGATAGTTTTTGGTAATCCTTCTCCTCAATTTTAATATAACAAGAATTAAAACACTGATATAAAAAATTAATTCAACCATTTTTTGTTTCCCATGTTTTTCACGCCCTGTACAATTTCTGTTAAATTAAGAGCATTATAAAAATATGCTCGGTTTTTTATTAAGAAATCCCAACAACATTAGTTACAGTTACAATATTGATCGCAAGTTGGTGAATTCAAAATTAGCTATTGATTCAAGGATATTCATATCCTATATGGAACAAATATTTTTATATTTTTAAACAGAATTCAGAACTTAACGATTCCTATGAACTATTGTGCTTACTTCTCAAAATGCCCTTTTTTATAGATGGAAACCCAAACTGTTGTCCCATCTCCATGTGATGAATTTTATTATTGGATTATTGAATGCAATAATGCCATCTGATGACTATTTTACTCAGAAACATATTGCTAACTATATTTTCAAGTGAAAACTGGAATTCCATAGCTCTAACCCCAAATCCATAAGGGATATGCAACACTATGCAACAAATGAGTTACTATTTTCTAATATAGTATTGAAGTCACCCAGTCTTCAGTGGGGATTATAAATACAATTTAACACTTCGTTCGCAAAATGTTCAATTTCTCATTGCCTTCTTATTTTTATAAGACTTAATAAATTTTCTTTACCTATTTTATTTATATTTTACACAATTCTTTTATAAGAAGTGTTATTGAAGTTCGTAGCTATTGCACATTGTAATTAATAGCGTTAAATGAAATACAAGCTAGAAAAACATGCAATAAACTCAAAAAATATAATTAAACAAATAATGCACTGACGGAAACCCGTGATCGCAAACAACAGAAGAATTCATTGTATAGTTTATTACCGCGACGCCATAAACAATTTTATTATTGTCACATGCACGATGTAGGCCGTTTGTGTGTATTGCCTTTTGCATCGGACAATGCTTGCAAGTCCTTCATAACGACTCTTAACACATATCAGTATATTATTAAAGGAGTGCTTCGTCGATGAAAAAATGAATTAATCCAAGGTTCCATCGACCCAAATCGGCTTAATCGTAAGGGAAACCGGCGAATTGCGATTGACTTGTAATTTGAGCTTTTAAATTTAATTTAGAAGAAAATTACGCATTAACTGCCTTGTAAATAAAGATATTTATGGCTTGTTAGTTAGTTAGCTAGTTTGTTAATTCTTGTTTAAATTCCTTCGGAATCGGCAACACCGAACACCCAGGCTGAACTTGGTGATCTCTTTGTCTTTGGTTTACATCTAAATGAACTAATCTATTATGATTATCAAAAAAATCTGTTGTCTGTTACAATTATCATTAATATATAAACACAAACAATTAACATTTGACCTGTTTTTCAAAAAAAAAGTTATAAATCTTGAATTATTTTTTGTGTCAGTATGACACTCTCGCACGCTATAAATCAATCAATTGTATGTAGTGCAGCCTTCGACGGTTTTGTATTTAGTATTATGATCAGGAATAATTTAAGAAGGCAGCATCGTATATGGTTGCCAAAATGAGTGGGCAAAAATTGACAAGTCATGATGTGTTGTCATCAAGGCTCTATGCAAGGTTTTTTGTACTTCTCAGAGAAAAAACGGTGATATACCCTAACTTGACAAACGCTGGAATGCATTTAGATGATTAAAATAATCTAAAAGATGAATCAATACTTAAAAAAAATCTTTTTCAAAAATTAAGGAAAATCTGAGATAACAAATCTGACTCTGAGATAAATGCTAATTCTGAGAAAATCCGGGATGGAATGTGGAAATCCTGGGTTATCCCGGGACCATCCGGGGCGTATGGTCACTTAGATACATTTAAATGCAGTTCAATGTTGGTGATTTGGCAGAATACCACCATTTTTTTCCTTTTAATCAATTCGAATTATTACATTGTTTTTTATTATTTTTAATGATATTTTATTAATTTTTACAGAATTTGATCCAAAAAACCTGCTTATCAAAATACCCTACTTAAAACATTCATACTAAACGCGATAATACTTACTAAAATTAATTATGAAGTAAATGATACACAATCTTATACGATGCTGAAAAAAAGCTACTGTAAGAAAAAAACTAAAGTTCAGAAAAATTATGAAAGATTTGCTCAATATTGCTGATTTAAAAAGTATTTCACAACAAAAACTGATTTTCATTATTTTCTTAAATCGCACATGCAATGTATATTTTTTACTAAAAAATAATTCAAAAAAGTAAAATAAAGCATCGAGAATTTGTAATAAATTTTACCTTATATATGTGTTTGCAATTGCAACAGTTCGGCAAAAAAGTGATAAAATATTATTGTCGATATTCGACGAAACTTCTGAACAAATCCAACTTACTCAATTAAATGAAGTTAAGTGCAAAATACCTCAAAATATTTCCTTACAGTATTCTCTACAAAAAAACTATTTCAAGAAAATAATAATTGGCTAAGTGCTATACTAATCTAGCAGCGCTCAAAAAATTGCTTATATTTGGTGCGATTTTTATATTTTCTGTTTTTTCTTTATTTTTTTAACGTCAAACTTAAAAGAAAATGATTCTATTCACTAAAAAAATTCTATTTTTTACGTATTCTACAAGTATTACTTAGAATTTTAATACAAATAGCATACGAGGTCTGTTCAAAAAGTTTTCGTAATTTTCGTTTTTTCAAAAAAATATTTATTTATTCGTCTACATTAATGTGGTCCCCTTCAAAGTAGTCCCCCCCAGATATAATACACTTATGCCAGCGTTTTTTCCAATTTTCGAAGCACCCTTGATATTCACTTTTTGATATGTCCTTGAGCACTCTCGGCGATTTTCTTCAATCGAGGAAAACCGCCGTCCTTTCATGGGTCTCTTCAACTTTGGGAATAGGAAAAAGTCACACGGAGCCATATCTGGTGAATTTTTGCACTTTGCAACACTTTATTTCATTTTTTACGCAAAATTTAATACAAATTCTTTGACTTTTTCAATTCTTCCATTGTAAAAATCGCCGAGCTCAGAAAAACACGTCGAACCTTAGCGACTACCACAGACAAAGTAAACAGTGAATATAGCTGAAAATTTCATCATACTTTAGGGGCATGTATACCAACACAATAAAAAAAAAATTTTGACAATCAGACACTCCAGACCCGCGAAATTTAATTATTAGTAATTCCGGGTACTTTTTGAACAGACCATGTATATAGTCAATTTCCTGGAGAATACTATAAAGTATTTGGAAATAATTATTAATACTATTTGAAGCTGCAGGATTTTTGACTGGAGTCTAATACATCAAATGTGCTAAGATCATGAATTTATTAAATTGTAACTTTAAATAGTACGTCAATAAATTTGTAATATATCATTAAATATTAAAGAAAAAATGCAAAGTGCAACAAAATAATTCAATAGCAGAAAACATAAGCGTGTCACATCGAAATGAGTATTTTTCTATCTACCTCCAAAGAGATACAAAGATTAAATTATCATACTCTCATCTGAAGATCAAAAGAATATAAACCAGCACCTGATTCCCGTACATAAAAATGAAAGTTATTATTTCACTAATTATTTATCAATTGGTCCATTCTTAGCTCATTGTCTTGGCAGAGTCACGTGGACAGAGGACTGGTTTGAAAAATACAAACGTGAGAGCCGACAGCAATCTGAGATGTTTGACGTTAACTGTGACTAATACCCTCATAAAAGACTTATTGTTAGTCGATCATTATTTCATGGCCTCAGTTAAGTATTACTAATTAAATGCAAATCGAGACAGATTGAGACAGATGCGATTATATCTATATAAAATGCCTGTACTCACAGTTAAATGTTATGTAATGAGAAAAAAATCTAACACGTAAGTGGATATTTCTTGCAGCTATGTGAGATAATAATATAAAATAATAGTTTATAAAAATATACATTTAGGAAAAGCATCTGTGTCAATAATGATACTTGTGATCAGGTCTCAGGTAATACACAAATATTTCTACATTAAAGTACATAAATATATTTGATTTTTTGGAATAGAGCGATAAATGCTGATGATGTTTATATATTACCATTGTATGTTTATAAGCTAATCGTACTATTTCTATTACCATTGTATATTTTTAGTATTGCCATGTAAAATTTATGTATTCGAAGTAACTCTGATATAATAAAAATAATTTTCTTTAAAATTTAGGTGCAAATAAGTTCACCAATACCTTAGTTCTACGTCGTACTTAAAGTTTTTTCCAAAACGAATATAACAAATTACAAGTAAATGGAAAAATCTGAAATATAGTTCACACGGAAAAAATAATTACTCAAAATTTATATTATAATAATTACAACGAGTTTGAATTCTAATTAATTATTATACCAATAGCCCAACGTTAAACATTTCCCAACCAACCCAATATTTTAATTAACCCATATTGAGAGCTAATGTATAAATCATGTAATGTATCGTAAACGAGTTAATGATCTAACCTAATGATTTTAATGAGATAATACATATTTAATGAAATAATTAATTATCAATATTGGGAATAATTATATAATGATATGTTATAAAACATGCAGCATTTCAATCTGTGTATCTGGAATGCCAGGCATTTTAATAATACATTCTATCATTTAGTAGCCTTGAAATTTCTTGAGAACTACAAGATGCAATAAAATCAATATATTGAGTAAAACATCCAGTATATTTAAATAAATTATTTGATGTGACATAATATGCAAGAAGTAGGAGATGGAACAAGTATATTACTTAATAAATGCGAGCTTAATTATTTTAAATCTTCTATATCACGTTCAATTTTTTATTATTTCAATATTGCAAATGATTAAGCTCTATTTGAAAATCGACTAGTTTTATTAACGTTTCCACGACTTTGTGACATAAAGAAAGTCAAAATCACAATCATGTCAGATGTTGAACGTCATTGTCAATAATCAGTTCAAACGTCTTTCGAGCTTTGGAAAATTTATTTTGTGGGGCGTTTTCTCATGTATTTTGGGGATATATTTATGAATACTTGTAATTATTACAATTAAAATAAATTAATCTATGCCAGTACTAGTAAAAATATTAGCTTATCAGTATGTCTTTACCCTATATGTCTTTTTGCCCGTACTATGTGGACAAAATGGTTCTTGTAATAGATTGCATTTTTTTCCTAATATATATGTTGTTATAGCTCTTATTTAATTAAAATACTATTTTATTGGTAGTCAATAAATCAAAGGTGAGTAAAAATGATTAAGACTGATTATAATAGTATTAAAAATAAATATTAATAATAATATCATTAATAAATAAATATACGTCCGTACTTCTCCTACCTATCAAATAAAATTTGTAGTTTTCAAAAATAAAGGCTTTTAAATACAGTTTATCTTTTCTACTCCATGGTAATATTTTAGTCGTATTAACAGATTTCACAATAATTTTTCTAAAAAATAGCGGGATGTTATTTCTAATAAATATGATTTATTGATTTCTAATAAGATTTTACGATCATTAGCAACTGCTGCCCATTAGTTTTATAAAATGCATGTGAACCATATCTTAATGATTCACTTACAGACGAAACAAAACGAAAGCTCTACGTTTCAGTGGAAATGTAAAATTCTAATCCGTGATGCTGAAAAACATGTGTAACTTTCGAAAACTTATTGCTTCGCCTTCGCAAATAACTTTTACAATCATTCTCGACATAAAACAGAATTGATAGGCAAGTACAGTATAGCACTTCTTGCATCAAGCTGCGCATTACTCCGAATGAATAATTAGATTTGTGGTCATTGCGATGTGAATTGCCTCAGCTTGTTCATGAGCGAATATTGCAGTTGTTAAATTATATATTTCATTTAAGTATTAACATAAACATACCGGTAAACCAATACGAAATAATATAGATTCGCAAATAAGCGGATTTTGCTTTCAAAGTGATAAAATTGGATTTAGGTTCATTTGCTGGATCAAGTCGAAATGGGTTGAGCAGAATAATATATTTCCTAACCATAAATTACTCATTACGTTCGAAGCACGAGAAGCTTTCTAAACATGACATCTTCTTCAAATCATCCTGTGGCAAAAAAAAATTAATTAGACTCGCGCTTTATGGATTACCAAGAATACCACTATGTACAAAGTTCTTTTTTTAAAATTTAAGTTGAATTTATTTTTACCAAATCGTTTAATTTGTGTATCACATAATCTGATCACAGTTGAATAAATGTGGTTTCAACAAAAAATTCAGATAACAATAATTCTAATTAATATAAAATAAAATTATAAATTAATAATTGTGGTAGGTACTTCTGCTTCTCCAAATAGTAATAATATAATAATGTTGATATTTTTTTTTTAATATTTTGCACAAAAAATTTATTAATAAGATTGTCATATTTAATACAATATATTAAAATAAAATTTGAAACAGATTTAAAATTTTCAATTAAAAATAAAATTTCTACAGTAAATTTTTCCCTTTTATAATGATGCTTAAAAAATTGACTTAAGTGTTCACAGACAAAATATTTTGTAGCAGAAAGTCAAAGATACAATTCCATTTTAAAATTTTGTTTAATTTTTTATTTTTGTTAGTTACTGAACAATTCAGCTATAAGATTGTCGCTTTTGTTTTCATTGAAAGAAAACACGTCTTTTAAGAATAATAGTTGTAGAAAACATACTTTCTAATGCATATATTGTAAAACAAATGTTGATGTGCACAGTGCAATTATTTTTAACATCACATACTGTGTCTCTCAATATCACATGTCAATTCAAATCATCATTCATTATTGAAATAAAATAAATGTGACTCTTCCTTCATTGACAAAACCGCAACCGATGAAGTTCAACAAAACGGTAACAGAACACTAGTAATTTATATTTTGAAGTATTCTCAGTTTAAAAAAAGTAATATTAGTTTCAGATGCAAGGTATGCGATTATATTAAAAGGGTCAAATAAAAAAACTGATACTAAGCAACTAAAATAAAACGGATACAAAGCGGATCTCGTCTCTCAAGAATCACCAGTAAATTTAATATAAAGAAAATTTACATTCCCAATTAAGGATAGAAAAACGGAAATACTTGAAAGATTTGGAACTATATACTATGATATATATATATATATATATATATATATATATATATATATATACGCCATACATTATGGCGGGTCATATTGCATGGAGTCGAAAAAATTTATTAGCGCACTTTGCAAATCTATTGTTTAAAAGATTGTTTCCGGAAACTCTGGAAAAGAACTAAGAGCCTATTTTTATTTTTTATAATTAAATCACTTTTGATAGATCTGTAATATTTTGAATTGTTCGTTCTGACGATCATCTCCATCACCATGCGAAATTTTCTCAAAATCGCAGACGAGTTCACCTGATTTCACTGTAAGTTGATATATTTAAAGAAAAGAGTTAATGAAAATTGCGCTGGCTCAAAATTAACTTTTATGCTATGGTTTCTTTGGCAAAATTTCTTCAAATGACTTGAAATGACTGGCAAGTCCGTACCGTGTAGTATGGGGACCGTGCAATAAAAAACTCATATTAACATACAATTTAGGCTAATTCGTAGTGCGTTCTATGGAAGCTTATATAGTGCAGTATGGGTACCGCGCTATAAGAGACTCAGAGTTAGTACAAATCACACTATTTTTATCGTGCTGTATGGAAACCATCGAATACAACTTAAAGTAAGAGTAATACGGACCATATGACATGTATGACATAGGCATCATATTCAAAAATTGGCGCGACGCAGAAGTCAGCACAAACTAGTTCTTAGACAGCTATTATATAATCAAGCATGCCTAAAAGATAAAAGTCAATAACAAAACTTACATTAATACCCTTCCGATATCAAGTTGCTATAATCACTCTTAGGTGGCGCAAGGAACTTATAGGCTGTTGAACAAAAATTGTGTAATAGGAAGTCCGTGTAGTCGGAGGGATGTCGGATTTTTAGCTACGTGTAGTATGAGAACCGTGCACAAACAGTCCCAGTGCCAACTGGGATCAATTTTCCAAACATTCTACAGATCACTCTTGGTGATCTCTATTATTCAAATTTGAACTCTAAAAGGGTAACCTAATATACAATTTAGATCCAAATATTAAATACAAAATTACTTATGTGTCAAACTACAATAATGGCAGTCATAAGTGGGTTAAATCCCTTCCGTGTACATACTAAACTTTTAATTTCTCCAATGACATTCAGAATGAAACCGAATATAATAGAGCGTATTGCATATAAATTAACTCTTAATCAATGATACTTATCTCATGAAATTTTCGCGAAACATAAAACGAATGCGAATAATAAAAAAGGCATAAAGCGCGTGGAGTCCGTTGTGAGAAAGATATGTCGTTATTATCATTCAGAAGATCTTTGTGTTATGTTTTGAAGGTGAAACATCGGCATGTCAAGGTCGCGCAGTCTGTCACGAATTCTTCTAAAGGTCGTTATAGAGGTCAGCTGTGTGATCGCCAAATGTTTGGATCATTTTTTTTAATACTTTCTATGGTTTCATTTAATTAGATTATAATTTCACAACATGGCGAAAGTTTAATATTCTCGTAATAAATGAAGAGAATTGGTGAAATAGCCCTAAAGTATAAATTTCTAATGAAGTGAAGGAAGACCCTAATTGTTCAGCAACTAAACTACATATAATATCATAAACCACTTAAGAAGGATTCTGACATTGCACCAACTAACAGAATAATTATTCCTATTTGTTTATTTTTAATGTAATATATACATAGGGCATATTCCGGCATCACTCAACGTCAAAGCCAAAAACGGGGTGACAGGGTTGTTTGTAACCATCATAAGGTAAATCAAAAAATAATCAATACCTTGCACATTATGAAAATTCTATCCATTTTCTGGTTATTAGGGTTAATTCTAATTTTTAATTATTTTGGTTCAAATAAACTGTAAACCCCTAAATAATATTTCTGTAACTACAGTAATAAATTATGACTCTCTTCTAAAATTAAACAGTTTGTTGAATTATGATTTTAACAGACTGACTTACTTCTACCGGAAACATATTGCAATTTATATTGAAGTTTTTTTTATTGATGTTCATATGATATAACAACTAAGTAGGTATATAGTTAATTTATATCATCATTTTCTCATAGCTAAAAAAAACATTATTAATTCGTCCAGTGATAACTATCTATTAAATATGTTTAAAGAAATAAATCATATGTGTTGACTCGAAATTGTTTTGATTCGAATGATTCGAATTAGAATAAAACTTAATTTGAATTAAGATTCTAATCAACAAGTCAAGTTTGCATATAGACAAAAAGTACAAAAGTCCCACTGGATGAACGCATTTATATTAACCCTTTCCACTTGCTAATGGAAAGGGTTATTTGATGATTCGGTTCAAATGGAATCATGCTAATAACTCGAATGATTAGATTGAATTCGGATTAAGCGAGTAACTCGAATAATTCGATTCAATTTGGATCATGCACGTAACTCAAATGAGTCGATTAAAAATTGTTATTTGTTATATTTATTAAAATTATTTTGTATATTTATTAAAATTATTTTTTTATATTAAACTATTTTTGATATATTAAAATTTATGTGCATATGTTATAATTTATGTTACATTTGTATCACAGTAAATACGAGTTGATTGGAATCAAGTAAAATGTGATTCGAGTCAGGAAGTTGAGGACTTGGTTCAAATGATTCGAATCACTTGACTTGAATTGGCACATCATCAAAAAAATTAGAATTCATAGAAAATACTATCTTTAATATCAAAAAACAACATTGTATACTTTGTCAGAGAAGGACGATGAGTAATTAGTTTTTGTGATTGGCATATTCACTCTGGGGATTATTTGATAACTATCTGCTAAAACCTAAATGTCTCTTTTAAAAAACGAAATTCTGAACTTCAGACTGCCACACGGCATATAAGGAAATGTGTTTTTTTATAAATTTTTATAAAGGTCGATGATTGTGTTATTTTTTCACGAAACAGACTAAGCCCATATACATATAAAAAAACAGTTCAATATTCAACGCAAACCAATTTTTATATCTTAATTCCAAAGTATTGTATTTTCATCTGCAATTTGAGATATAGAATATATTAAATTACTATTTAATCATTCCTTTTTTCATTATTTATTCATGCTATAAGTACAGAAAACCCTCAAAATATAAACTTTTTAATTATATATTTGCTTCTAGTGTTTATCAATTCTGCTAATCTAATTTTAAATTTAAACGTTCCAAGTTATATTTTAAGTTTTTATACATTCAATTGGGTAAGTTGAGTATTTCATTACTTTAACAAAAAACGCAGAATGAAATGATGGAATTACAGATAAATATACATACATTGTTGCAAAACTTAACCTGTAATTAAAAACGTTTACAAAGGTCAGGTATATATGAAATACCCCTCATCAAATTTCATGTCATAATGGATAACATCAAACATGAAATTATTATACGATATTGTATTGAATATAATGTCGAAAAAATAAATAAAAGAAACAAATTGTGTTACTATTACTTTTTAAATTATCAATTAGCATAGATTTTCTTATCGGTAGCATGGTGGAGTGAGTCAACTTATTATATACTCTAATTTATTTCTAGTTATATTTGCTTTTGATTTAAATGCAAAACTATGCATAACTTATTATTACTTAATTTACTGTCATAAAACATTAAATAAAGGAAAAAGAATATTTGATAAAAATATTAACCTATGATTAATTTCGAATTAGTATATATCCAAAATAAAATTTGACTAAAATATAGCATCTAAAATAAAAAAACAAAAGTGCTGGCAAAATTATCACCGAGGTAAATGTTGGTTAAAATTTTAACATTATATTTCGTTAATAGTTTTACCTTTCCACTCGCGAATTCCGAGATTTATATGAATTTTGCCGCCGGAGCGACAGCATCCGAGTCCAAAGGATTAAAATCATATGTGAAGATTCAAACTTAAAAAAAAAATCAATTCTCAAGATAAAAATCATACTGGTCTATCAGATAGTGACATCGCTACATTTTCTCGCTGTTCAAAAAAATTTTTTTTTCTCTGGTTCCTAACGATTTGAGAGAAATGTACCTCGAACCTGAAGTTGTGCCATAGATTTGCAATAAAATGTTACAATTTTAGTCTTTTTACTCATTAATCATACAGGCATAACAGATGAAAGTTTACCTCATAGCGCTCGTTGAATTTTGCCATGATACAAATATGCAGATCAAATCGTGCCAAATTACTTTCATTCAACCGAGTGAAAACTTAAACAAGTCACAACCATGAGCTTTTCAAAATAAATATACAAATAAGATATCCATACGTTCACTTAAATACTTATTTTCTAAACCATATATACGCATGTTTGAGTCATGACCGGCAAAGAAACTTTCCATCCGATATTACTTTTCACCAGACCCTTCCAATTTGCACATGACCGTCGCTTTTATATGCGAATCATTGAAGTTGATGGTTTGTCAATAATCAACCGTGGTATCATCACGAAGGCTTGACAGCTGATCCGCCGATTTGACCTCTGACCGGGCCGTTTCGTACGCATCTACCGGGGTCAACTAGTTTCTTCTTAAAGACAAATAAGTAAGAAGTCTGCCGCGTAAAGTACAAGGATGAAACATGAAAACGCGGAAGAAATAAGAGACGATTCTGGGAACAAGCTTTCTGCTACCTCTAGACGGCGGTAAATAAAATGTCAAGTCAAATGGTATGGGCATCCTTAACTTTTTGTATAATGATCTAAAACAATAATTCCAAAAGTGGTCCAAATGATTACCCAGTGATCTATGACAACTTTCAAGGGGTTCACGTCAGCGAAACAAAGATGGGGATCCACGAATAAAAATGGGGGTCTACTATAGTGGATCTCAACACATCATGTAATTATATATTTACTTTATTTATGGTATCAATAGTAAAAATATTTTCAAATGGACCAAAACGTTGTAAACGGTGTAAAAAAGTACGCTTTTATAAAATATGTGAGTTGCACCATGTAGACAAGATGTTTGAACCTATATGTTAGTTGTTGAAAGACTTATGCTTGGAAAAATTATTTGCGCTTTTACACTTTGCCTGGCTACTAAAAATAAAAGTTTAAAAGAAGGCTAAATAATTGTAAGAGAAACATAATACCTAGTAGATTTAGCGTTATTATCGGTCTCTATAAAAAAGATGTGAACAGTACATCATTTACATAGAGATGTAATATTGAGGGACCGATTCTGACGCATAAAACAGACAAACGTTATGGCAAGACCATGTTACGCTCTACCTTCCATACATTATGCTACTGAATCATACTGAATACTGTCATTATGTTATGTATTTGCTGTGCATTCAGGCGTTTTACACATAAACTGCAAAGTTACTCGTATGTTATGGAGCTGAGTTAGAATGACCCTGTTATCTAAGATAACTTTTTTGACATTTTGCTAGGTTAAGTTTTCTATCTAACAACCTGAGAAATACGCCTGCTTGCACACTAACCATATGGCTTTTGTCAATATTTTGTATGGAAAGTTCTTCATAACATGACCTTGCCATAACATTTTTCTGTTATGCGGTAGAATCGGTCCCTAAACCTTACAAAATTACTGCTAAATGTTTATAATTAGACATTTGCTCGTTGGTTACTTTATTCTGTTATTTTAAATTCGATTAATAAAGAGCCAATTCTCCGATAAAATAGAAATGTTACGGTAACGCTATGTTATCATGGGTCTATCTTTGTATGAATTGGTAGTAAGAACTGTCAAAAAGCTATGTATTTTCTGTGCGATCAACCGTTTGACACATAAAACCTAACTTCACGTATGTGTCATCAATGAGATATCTGAAAGATGCAATTATGATAAAATTGCTATTTGACGTTTGTGCGTTTTGTAGGTTAGATTTTATGTGTGAAACGCCTGATGGCAAAGCGAATACATAGCTTTTGGGTAGTTCTTAATACCAATTCATACGAAAGTAGATCTATAACATAGCATTATCGTAATATTTTATTTTATCGAAATTGTCTCCTAAATGTACGAACTTAATTTATATTCCATAGAAAAGCCCAAAGGTTCCACGAGACAAAAAAAAAACTTTGCAAATCTATGATCTAAATCTTAGGCAAGCCAACAAATACCATAAAAGTGTAGGAATAAAAAAAACAAAAACCCCGATTGAAATACGATAATCCCAAAAATGATAAATTTATAAAAAAAAACTGAATAATCTGAAGGGGTTCCTCAATTTATGTATTCATGTACAACTTTATGAATTATTCCTAATGACTAACCAATTTAGAATTAAGCAGTAGATAAATACTAGTGGTTCATTCGCAAACAAAAAAAAATTATTTTCACTTACCTAAGTAGTATTTATTGGCTGCTATGACATTTTGATGATACTATTCCACTATACATTGATTTCATTCATTCACAAGTATCTTGTCGAAACCTGAAACAGATAAATACTTTCTTTAGTAAATATAAATTACCTCAGGATTAATGTTACTTAAAATTACCAAAGACGTTTAATTAAACAGATTGCATCATAAAATTTAATAACATGCAATTATAATGGGTATGTTTTAATTAGCGTAAGCAGAAAAACATGTCATGTTTAAAGATAATAATCATATCACTTTCTCAAAACCAGACAAAAACGTGAATTATGTCGTTGGTTATTGACGCTGAATTGATTGAAAGTAAGAAAATTACAATGTTTGAGTCGATTGCATATCTGAACAAGATATATATGATAATATATATTTATAGTATTATAATTGGTCTGAATACATTTCTATATTGATAAATATCTTTCCAAGATTCAAATCTCTGTTTAGGTTTTATTTAAGGTGCAATCACCCAAATTTAAGATAAGTCGTGTATTTGAGCATCAAAATCAACATTAAATGAAAACTGAACTTCAAGTAAAGAAAATTGTAAAGTTATACATATTAGTTAACATTAGTAAAATATATTCACAGAATAAATTTATTGCACGTGCAAACTCATCTTAAATTGTTGTCTAGACTCAAATTTTGCAAAATGTACGTGCACGTATTTGAATATTTTATAAAACATTATTTCATGATTTATCCAATAAATTTATTATTAGGGTCGATTTCGATTACATTGCATGATTTTCTTTTTACTATTATAACATTAAATTACAAAATTCTATTTCTTAATAATCGCCGTGCATAAAATAACAAAAAAGCTGTAGGAATTATGTAATTAACAAAAAATATTGCAAAACAACATTTAACATAATATCAAACGTATATTAAGTATCTTGTTATATTCAATATTGTGTTTTTTACAAAATAAAATAGTTAAATAAAAGTTGTAAATGACACGACATTTAAGACATAAAATTCGCCGTTTTAATTTGCTTGAAATTTCGTATCATTTTCATAGTAGAAATCCTTAGCGCCAAACAAAAGATAAAATAATGTAGAAATCAATAATAATTAAAATCATAAAAACTAATAAAGTCTTAATAAGCGCGAAAAACCATAATTATCAATTAAAATTATTAAAAAGCAGTATTCCACGAATTATCAATTGATAATAGTTCCCTCATCAGAATAAAAAAATACATCTGTGGTTTATAGTTATTAATTCTATAATGAGCGTTTATTTTAAAAATCGATTTCCATTTTATCGAGTAATGTTAAATAATAATTTATTAGCTAAATGAGGGTTAGTAAACCCACAAAATGCTTGGCTTCGCATTTTATGAGTTTAGAGTTATATGTTATTAATTTATTATTGTCCAAGTAATGACTTAAATTACTTTTCTCAGGAATCGTAATTGATTCCAACAACTTATTAAAACCTGCAACAAATCCGTTTTATAGATATCGCGTCGATTTTGCTAATACATGTGTAATTATATTTTTGTTATAGGTCTGAGAATAAGATAATACTTAAAACCATAAAATTGTATATATTCACATAGATAGCATTATTTCCAATAACCGGTAGAATACAAACTAGATGCAAATATCATTCAGCAAAAGTATAGTAGTATAATGAAGAATGTAATTTCAGTTACTGAATATTATGTGTAGAGTTTATAGAGAAAATGTATCAGTATGCTAATATATTTAATTTTCAAAACAGAATTCAAAACAATCATTATAATTTTCGAACAATTAGACCGTATAGCATGTTTTCTAAGTCTTATTTTTACACTTGAGAACAGCAAAAATAATTGCAGTATCAAGTTATAAGGAAAGTGCATGGCTGATGCACGTAGAAGAAAGTGATCAAAATAAAATACAATACACGCATTCACAAACATATATAATACACACACACACACTAATGGAGTGTTATGTCTGGAGCTCTGTACGGATCAGAGACATGGATTCCAAGAAAGGTCAACAAAAACAAGAAAAAAAAAGTTTTAAAAATGTGGTGCTGGAGAAGATAAAGCAGACAGATATCAAATGGAGAAGTCCAGAGAAAAGAAAAAATTCTGGAAAAAGAGTGTCTATCACATGACGTCGACGAAGGTAAAATAGAAGGACTTGAAGAACCAAGAAGAAGAAGATGGTTGATGACTTACGCGAAAAGAAAAAATACAGGGAACTGAAAGCCGAAGCATAGGACCAGGAAGCACGGAAGTAGAATTATAGAAGAAAAAATATATAAAAGTGAATTAAAAGTACTTAAAGGTAATAAAATGGTAATAGGAATAATAAACAAGAGAGCGTAACGGAATCATCGATTTGTGATGCTCTCACACCGTGGACCTGCCTTCGGGCAGACTGCTATTATTATTATTATTAATAAAATTTAAATAGTAAAATTAAAGTCCAGGCACAATTGAAGTATTTATATGATTGCTATGGCAAGTAGTCATTTGCTAGTATAAAGACAGGGTTAAATTAATATTGCCAAATTTTAATGTTCCAAGTTTGTTTATATAATTTTTGTTAATTTTTTATATCATTTTTTTGTTTTCAAAAGAATATGATTCATTCATAACTAATTATATAATTTCTTTCAATTATAAAAAAAAAACTTGTGCAACTATCTTAAAAATATAAATACATGAATTATATTAAACAAAAATTTACACAAATAAATAAATTTTAAATCGTGGAAAAACTAATCATCGTAAAAACATATTTACAACAGTGTTAATAAAATAATATTAATTAGTAATGTTATTACTAAATAAGCAAATACAGTGCTTAAAGTCTTTCTTAGGTTTGCATGGATCTCTTACAAAAATCTATTTGTCAAAAAATACAGTAATTTTGTTAAAAAAAATCCTTATAAGTATATAATTTAATTAATAAAATCATTATTTTTCCTTATGGTTCACAAAATCATGTTTATAAATTTTTTTGTTTATGTAATATAAAAGATGTAATAAAAAGGCAAAAATTATACGGATATTTATAATATTCATCCTAGTCAAAATAACTAGAATTCAATTCACAAACTCATATTCAGTCCTAGTTTTTTTTTTCAATTTTTACAAATAAATTTATTATTCTGATTTTTTTAAGGTATCATAGAGTAAGATGCAATGCAAATTGTATAGAAAAAACATGACTTAACAACCGCAATGTTATTTTTTGAGTTATATCCAATTTAATAAGGTAATATATCCGTAAGAAAAACTTGAATTGACTTCTAAATGTAGGTCTCTATAGTACATTTCTACAAGAGATAAATGACCATTATCTAGCGCGGTGTTAATTTATTAGCTTTGTAGTAAAAACTGAGGAAAGATGGAATATGATTTTGATTAATATTATTTGGTGCTAATATAGCACTTCATACAATTATAATACGCTTAGATTCAGAACGATTGATAATAATAATATCAACAAGTATATTCACATAATGCTTTATGTTGTTGCTCATTATTCTTTTCACAGTGCAGTTTTTATAGACATAAATGATCACAAAATACATCAACTACACAAATCAGTGATTTATAAACTTCACAATATGTAATATTCAATCATTTCTTATGTTCGCGCCGTTCGCTTGCTTTCCCACACAATTTTCAATTTCAGATGTTCATTCTTGCGAGATAAAAAAAACTTTCATCGCCATTTCTTGATGACTGCAACAGGGGCGGTATATCATTCATTATAGATTGATTATAAAGAAGAATTTTATTCATCGATATTTTTAACAATTTTTACTTTAGTGATGTCCAACATAATTCAATCAGTCAATGATTTTAGCTGCGGTATTAGGAAGTATTGTTACGTAATTAAAGATTATTAATTATTTATGTGAAATTAAAATAAATTCTAATGAAGAATTCCATATATGAGGGTATATTGTTTGCGTTTACATGTATTATGCAAATATATATAAAAATTTGAAATGATAATTCTTCAGTTGTACATATAAGAACAGTATCAGATGGAATTTTTGCTATAAATATATAAGGTGTTTTGATAATTATAAAACAAAATAAGCAATCAATAAATCTAGAAACTGTATATTATTAAACCCTTTATAAATTTGTATGCTATGCAAAAATTTAAAAATTGATCTTTAATTTTTCAAAAAATTCGACATAAAATTTTATGTTAACATCAGTTGATATTAGACTTGGTTTCTTGCATAAATAAATGTGAACAAAGCACATATAGGTTAGCACTAATATTTATACACAAACTTGTCATTAACAAAAAAAAAATTGTTACACATCTTCATAGTATTTAATTAATCAGGGTAATTAAAAATTTTTTTTGTCGAGGACAAGTTTGATAATAAATGTTAGCGTTAATCTATAAGCTTTGTGCACAATTATTCATGTAAGACACCAAATCTAAAATCTATTAATAATTCATTTGAAAAATATGAAAATACATACATTTATTTTAGGTGCTAAACTTGAATGTTGTACGAAAAACAACATCAAAAGTACAATTTTATTGATTCAGGTAAAACCGATATAATACTTGATAGACAACACAGCTTCAGACTCGGTAGTACAATGTGTATTTTCTATTTTTTGGTCAAAAATCTTTGAGCAAATGAAAATAGAGTGGAAAATTAAGTCAATCGATCAATCAATCAATCAATTTTGGGAAATACATTTTATATCAAAATTTTTCCTGAATTCACCCAGCAACTGTATTATAATTAGGTTTATAATTAGGTAAACCATACTATTTGTGATAAATAAATATAATTTTGAACTGACAGTATGCAAAAAGCAATCAAATCATTACTATTTTAAGCCCAAAGATTTTTATGGTTAAAATTTTTGTGTCATTCTTATACAAACAGATATATATTATATACTTCGCGTAAATATAAAAAAGTGTAAAATAAAGATGTAATATAAAACTTATTGGACTATATCTCCACCTTGAAAACAATAATTGAAAACAAATTGTTCCTAAAGTAAAAAACAAATGCAGTAGTCAATGCATTTTACATACATTTACATATATTTTGATATGGAATTACATTTTAACTCAGGACATTTAAATATTAGTGTTAGAGATAGATAGATGGCACTAGTATGAATGTTGGTGTAAATGATAGTATGGATAAATTTAAGATTACTATGTATAGATGATAATAACAAAAAAGTAGTTAATGTAAAATGAGGCTAGTAGTAAATATATAGATCATATATGGAAACCAAAAGTGTAATTAGAGTTAATACATGAATAAGAAAATCAGTGTGTGTTAAAGAGACAGTCAGACTTAACATTAGTAACAAACTCAAAATTGGTAAAACGGTTTTATAAATTATGTTATAAGAATATAATAATTTATTCTAACTATTGTAAAGACCAATGAAATGGTAAAGAAACGCAAAAAATCGAGTGATTCGTACAGCTCTGTTCTGTGGCCACAAAAAAGCCATGAATGAGCGAACGGTGTAAGATCTGAACTGCGATGAACTGCTTTGTTAGAATTTATAACTGAATATAATTGCTCACACAATTGTGTTAGATACGTACTAATTAAGCTGTATATTTTTGATATCCAACGGTGCCTTCGTGTGAGTTATCATCGTGAACTTCGCGTTCAGTTCGATGAAAGTATTATGGCTTTGTAAAATAAAATATGTTCCTAGTTTTCAAGAGATTTCGTGAATGTGTAGAGATTGACTTTCATAACTATCTTCCCAGAATGATATAGACCATATAAGTGAATCACTTGCCGATTTGATATGTAGGTACATCATTTATGATGACCTGTTATTACTTATGGCAATAAATAGTTGTATTATTAATCACTCTTTGGAAGTAAGCTGATACAGCGTCGAATTAAAAAAAAAAAAATGACACGAATTTTCACTTTTATTTCATTTGTCGCTAAGTTATACCTAAAAAAAATTTTTGCTATTTCCATACAAAGTTTGATTGAATTGCGGACTATCTAAAAGTTGATATGAAGAGCTAAAACTTTCAGAGAATTGTTTTTTATCAATTTGGAATCATTTGAGCCCTTGGAAGCAATGAAATTCGAAAATGTCCATATTAAGGACCACCCTAATATGCATATATTTGCCCCTACCTGCAACTTTTTGGTCGCACTTGTCTAAATCGTCAGTACATTGATTAGGTGTACGGGTATAAAATCGGCAAATTTAATAAATAAAATGCATCACTATTTTTCCCAATACTATGACACGTTGGAAAACTTTCATTCTACACATGTAATCTAATATTTATAATAAATGTAGGAATTATATTCTTTGTGGCCCATCTCATGAATGACTTTAGTAAGGATTATGAAGACAAACCAATGTTCTTAAACTTTACTTTTATTTACTTTTTAGTTTTTGGCAGCGTTACCAAGTACATTTTCTATAGATCCATCAATTGTAAAATGGTTCATTAGACTTTAGGGAATTTCAAGTAGCACTTCCGTAGTTTAAAAATCTCTTGGTAACACATTTTTTGGAAGTTTTATGTATTAATTGTTATAAATGCTTATCATACACATTTAAAGTAAAATATCTTATTCAGTATTATATTTGATAGACGCACTCATCAAACTGTCATTCCATAGCCCTACAAAAAATAATTTGGATTTATTACAAAAACTTGTGATAAGTTCGGCAAAATGTTCAATACAACTATGTAAATTGCTAACAAATTAACGGCTTGTTAGAAGTAAAATACTAGTTTACTAAGCGTCGGTAAAAAGTGATATGTAACAATTTTTTTTAGCAACTTCCAATTGATGATGAGCAATTTAGCTCTCCGAGACGCTGTTGCTAGTTTCGCCAAGTTTTTACCAACTGCAGAGATGTACATATTATGATGTTTCATTTATTATCTCATATTTACGCATAATATATATATATATATATATATATATATATATATATATTTTGTATTTATACACAAGTACCTATATACCGTTTGAACAGCAATTTGTATTAGCTAAGCCTTTAACATTATAATGAGGATTCATGTAAATGCGAGCGCGAGCGGAACGCAGTAAAAAATATAGGTAAGTTTATTTATCTTCGCGGGCAATAGTCGGGCAGTTTGGAGACAGATTTAGAGCACATGTGACAGGAGATTGACTAAACAAAAGTTGCATTTTAATAAAAATGCATCACAAGAGACATTGATGTTGAATATGCTTATTTGTTCTGCCAGCACTACTGAAAACAAACTGTTGCTCAGGAAGATGATAAATGTTAATTATGAGATAAAATGCATAATAAAAAAAAATACAGAAATTTAACTGCATTGAGCAACAAGTCGTAAAATGTTGCATCTAGTGCACATTAATCTGAGATCAGAACAATGCTGAAAATGCGGATACACAACAATAACAATTTATCACGTGTTACCTTCAACGATTTTGTATGCAAAAGTTGCAGAATCCAAATGAGGGCTACTTAAAATTATCCGTTAATTGATAATATTTACAGGCCACAATAAGCTGATTGAGAGAATGTATATAGTAAGTTTATCACTGGTTACTTACAATACATATTACTCAGTAATATTGTATAATTTTTAATGATATAGAACAAAACTTAATCGAAGACAGAGATAAATTAATAGTTAAATAATAAGTTGACAACGTGAAAGATTCCAAATTATATGATTAGTATCGATAAGAGTATCGGAGGAGTTTGTAGAGGAAAATTTAGAATGTAAATGGCTAAAAAGTTGCTGTATTTTCTTCAAAAACATTCAAAAATTTATAGCATGTAAGATTCGAGGCATTAATATAAATACAAACAAATGCGGTCTATGTATGTTATATATGCTCCATAGTAGGGAGAAGTCCCCTAGTGGCGGACACCTAAGGTTATTTATAAATGAATCAAAAAATATTTTACGAAATGTTTATCAAATTATGATTTATATTAGATAACAAAGGTAGAACTCAAACTAATTTAACAAAACCGCAATCTTTGCTAAAAAATAATTAATACTATCATTCAAACTTTGGTATCAAAAAGTATAATTTTAAACAGTGACACCTAGTACCGAACATTTCAATATAACCTGCATTGATTACATATAAAAGACATCTCTCTACACTTTGGAATGTATACACATGTGTCTTTGACGAATATTCTTAGATATTGCAAAAAAAGTAACTATTTATCCACCCTTTTGGCTGGGCCACACCGATGCTCTCAGCTGGTGCATTCACCATAAGCTTTTAATTCTTTGACTAGAAAATACGAAAATTGGGGGTATGTTGTGACCGCTAGCACTCATACAGAAAAAATTTAAATAATTGGAATAAATTACGTAAATTCCTCCAAGAAATATCAATATGTTTACTGTCTGGCACTAAGGAACGACTTATTATGCGGTGCTAAGGGAACAAATAGTTCGAGAGCTTTTCCATTGCCATTTTACAGCTAAATTATCAATTGGAAACATATTTTTATATATATTTTCAAGTTTTTATATATATCATTACTGCATTATATCAGGTTATTCAGAGCGGGGGTTCACACTCACGACCCTGTTCACACAAGGTAGTGCACTTAAGCATTACGCAATGGAACACCACATATATTAGATATCTATATTTATTAATGCTGACGTATATAGATTGCAGTAATTCCCGCAAAATTCCGAATGATTATATTTGAGATCTGTAAGATCAAGTAGAAATTTGATATACTGCTTGATATTGAACTGGCCGAGGTAGAGATCAAACTGGTTTGTACTAGCCCATGTTATAGTAATTATGTGTAGTTCCCATTGAATTAAAACTACAATTCTTACAATCCCCAAAATTATTTTAAGAAGTTCATGGATTATTTTAAGAAGTTCATGGATTCGGTTTCCTCAACAAGTAGAATGATACGATTTTCTTCAGCCCTTAGGTTGTAACATGGACGATATAATAAGTATGCATATTTATCGTCTTAAAGCAATATAACTGCAATGCAAATAAAACGTATTCTAAGATAAATATTCGCATGCGTGCTAATTATAATGGTTTCACGCAAGAATGCAGATTGTGTCGCTCGAGTTACGGTTTTCTTTCGCTGCTTATATATTTTATATCGTTTGCATTTCCTTGTCGTAATTTCTTTGCGTCAATGAGCAAAACATAACACAACGTAATACAGAAGAATGATTCCAAAACTTCTGTTTAATCTTCCAATTTTAGGAGATAATGAAGATTTATCAACTTGCAACCAATTTTATTTCATCAAAAACTATGAAGCTAGCTACTTATATGACTCTATTAAAAATAACGGAGGCGTTTAAAATAAACTAATTGATATCAATACAAAATCTCTAACAGAACTTCTATTTCAAAATTCACTTATGGTATCTGTAAATAAAGGTAGGAGTAAAAATATTTGAAATGTATATTAACGTAATTTGATAAAAAATAATAATCATCTAATAAATTCTAAATGTGAGCTTTCCCTTGGACATAGTGGTTAGAGCAAGGAGCTTTTAGCAAGAAGTTTCCGTTACCAACATCAGACAGCCTAATTTCAAGAATCGTTAGAGACATTGGTTTCAACTTGAAAATATATACAAAAATATATTTCCAAATATATATATTATATATAAATATAATAGAAAAATATTTCGAATAAAATTTCAGTATTACTGAAATAAGTTTTTCTGAAAACTAAATTTCATCAAATATAGATAGAACGACCGTTTGAGTTGCCATAAATAAATCCACGTCATTGAGAACTACTCACAATAGCTTATAGTACTTGTTAGGTGGATATAAACATTTTATTGATGTTATGCCAAATTGCTGAAAAATTGTGATCATAATGGGTATGTCTTCAAAAGTATGATATAATTCGAACCAAGTTTGAAAAACCAAAAACATGTTTTGAAGAATATTAAATGAAGAAGAAAACAAGATTTGTGGCATAAATATTGGACCACAAGTGAGTTTTCTTAAATTCGTCCTCCGTTTTTTGCGACCCAAATCTAATTTTTAGGGGATTATGTAATTTTTTGTACTGTAAAAATCTGTTAAATTCACTAAATGTATTTACAATAGAAAAGAGTTTTTTTGCTTATCTTTAAATTATTAGTAAAAGTATATATATGTACAATATTTAATTCAGAACGATGATTCTGCATTATACCACCACCTTGTCGAGGTCAGAACTTTGTCTATAAAAAAAAGAAAAACAGGGAGCAAGGTTGATGTACCTCAAACTTCAAAATTACAATAACAGATTTTGATTCGGTTTCTGCTGATATATTAATCATATTTGAAATGACTATTGTTAATACTAAATACTATTAACTTTAGTAATCTTATCCTCGAAGAAAGTCTTATTCAATTCCGAGAACAGAGCCATGGTAACTGTAAAGGACATAAGTGTATAGATGGCAGTAGCAAAATATACAGAATCAATAGTCTGCTGAATTTAAATACAGGAGAGGATTATATCTAAAGGAAAAAAATAATATAAAGAAATACATTTTGTTTCTATTGCTTACGATACAGGTACTCTATGAATATTGATCACTTATGAGATTTAAATAGGGGCTCTCTGGAAACAAAGCTATATATTGGATGAAATAGATAAGTAAAACCTATTTGTAGTGTATGTTTGACTATAAGATTTATTTCAAATTAAAAAGACATTCTAAATATAACACCGATTATTATGATATTTCAAAGTGATTGGCAAAATGTACTATTGATGGACACAAAGGAATGCAATATACAAGCAGTGATTTTCTGATTATGTTGTATTGAATAATATTTATTAAATATAGGTATACATTAAATAAAATATCATATTTAATATATAAAACACATTTGAATTGCAACAATTTCATTAAAACCGCGTAAATGCTTCAAATTTATTACTTATTCATCAATTATGTATTTAAGACATTTTTTATTGAGTCTTGCATAAAGATACTCCAGAGTTGCTACATTTATTGTACAGAATCATTAGTAATAAGAAAGTGATTCATTTAATTCAATTAATTGTTCATAAATGATTATTAAAATGTCTGTGTCATTTTTTATTATTTAATTATGATTAAATGTTATTGAAGCATGAATAAATTCGTAACACATACTAACATTATATTGCATATTATATACCATAATATGCAATGAATTATATTATGCAATTCGTGGCATAAATATTATAAATTAATATATGAATATTACTATAGTAGATTATTATTGCTATTATTACTTCGAACTACAGACAAAAACAACTCCAATAAATAAACAATTCAGAAAATTATTATGCTTGAATGAAATTTCTAACAAATGAATATGATCGACATTTTTCCTTGTGCGCTTTCATATTTTTTGCCTATATTGCTTTATAATTCTATATCAATATTGTTTTACAACATTCAGTATAATTATATATAACAAGCGAAAGCTGTATTTTAGTAACAGATTTCAATATAAAAAAGTTGTATTATGCATTCATTACAATGTAATTTTTTTGCGATTGATATTTGTAATATCGAAACGATATTAGAGATTATTGATGAAGAGGGAAAAAATATTGAAATTCATTAATTAATTATTGTGGTGTGAATAATTTATATTCTTTCTTATTATTATTATTATAACACTATTACACTTTGAAAGCATTTTTTGAAAAGTTGGTATTGAAACCTACCATTTATATTTAGATTTTATATGCACTTAAATTAATAAAAAAAATACATAAATATGCTTCATTCTAATCAATGATTGTTACTTGTTATTCGCGTGGAAGTATTTATATAATTATGTGTACTTTTCATCACAGATATCAATATAATTTATTTTATACCAATTACACTGCATATATTGTTGCTATTTTTTATATTTAACTGAAATAATTTCATTGATTTACAAATATAAAAATTAATTGCAATTCGTTAAAATTAAGAATTGCTCATAAGACTAAATATAGAACAATCCATTAGTATGCATATTAAACTAGATAAAATATTACCAGATATTACATACTAGATACTAAATTTCATCAAAATATTAAATCTGTTCTTATAGCACAAAGTATTGAATTTATTGATTTTGTATGAATTTTTGAACAGCAATTAGAACTAAGAGCCCTAATTTCATTATAAAGTATATTTTATATTTTGTTATTTTTCTAATTGTATTCAAAAACGACCTCTGATTTTAATTGATCCGTTAAACATTAACAAAAAGAATAACTCAACCGGTTTCTATTCAATACTACCGACAACCATTTTTCGTCATTATTTGTCTTACATAATATATTATCATTTTAATATGACATGAAAAAATCTAATTAAGATAAAGCAAATTCTAATGATCATTAATAAAAACAAGTATAAAATAAAAATACGCAATAAACGGCAACGTATAATGACAAAAATCAATTTGGACGCAGGAAATCATTATCGTCTGAGCAATAACAAACGATAAAATCGCTTATGAGAAAATTTAATGCAATATCATTCGCGAAAGAAAAAGTATCGAAAATTATCGACGATTAATCAAATTTATAGCAAGAGGATGTGTTATGTTACAAACGGTCAAAGAGCGATGTAATATAAGTCTAGTGAAAGTTGAACATGTCCGTAAAAAGATAAAGAACCTAAAGATATAAAAAGTTATTGCTGAATTGGTTTTCTTTTGTCTCTGATAGAGGCAAATATATTACGAACTTATACACATACTCCAAACATTACCCAATATGTAATTAATCAATCATATTTAATATTCAGTACGAAGAGAGGAGCATTTACTTCTTAAGAAAATCATCGTGGTGCATCATGTGGTAAAAAATCGATTCCTAACGAAAATTGTGCTGGGAACTGTATAGCTGTTTTAATAATTTTACTAATAATATATTATTTAATTATTCAATATTCATTTAATTATTATTTCTATAGTTATTATAAAGAATATAGGGTAAGGCAAGACACAAAGGTCCAATTTGACTCCGAGCAATTATATTGTGAAAACCAAACCAATTATATCACAATAAATAATTCATAACAAACCAACAAGAGTCTGACTATGTTCAGTAAAAATGCCATCATTAAAGAAATTTTTGTTGCTAACGAAATAACAGCTATATTATTTAACGAATGCAAAATATAAATTTAATGGGTACATTTTTTACGGATATAATATTGTATATAACCTTGATCAGGTATTTCAACAAAAATATTCATCATCAGAGTTGGAATATCTATTAAGTTCAATTTAATTATTGTTGTATTTATGTACGTGTTATGAAATTTATTAAAACTCTCCTTCGATAATTCAGGTTGTTGGGTTATAATTTAACCCTTGTAGCTGTGGACTGTATTAAACACTGATTTGTTTGTATATTATGTATTTGTTGCAGTTTTAATGAGAAAACCTTGTTCATTAAAAGTTTCGATAACTTCTTCAGCCAATCAATTTCTGAATATATAAAACGACGTCGTAATATGCGGTTTGAAAATAATTATTATTATAGTTTAGGATAATATCATAGAAAGCTTGAAAATAAAATGATTTTACTGATGTACATTAGATGTCATTTGCTTCTCGTTAGAAAATTTTAGAAAGCTTCCGTTTCAATAAAAAATCGCCAAGTCGGTAATAAAATTTTAGAAATTCTAAGTAAAGGGCAATAAATATATTATTTTATACATGATATTGACATTTTAAGTTAATCGCAAACATGGATAAGATGAAATATTCTGATAGTGAGAAACATAAAATTAAAAAAAAAATAGAAATATTTTTATATTTCCAAAACGCACTGGTTATACCTATGGAGATGGCGGAACCAATTTTTTATGTTTTCAAGACTCTTAAAACTTTTTCTTTATTAAATAAAAATAATCGTAGAGAAATATTGCATGTAAAACAAGAAAGAATAATTTAATCTATCAGAAATAGTATTGATTAATAAAAAATTATCAAACTATAGAACAAATTTTAACTTAAACTCCGGAATTTTGCATCTTATACTAACATTTCATTAAGTATTTAATATAAACTTTTTGATTCTTTAAAAACGCAGACAGAAAAATTTGTGCAAAATGTTAATTAGATATTACATATTGGACAAATATTCTCATGTTACAAAAAATTGAATTCTCTACTAAAATCAACTTACTAAAATTAATGTGAATCTGACTGAAGCAATAGAAAAATACGACTGAAAATTGCATATGAAGCGTGTGTAACATTTTTAAATAATTAATTAAATAATTTTTAATAAATCGTATTATATAATTCATATCACAAAATATAATTATTCATAAATTTATTATTCTCATCATTTATTCTCTCTTGAATATTAATTTTCAATGAATATATGAATTTCAAAAAGTATAGAGTAAAATCTAGACAAATACAAAATTGATTTCTACTTGCACTTTTCACAAGCAGTAAGTTTGAGTTTCATACATATTGCAAAAACAAAAATGTTTTAAATTGTTATAGAAAAACTCTATAACAATATCCCAATTTTTTAATCTTCTGAACAATAACATATTTTAAAAATGATAATAAAAATATAAATATACCGTTGTTTACGTTTTCGCTATATAATTAAATTAACAGTATGGCTTCAATAACAATTATATCATAAAACCGCCAAGCAATAATTAAACACCGGGACAATCATTTTATAAACACGCAGATAAAATACCTTTCCAGCATAAAATTAAAATATTTAATCAATTCTATTTTTAAACAAGAAGTGAAGGTATAGCCTAAAGGATAAATATTTTCAAAGAGAAAAATGCGGAACTGATTACTCCGTCGTGTCATGTTCAACACGTGATAAAATAAAATTTATCTAAATATTTGTTTGTGTCATCAATGGTCGTAAATAATGTATTTGCATAAAAGTTCTGCGGAAAGATTTAATTTACATAACTTATAACTATATTTAATAATACAGCTTTGTCCTTATCCTCTGTATTATGTCATCGATGTCGTTTATGAATATATACAGAAACAATTATTTAATAACCAGGTGTATTGGAATGCGTGCCTTCTGGTCAGAAAATTATGTAGAGAGTTAGTAACGATTATTTAATTCCTGAATTCAAGTACTTGATCATACTGATGACCTACCATCTATAAATCTTCAAGACCATCTAAAAATTACACATCGAAACAAAATGTTGGGGCCTGATAGTGTTAAAATTTGGTCATATGGAAATAAAATATAAGGTATTCTCTATCATTGTCAAAAATTATTGTTTGTGGTCTAAATACGATTTGTAACCGATTATATGAAAATTTAAATTACCAAACGACATAATATTTCATATATAGTTGCATTAATTAGAACGTATTCGAGTTCAATACAAACTACATTTTTTTGACTAGAATTTGTAATCAGCTGTAATAATTAATGTTAATGATGATTTTTTTTACTAATGACTATATTAAAATCCAACACATAGCTTTATGGCCCTTCCAGGTTATTTTCACATGAAAACATATTTATAATCTACATTTTTTTGTAAAACAAAATGGATATCATTACTGCTTGGTATAAAGTTGTGCTATTTGTTTTGATATTTTAATATTTTGCAAGAAAATCTTTTCGGGCTATTTCCACGTACAAACATTTATAATCTATATTCAAGTAAAAATGGGTTTCACTAGTGCTTGATATCAGACTGTCCTATTCTGATGGTTTATTTTGATATTTTAATATACTTTGTACTAATACCCTTTCGGGCTATTTGTACGTAAAAACATTTATACTCTATTTTTTCAAGTAAAATGGATAACACTACTGCTCGATATCAGTTTGTACGCAACAATTTCAACTCGAAACCTTGTGGTTGCAAGGCCGAGGCTCTACCACTTGCGCCACGCACTCGATATAAACTAACTATAAAAAAAACTCAAAATTAATTAAAAATACACATAAAAATTATATAAGTGGTTGTGCAAAACAGATCATTATTACCTATGCATAAAAATTATTTTTTCAAAATGATTGTTCAAAATATTTAGTATATAAACTAAATTAAATTTAAATGGTCAAACTGATATTGATTGTTTTTTCGGAAATGTATTAGGCATGTTATCTATAAATATATGAGTAGATATATCTATGAAATATCATATATTTAATAATATCGACATATAACATATAATTAATGGGGGGTATATATTGTATATTTAAAAAATGCAACAGATTGAAAATTGCAGATATAGTTAATGTGTCTACATAGTTACAAATTTGTATGTAGTCACACCACATTATTAGTATTTTCATTAGAAGATATTAAATTATAATATTGATAAGTTGTTATTAAATTTGTATAATGTTTGATTAGATTAGCATCACACGTCATAGTATATTAAAAATCAAATCAATATTTTTATCATCTAAATGAGCTATTCAAAATCAATACACAATGCTGATTCATTATAAAATGCGCTATGCAAAAAATCATTGAGAGTAAAATAAAGTAATATTGAAGACCAAAAATTTCAATTGGCAATAGAAAAATTGTATATATATATATATATGTAAAAATAAAAGATTTTGCAGTAAAGTAATGAGATTACAAGTACAAGATTAGTTGAGAATTCAAATAACAGCAAAGAACTTGAAGAATTAAAATAGGGTAATAAAATAAGTTATGAGTGTGATGAAATAAAATTTTGATTGGTAATTGAAAGAAGGCATACGCTCAAAAGTACAGTTTTTTTACCCTTTTCTCTAGAGTGTCGTCCATGAACGACACTTGTAAGGGCATTTATTTGAGCGGAGGTCGTCCATGGACGACATTCTAGAGAAAGGGGTAAAACAACTGTACTTTGGATGTCCATGGACGACATCCACTCAAATAAATGTCCATACAAGTGTCGTCCATGGACGACATCCGCATGATGGGCTGTGTGTGCGGTGTTGTCCATGGACGACAATGACAACATGTCCAGTGTCAGTGTCTGCTTCAAGATTTATCACTATAAGTTGAACTATTGGTAATTCTAATTTTTATTGAACTTTTTAGTTCATCAGAAAAACAATTTTTAACTTCTTACATCTATATTAATAATGATAGAAATTTCTTAAAATATATTGCAGTGCCTAGTTCAGCTGAGCAGCAACACTCCTGCGAAAAACACTCTTGTAGTGAAAGCGTTAGTAAAATAATGAAATTACAAGCTACTACTGTAAAAGTTAGTAAGTAAATGTACTAGTAATAAGTATAGTGAATTTCAGGATATTTTATATGAATTATTAAATAAATTAGTAGCAATGTACTTATTTCAACGTTCGTGTCGTCGTTTTGAGCGAATCGCTGTCCAGCTGTCGTTCTATTATTCTTCTATGAGAGTGCCTACAATAGACCACCTGTTGAAACAGGCGTTGCCGCTGAAACCAAGGTGCTTTTTCAATATGAGATATTTCTCGTGCCTCCTATAATTACAAGCAGCAAACGTACATAAATTCACTGTTTTATTAGTTTTATTAATCGTATCGGTTCGTTTGATTTACTTTCGACATCGGTGATATAGTTTCGTTTTACTTCCTGCAATGCGTACTTGCCGATATAAACAAGGCGCTTGTTTTGCTCTCGTTGGAAATAGTTAAAATTATTCAAAAATTCTTTGGATCAGGATGATAGAATCGATCGTTTTTCTTGAGAATCGTTTAAAAAAGGACGAAGAAGTCAGTTATAGGAAAATAGATAATATAAGATATATAAAGATCGTATATGATGATAAAACAAAAAGTATAAAATCTACACCACTCGTATCTCGGCTTGCTTATAAATAAATAAATAAATAAATAAAAAGAAATGTAGGTATAACTAAATGTCTAAGTGAGGCCAATAAAAAGGAATTAAAAAACCTCAAAGCAATTATCACTCGCTCAAGATTTTTTGTAAGCAGCAGATTAATATTTCTTGGGTCAAAATTTTAAGCAAGATCGTGCATATTTTTAATCCATATTAACACCTATAAAATACTTGTATTCATTACTTTATTTTAACAAAAATACTTATATTAATTTAAGAATTTTGAATGCAAAATAAATAATAAAAAGACTTGACAAAATTCTAAGGATTGTGTCTAAATTGTGGATTGCTTCTAAATTGTGTATAAAGAATATTGATAATGTTTTATATAGTACTAAAGTTTAAAAAAAAAGCACTGGTATGAATTATGCAAAAAATTTAAAAGCAAGTTAAATTTTTTTAAAAAAGTTTTATATTCAATATTTATTTAGCATCACATAAATGTTTGTATCATATTAGTCAGTATAAATTTAAATCCCTAAGGGTTTTGGTACACATTTGCAGCCAACTATTTTCATTTAAAAACTTTTCATACTTATATTTACTAAAAAAATTTAAATGCAAAATAATTAATAAAAAAATTGACAAAATTCTAAGAATTGTGTCTAAATAATGTATTGCTGTTCAATTGTGTTCAAAGGATATAGATGGCACTAAAAAAATGTCTGGTACATTATGGCAAAAAAATTAGAAGCAAGATAGATTTCAAAAAAAAGTTTCCTATTCAATATTTATTTAGCATCACGTAAATCTTGGTATCATATTAGTCGGTCTAAATTCAAATCCCTAAGGGTTCTAGTACACATTTGCAGCTAACTATTTGTATTTAGCAAACTTTTCATAAAATCCATATAAATAACTAAATTTTATGCTACTTTTTGCCTTTGATTAGTTTTCATCACTCAATTGAGTCTTATATATTTCCATAAAATAAGCCTGTCTAATAAACGTGTATAACGTAATACTCACCATAATTTCAAAATATAAAATAACCTCGATATGATTTTCAATCGGTTTCAAACCAATTCAAGATTTTTCGTAAAAACTTTAAATAAAATAAGGGTGCTGCATGTAAAATATCTTTACTATAATTTCTTTTGGAATCTACTAGCATATTCCCATTAACGATTAAAAATTCAACTTCATTTATTTAGTAGGTTGATTAGATCTTATCATTAAGAGAAAAATTTGTTGTCAACCAATACTCTATAATATGGGAAGCTGATTTCTTCATAATGAAAACTCTCTTGCATAATGCATAATGAAAACTCTCTCGCGTTTCAGAACTTCTATAAGCTGTTGTGATTAATTACACTTAGAGGTGTTTTTTTATAAATGGCAATCTAAAGAGTTGTCCCACCTCTAATTTTATTAATACAATTTCTGTAACACTGATGAATTTGATATTTGATTTGATTGATACAGCAATGCTGGGTAAGGAATATTTTTACTTGGATTCATATTGCTGTCTACATTTACAGGTCAAAACCAATGTCACTTCTGCTTGACATCAGGTTGGTCGAAGCAGGTATGAAACCCTGGCGCCTCCGATTCAGATCTCATTGCTCTAGCCACTCACCTACGAGTGAGCTCATTTTACCCCAATTAATGTATTTCTTATACCATGAGTAAATCACTATCCAGCCTTTTCTCTATTTGAGTACGTGCCATAGGAAAGTAATAAAATGTTCATGCTCGGATACTTCAAACTCATCCTTATTTGCGTTGATTAATGGATCCATGTTCTTGAATGAATGAGCATTTAGAACACTTATTAATGGATGCTAGTACAAACGATCATTTAAATAAAAATGAAGGTTGAGCAAGATCTTAACCATTAATTCATAATAGTTCATTCAATATTTATTACAAGAAGTGTTATGATTTACACTTATTAATAGTTGATTCATAGCATAGTCCTGAACTCTTGTAAACTATAATATACTGAGATGTTATGCTTTCAGTTATATTTTAGTTTTAGATTGAATTCTATCATAAAATATAACAGTCTCGGTTATTTATTAATACAAACATAAATTTAGGCTTTTTCATTTTCCATACAAACAATTGTCGAATTGTCAATTCATGGACGCGAGAGTTGTAACAAAAATTCTCACATGTTTTAAATTTGTGGACACAAAAGTAATGATTATTTATGATTTTGAAATTGAATGATCATGCATTTTTATAACATTTTTTGCACAATTAGAAACGTACCTCTAATTGCGTCCTGTGTGCGTCAGAAGATAAATATTCGAATCGAACTTTAGTCATCGTTAGATAATAATTGGCTATGTATAAATATTTAAAATGATATTTTCTTACATACAGAATTAGATCAAACTTTTTCAAAAGTTTCAGAAGATCCAAAAGTATTCAAAACGAATGGCGTATTCAGAGAATTCGTGAAAAAAAATTGTGAAATTTTGCAAGATAAAATACTGAAATTAGCCAAGACAATCTAAAGCAAGCCTTATTATTTTATGTTTGACTTAACAAAATCAATTTATATTTTAGTTTGATAATATTACCAAAAAAAAAATAGAATTTGTAAATATTTCAAATATAAAAGGCTGAATTTGAGCCAGGATTAAGTCTAATAATGAGTTAAATCATTTGAATCTTGTGTGGAATTATTGTTGAAAATGATGATTCAAAATCTCAATATTATTTAAGCTACCACAACAATATTTGTACTAACTAATACATATAGGTGGAAGCCCCGTAACGCCGGACGGCACCAAGCACCGGACACTATTTAGCACGTATTATTTAAGCGAGTATAAATCTTTTCATTTCAAAATACAAGTGAAACGGGCGCGGGGGGCACACTGTTACAGGATCACGCGCCAAGTCTCGCCTGTGACGCACACGGCCACGGCGAGAGCAACTCTTTCCTGTTTTAGGCGCAAAATCACGGCGTCACCTAAATATCAATGGAAGTAATTCTAGCATATTTATGTATTTACATTTGAGTGGTATGCAAAGATAAAAGTTGTACTTGATTGTTATCCGTAAAATGGTAGAATATTATTAGATCTTTTAACCAATTTTAATAGGTGCCACCAAATAAACGAAAATGTCTATTCCTTAGCACCAGACACTAAATCGTCTCATAGTGCCGGACAGTAAACATATTGATATTTCTTGTAAAAATTTTCGTAATTTATTTCAATTATTTAATTTTGTTCTTTATGAGTGCTAACGGTCACTACATAACCCTATTTTTCGTATTTCCTAGTCAAAAAATGAAAAGGCTTATGAATGCACCAGCTGAGAGCATCTGTGTGGCCCAGAGAAAAGGGTAGATGAATAGTGACTTGGTAGGTAAATATATTGATATATTGGTAGGTAAATAATAGTAGAGAACAAACTTAAGATGAATGACAATTCGTAATTATTTAATTTGCTTCTGAGAAATTCAAATTCGAATGCATTAAGCATTCCTCAGAATATTTAAGAATAAAACAAACAAAACTTAAAGGAATTAAATACCTCAAATGTGAAAGTGATTTTAACGATAGTATATATTCATACGAGCGAAATCATTAACGGCACAATTAGCTTTGACATTTATTGTCTTTGAATGATCTTGACATTCAACTACTCGATGTAGGCATCTAAATAGTAGAATAGTCAGTAATTATCAATTACTGTGTATAATTATTACCATTAAATTAATCAAAAAGAATGCCACGAGCACGACAAGTTCTGCGCAAAATGACAGTTGCCTGTAAAACTGAGTAGTTCTATTCATTGAAATATAACCGGAAGAATTGTCAATATTAAACGCGAAGAATTTATGTATGATGATATCAGTCATATAAAAAAACATTCCAAGTTTAGCACTCAAATATAAAGTGCGCAATGTTTTTTTCCTATCGAACAAATATTGCTGAATAGAATACGATGTTATTCAAGATGTGCTATCAAAACAATATAAATATTCATTTTTATGAGACCTTTGTAAAGAAAGTGTCTATGTTTCAAGCACTGAATTTTAGTGATTTCAACTATTGTAAATAAAGAAAAAAATATTGAAAGTTTAGAAGGTAAAAATCTGTACCTGAAAGTTAAAGTCAGCAATGAGTTATCAAAAAGGAATTCAAATTAGTACATATGATATTATAATGAATTTCACAAATCTTATAAATAACAATATAAAAACAAAATGAAAATAGACTATTTCAGATCGATATATCTAACGAATTGAAAAATACTAGATTAAACAATTCATCGGGTGAGAGATTTGAAAAATATCAATCAGAATATTTTTGAGCTTGATTTAATATTGGCAAAATTAAATCAATATTAGTTAATATAAGTGATTCTACCTCAGCTAAAAATTAGCTGATCAATATTGAACACACAATAGATAAAACAAAACGCGTAATATTTTTAGGTTTAACCAGTATGAATAAAATGTGAAATCCTCTCAAGAAATCTCCTTCAATGCGCCTTCATGGAGTTCCACTATTATTTTTATATAATATTTTTTATAGCATATATTAAGAATTTGAATAGATTTAAAATTATCAAATTATTAACAAATAAAGTGATCATTCGATAACTTTTTTGCACATTCAAAAAATATCCCATCAACATATTAACACTCTTTTAAAATTTATTTTTTTAACCGACAATATATAATTATGCGCTAATGGCCCCCAAATAATGCGTCGTTTGCAGAGTATGCGAAAGTTATTTAGAAAATTACATAAACGATCAACGAGCAAACTTTCAATTTTACGGATACTTTTAAGTGCTTTTAAAACAGTTTTTTTTCTCAAGCTTTCCAAGCCAAACTTCGTATAATCACATATTTTAAATCGCACAAAGTTATTGGTAATGTTCAAGATTGAATATAAATAGCGAACACAATTTCTACACAGGCAAGTAAAGTTGAACAAAATACTTTAAAAGTTCAATAAAACTTTTAAAAATCATATCATTTTTATAGGTATTTTTAATGCGTAATTAACAATTTTATTTGAATTGAATAAATTGAATTAACTATATGAAAAATATATAAAATATATATACATATATTTATAGGGTAGGGCGGGACACAAAGGTCCAATTTGACTTTGAGCAAAAATATTGTGAAAACCAAACCAAATATATCACAACATATAGCAAATATTAAACAAACAACTATCTGACTATGTTTGGTAAGATTCCCAACTAATTCATCATTGTTGAAATGTGTTTTGGTTTTTCAAAAACTTGTCACCTGGTCCATTTCATCATAGAGGGTGCAAAATAAGGTAGCCAGAGAGTAAATAATTCCAGTGTCCTATTTTTAATTTTAATTGGATTTTACAAAATATTAGGTGCATTATTCAACGAATACAAAATATAAAATTCATTGGTACATTTTTCACAGAAATAACACTGTATATAACCTTGATCTGGCACTAGGTCAGGAATAATCATCAGCAGACTTATAATAACTATTTATTCAATTTAAATCTTATAAAATAGTTTTTTTCTAACTTGATTTATTTTTTTATTTAATATTTTTCATTGTTTACGCCTTCATCAAGGTAAAGTACCATGTGATCCTGTTTACCTTTCTCAGGTGTAAGCTTTTATAGAGGTCATATAAAAAAAACTCTTGAATCTGTCTTAAAAATAACAATATATCTTATAAAATATTTGAATAGCGTAGACTTAAAAATAATATTAAGGTCTCGTAAACTAAACAACAGTGCTCACGACACAAAAAAAAACAACGAAATAAACTAACTTTTGTTATGGATTTTCAAACATTGCCGTTTTACTTCCGATAATAACATCGTAAGAATCAAGGTGATGGCTGGTTATCTTCTTTTTTACTTACAAAATATTGTTAAGAAAGTCTTACTTGTTTTTGAGAGATCGGTGGTGGACCTTTTTACCCCTGGACCTTGAAGCACCGCTGTGTGTGTGCATGTGTATTAGTATGTATTTCCTATGTGTATAAAAATTCTATTAACCTAATAGTTAGTAACAGTTCCCGAATATTTAGTTTTTATCACTTTCATTATAGAGAAGTTTCGTGGGCGTGATTAAACTCTCAACAATAATAATAAAGATTACTTTTTATAAAAATTAATTGGAACAATTTATTATATCGAGATGTAACACGATGTTGCGAATCAATTGAAAAAAAAACGGAATGAACTTTCTCTCAGATTGGAATTTGTGCTTCGAGCAAAGTTAGCCGAATGTGTTCGATTCGCACCTATGTACAAAACACACGTATGAAGGCACATGTCAGTAAATGAAACGTTTTTATAATGAGCATTGTTAAGATTTTTTGCTGGTTCCTTTACGAACCAATAAGATTAGAAAATGTGTTATAACAAATGAATGATTGATGATCTGCGAATATATAATAGAAAATTTATATGTGGTACGTATTTTTTTCATTACGTGTAATTGTGTTTTATATTTGCCATGACCAAAGCCGTGGATGTAGCTCATAGACAGCCTAGATTTGTGTTTTAATAAGTTTTGATGGAATGGTTATTTAAATAAATAATATTCTCATATTTCGATCTTCCTATATAGGTTACGGTTTGTTAAGAGACTCTATTTGTCGAAGTACAAGTAACACAAGATAAACTAGTGGTGTATGGCATCGTGCCTTAAGGCAAATTGCTGGAACTTTCTGTGCCGTAATGAAATATTCGAGGCCAAAAACTAATCAGCACATCTCTCTATCAATGGAAATCGAATGTTTTTTAAACCATTCAAATCGCTTATAAAAAGCACAAGAGTTGATATTTGATCAATAACTAAGTCACTAATTATTATTTTATTCTATTATTCAGTCAAATTGAATTTAACCAATCGAAATTAAAACAAAATTTTAGCATTAATAACTGATATTAAAAACTTGAATCATAACCATTAATGTCTCAACGATTATTAATTAATTTCAATTATACATTTATTATTAATTTAGTTTCATCACGGCGAGAAACCAAAACCTTACGTCCGTATTTTACGGTCGTAAATAGATACATAAAATTTATGGACTTGATTGAAATGTAGTTTTGAAGTTTTGCATTAATCCAATTTTTATTTGAATCTTGATTAATGAATTTCTAATACTGCAAATAGGTTGAATAAAAAATTAGAAAATATTGTACTATATACCTAATTTTAAATTAATATAACTTACGAAATCAAAATATAGAAGTTTTCTGTCAATCTGTGATAACGTTAATGATATTATAACCAGTCTAAATTGTTTTTATTCATCTTTGGTTCATTGATTACCAGTAAGATAGTATTTTAATTAAGAAGGTACTATAATAGCATATGTATGTTAGAAAAATGCTATTTCGTCCATATAGTACGGACAAAATGACATACAGGGTAAAGGCGTATGGGGCAAAAATTGCTAAAAACGGTAATTCAGTTTTTTGAACGGCGTAAACATTTTTGTTGTAATAACGAAATGAATAATTAGTAAGGCAGGTCTAGCGGTTTCGGAGATTTGACGTATGTACGTCAAATTATCAGATATATGATGAAGTTTTTAAAAATGAGTACTAATTTCTGTGTTGGGTTCTGTACCAAGATTTTCAATTTTTTAAGTTTACTTATACGGTTCAAGCAAATTTCAAAATTTTCCGAAAAAAAAAATTCAAAATGTATATATATCAAATGCGTTATTATATCCTTAGATGGATTCATTTATTCGCCTCCTGCTAATGTAAACTTTATTAAGTGCTTTGAGCGATAAGATCGTCACTGTATATTTTATGAACGATAAAATATATAGTGATTATAATTATCTATTTGAAAATGTATAAAATAATTGTTGTAAATCATTGATCAATTTTTGTTGATTACTGATTTTTTTCCTCGAATACATAACTCTGGTACGGAAAGTTCCAGCAATTTGCTTAAGGCACGATGCCATACACAACTAGTTTTCCTTTACTATCATATATTGTTAAAAAAATCGTAACTTTACTGATTTTGCAGATGTCGATGGCAGACCTTTTTACCCATGGACCTTTAAGCCCCGCTCTACCCTATTTGACTAACATTTAGATAGCGCAGTTGTGAGAAAATTCCGGATTAGTAGTTAAATTAAATGTAAGAAAGCATCAAGTGAGAGAAAAAAGAGTTTGCACTAGCGGTAAAACAGCAAAGTCTTTCTAATCCGCTCTGAAATCAAAACGGAGTGGATGCTAGCTGGAGGCCTGACACGATCCCTTAGCGTTCGCATGTTCAATAATAAACTCGAGCGACGCGTCGCGATCGGACCTGCCGGCGATTGCCCGAGTTTCGCCTACGCAAGAGCACCTCTTGCGCTGCTCCGTACGTTTATTAATGCAAGATTGTTGTAATGGGCAATCATGCTTCTAGATTTCAAGCTTCTTCAGCATTCGAAATGACAAGAATTATGGTTGCACGGCATTGTAATTTAGAACGAGATTATTCTACACTCTCTAATTGTCTCGGTGTTCACAGACGATTATCTGATCTCCGGCATAAAATTTCAAAGCCTAAGTATTATACTGCTACATAAAATAATAATATAAGCAAGGAACAGGAGAATTAACTGACTTATTGAATTTATACATTAGCGCATTGCTAATCTAATCTTACTGCAACAAGTAAAATTGGATGAGATTGAGATTGTGATTGCATATATGAGGAGTTGGTATCCAGAGCGGACCATCTCAGAAATCGGAGCTATGTGAGGTACAGTGAGGATATGATTCCAAACTCGAATAAGCATAATAAATATACCTGTCGTTAAATTGCAGCAAAAAATCAAGTGAAATAATGTAAAGATGAATAGTTAGTGGTTTGTAACTTTAATCAATTTAAGAAATTGCAAATTTCTCGACACGGTTTGATGGCGTCCAGGTACATTTGGAATAGTCTACTAATGTTTTTTTTAAATTTATTTCGCAGCAATCGGAACTTCTATACTGGTTGTTAAATCTAAAATCTCAGTGGAGTTACATAGAATAAACTTCTTCTGTACAAAGTCTTGTAGAACCAATTTGGACGTACGAAATACAGCTTTGGGGAACGGCGCGCAAATCCAACATCGTCATAATTCAAAGATTTTAAAACAAGGTTTTGAAAGAAATTATGAACGCATCCAAGTACGTCCCAAATTGGTTGGTTCATAAATATTTCAACATAAACACAGTCAAGAAAGAAATTGAAAAATTCAGTCTAAGATACAATGCGAGAATACAGAACCAGCCAAACATAATGGCGAAAAATTTAGTAAAGTACCATCGCATCTAAAGGCTCAAAAGGAAATTTTACTAACATTTGGATGCACATTATTCTGTTAACACTGTGTATTAATTTATAATATGCACAATCGCTATCGTAGGCTTTATTTAATTCAATTATATTGAGCATTTAGGAATGTATAATCAAAATGTTTTGACGCTTTGTTTATTTTATACTTTTAACATATTAACAATTAGATTTAATTTAGTGTTTAAAAATAAAATTTATTGTGTCAAAATTGATTTATTTGTTATGTTCATTACAAATATTCACCACTTACACACACAATATATATATATATATATATATATATATCTATATAGATATAGATATATATATATAATATATATATATATATATCTATATATATATATATATATATATATATATATATATATCTATATATATATATATATATATATATATATATATATATATATGTATACAAATGAGCATAAATATAATATTGATTTGACATATATTTATACAATATAAAATACGTATATAACGTTATTAAATCACATTTACCGAACCCGGATTCATGGAATAACATTTATATTTGCATAAACCATAAAATGGAATTCGATATTTGGCGATAATCAAATATTAACAAGCCGAATCTGTAAATAATTAACTAATTTACATACAGATAGACAAAAATTTAGTTCGTGTTTGATAACATGTCACCTTATTCTACTTTTAAGTAGAAATAGTTATATACCAATATTTGAAAATTCATAACAAAATTATTTTTTTAGTTATTTGTTTTTCAATTTGCATTCATTGCTCATGATACCTTAATATAATTATTCAAGTGTATGTTATTTAATTTTTTCATAAAATGTATTCAACAGATTCAACAGTTTTTTTTATATAAATCTCTATAAAGGTGTACACGTGGGTGAGGTAAAAAAACCAACTGGACTTTACCTTGGCAATGGTGTAAACAATAAAAATTAAAAAAATGAACAGAAAATATAGTTAAAAAAAGCAAGTTTACAAGATATAAATTGAATAAATACTTATTCCAACTCTGCTAATAAATATTTCTTTCAAAACATCAGATCAAGGTAATATACAGTGTTATCTCTGTAAAAAAAGGGAATTCATGGAATTCATTTTTTGTATTAGTTAAATAGTGTAGCTATTATTTTGTAAAATCCCTTTTAAAATTAAAAACGAGACATTGGACCTGGTCGCCATCTGGCCGTCCCATATTGGCTTTAAAAATACCAAAAAAGCATTCTAATAGAATTTATAAATGGACATATCATAGTTTATAAAATATCCTCTAAATTTACTGCGCGTAGAAAACAATCAATAAAAACCAAAAATACTTGTTAACAGTATTTGTGCCAAGAATAAATTATAGTCATTAATATTGTTTTTACGTACGTTGAAAACTAATATTGTTAGTGTTAGAAAAAATTATTAAACTTTTTCTAGATTAAAAATATTTCTTTCATTGTTTAGTTCGATTGCCATGATCAATAAGCATTGTTTAAATTTACATAATTTATAATAAAATTAAATTATATTATATTATTTTGAGACTGAACATAAAAACCAAATCGTCAAGTATTAGAATCCTGAAAAGTTTCGATTTCAATATCAAATACACTATGAATCGTTAGTATTTATATGTATGTACTTGTGTGCGTATAATAAACGAGCAAATAGGTTAATATAATCCAGCAGCGCAGAAAGCACAAAACCAATAAAGACATCTACAAAACGCGAAATACGAGTCTCACATCCTTTATAACTGTGTGTGGCGGAATAAAAATTTAATAGTCAATTCTCGGAAGATATAAGTTAAGCGTCCTTCACAAACAAAAGGTGCAAACAGTTATTTCAGTGAAGCAATTAAAATCACTACATGGATCTATGCGTATCGCAATAAAATAACAGTCAATGATAACAAATTTTACACAATGCGTTTAACGCCACGCAACCAGAGAAAACACGCAGGAACGTGACAAAAAATATAAACAAATGATTAAAAGTGCAATTTATATAAGCGACATGAGATATGTTATGAAAACTGCCACATAAATTGCCTCAAACATGAAACAGGGGAATATTTATAATTAATTGAAATAAATATAAATACAGCAAAGCTCTCGCTGGTACATAACGCGTCTCGTAAAACAAGTGCAGTGGCATGCGTTGAACGTTCTTGTAGTTTACCATCGTAATTTTTAATATTTCAGTGGTAGATAATATCTGTAATCTAACATATCATAGTAAATAAAAAGCAAATTCTTCGATAAAATAGAAATTTTATGGCAACACTATGTTCTGGGTCTATCTTCGTATGAATTGGTCGTAAGAATTGTCAAAAAGCTATGTATTTGCTTTGCGATCAGGCGTTTGACACAGAGAATCTAACTTCACACATGTGTAATTCATGATGTATCATAAGTGCACTTTTCTGATGTATCAGAAAGATGCCCTTATGATAAAAAATTTATTTCACGTTTGTGCATTTTATAGGTAAGTTCAGTGCATCTGTTAGCATATACATAGCTTTTTGACAGTTTGTTACCAATTTATTTGCCATAACCTTTCTAATTTATCAGAGATTTGGTCCCTAAATTTGAGTATGAAGGTATCACGTAACTGTAGAGCCAACTTTTAAAAACTCAAAGTTGTCACTTTATTGCTCAATATGCCAATTCGGGCACCATACAATATTAGGTTGTCAAATATCTCCCTTCCGCTTTTTTGCTCTTGGTTTATAATACAAAAAGGCAGAAGGGAGATATTTGACAACCTTATATTTATCTAATGAACTGCATGCAATTAATATTTGCTACAACTATTATTTCGATAGTTCCTATAAATATATTTATAAGTTTTAAGCCATCACAATTATTTACATTTGATTTGATACTGCCCTTTAATTGTATTTTTCAAATTAGAGATTTTATATTTTAACGAAGCGAATATTTAAAAGAATTTTTCTGTTAAAAGAATCTCAAGACTTTAGTCAATTTTTTTTTAATATTTAGTGAAATATTAACCAAGAGATACGAATAAACTTTAGGATTCATCAAAATGTTATATATATGCTTCAACGTAGAATATTAACTTTTCAGGAAGCCAGAATTTGTAAAAAATCATTTTATTTTCTTTAGCATATTTTGAAAGTTCAAGAATATGAGTACAAAAGGATATTTCAAAGTTTAAATTATTTTTGGAGATATAGCTGTTGGACCACAACAATCCTCCTCTGCAAAACTTTTAACGCGTTTTTTCTCGAAACTGTCTTTTTGGATACGATACCCATGATTTCTTAACTTCTGCTGAACCGATTTACCTAAAATACAAAAAAAATTACAGAATCTTGGTTAAAGACTTCTCTTTAGTAAGAAATGCGCATATCCCTAACTTCTGATTTTTACTATTACTAAAAATTCGAGAATATCGGAAAAAGTTGAAAAAAAATTTTTTTCCTCCATTTTGTGAAAAAACATTTATTTATCTTGTCCATAGTTCAAACAGTTGGAAAATTCTATATTGTACTACAGAATATCTGTTTTTCTTCAGATTATTTAGAGGGTTAAAATCATAATGAAACGTCCTAGAATTAAAACTTTATTACTATTCTTGATTGTTGTCTTCTCAAAATATTATTTAATAACTTATTAAAAAACATTAGCGTAAATATTGTTTGCTTTATTTTTACAATCTTTCAAAAGTTGCATAAAATTCATGACTCTAGACCAGAAAAAAGCTCTTAAATAATTTGAGGTCCTTTATCTAGTCTTTAAACAAATCATTGAAACTCAATGTTTTTAATATATATTTGTGAAAAATTACTGATTTTAAAGTATAAAAATAATACTTCTTACGATTTAATATGCATTTTAGAATATATAGAGCAATGTGAATTTCAAAGGTTCTTAATACGCCTAGTTATTACAAAATTAGTATTATTTATGAATGCTGGCAAATATAGATATTATGATTTTATCATAAGATATTATGATTTTATCATTTGAAAATAATATAGAATACAGACGAGAGCATATGTGCTTAAAAATAAAATGTTTGATGGTTTATCATATAAGATTTATTAAATTTTTTAATACCAATGACTATAAAATTAAGAAATTCGTAGATATATACATGCAAATACACAGGCAAATTATATATATATATATATATATATACATATAAATGTGTATATGTATATGAGTAAATGTATATATTTATATAGGTAGCGCGCGCCGTCCGGGCGCAGAAGTGGGTAGCCGCGTCCGAACTGGCTTGCAGCTAGAAGGTGTCCGTTGCATAAGCAATTTACATACGTGGGAATGATATGTCAATGAAACTAATAGACAAACGATCTAACGAATGACTTAAGAGAGACTCTTCATAGCAAAATAAACCTATAAACAAAGCCACAAAGCCGTCGGCCGTAAGAATCGATAACGAAATGAAGACGTTGGCTATATTACTCACAAGGCGAACGATAAATGACGATAGTCTTCATACGTTAAGTGTGAATCCTTTTTGTACTCTCGCAAGTGTCTTGCGTATATTTCTTGTTTTATTGCAAGGATTCAACTCGCCGGTAGGTACGATTTTCAAATTACAGAGTTCGATAGACGCACTCGTAGCTCGAGAGCTAGTATAGAGAACTTGTTTGTCACACTGCCTTCTGGCGGTCGCCTTCGTATTATAATAAATTCAATTAGTTCATTTTTCACGACACACAACCGTTTTTTATAATGTAGAAAATATTTTATGATATTATCAGAACTAGCATATATTTTTCAGTATACGATAAGAGGAGATATAAACCGAAATAATTATTAGGTCTAATGACAGGAAAGATCTAACCCTTTGTCGAATAAACTTTTTTTTTCTTTCGTCTATTAACTTTATTGAATAATGTAATTGCCATCATAAAGAATAATCTCTTGACAGCATAAGGGCAATTTGTGTATCCTATATTTTTGAAAAAAAAAAATTTTTAGATGAGAAAAATTTAACCATTGCTTGTTTGACATCTTAAATTTTTGGACAAAAATAAATTCTAATTAGATGTTACATGTTTTTTTTATTCTCCCTTTTATTTACAACTGCCCAGTTAAGGACATAGATGTTACATGTAATCAATTTTTCATCCCAATTACAATACGGTTCAAAAAAAGCTCGATTTTGTTCCGAGCAAGTAAAGATGCAAATTTCACAGTTCGAGTACCCCAAATTTTTCTGATTTTTTTTCCGTGGCACACATCATGAACAATTCCACACTAATTTTATCCTTCGAACATGACCAGAAATGGTTTGTTGAGTTCAATTAAGCCATTCTATGATCTTCGATGTTGCCAGAGAAGAATCTTGCTCCAAGATTACCTTAACAACATCATCGTCGATCAAAGATGCTCCTCTGAACAGGAAGGTCAAAATCATCTGTTTGAAATTTTTCGTATTATATTTTGCATGTCCGATCAGAAACTGTAAAATTATATAAAATCAAACTTCTACACTGTATGAAATACAGTGGCGGAATTTAATTTTATCAATCAACTTTATTATAATTTATTTTCCGCGTCAATATGTTTACATTAAGCTGTAAAAATATAAAGCCGATCATGCAATAAACGTGGCGAAAATGCGTTGCCATAATTTTGGACACAACTTTCCCGTAGACCTACTAATATAAAAGTGGTCCGAGCTAATATATATTTAAATTTGAACTATGATGTAATGGTATTTAAATTAACTAGCGTATTTATAAAGCTCATATACTAATATTTTCAAATTATTTCGCAAAAGTTTTAAAATATATAGATACCAAAATATTCCATATAAATTTAGTACTCGACTTTCAATACAATTTCTCCAGCTCTTGTTTTATTGTTGATCTCAACTAACAACTACCCACCGCCGAACAACGAGGTTTATATGTTTGTTTCTGCAAACTTGAATTTAGATATTATTATGAAGCGCTGAAAATAAGCTTTAACATTGGAACAACATACTTAACATTGTAAGATATATATATATATATATATATATATATATATAAATGTTTGAATGTTTTACGATATGTACCCATAACATTTATTCAGACCTTATCGCGATGATTAAAATCATAAATGTATTTTCAAAGAAATCGTAGTAAAACAGTCATTCCTAGTATCATTTGCCAACCGAAAGCGATCTAGCAAAAATAAATAATTGAATTGTTATTCTTTCGGCGTTTTCTCACGCTGAGTGAACATGTCTTTTTATATAAAAATTCAGTTCACGGCGTTTATATCATTGTTTATAGTGTCTTTGTCCATTGGCAAAACATCAATAATACTTTACTCTTCCAATCACATACTTGCAATTTCTCTGATAAACGATAAATTGCTAATAGACGAGTAGAATATAATTAACCGCATATTATGTGCGAGAATAAAGAAAACACGAAACTCTAACCGTGGTTGTCTTATTTATATTCAATAGAAGACATACATATAATTTGAATAAAAACATCAATCAATGTTAAACCATAGCATGCATATTTTATCTATACTTTCCAATATAAATTTTTCCTTATTAAATTACAATATATTTTCACAAAAAAAAAGAAAAAAAATCGTCAATTTTGAGGTTATATGAGAATTATCAAATAAAAATTCTGAAAGGTTTGATACAAATCATATTGTTAAGTTTATTTAAAATTAATAATATGCATAGTAAAAACGGGCATTTATATTTTAAAAATATTCCAGCATATTTAGTATTATTAGTTATATTACAAAATATTAGTAGTTAGTTTCAAACATTAAATAATAAAATAATACATATGAAAAAGTTAATGATTACAAAAGGTGTGTAAAACAACTCACTAAACGTACTTTTATTTAAATATTTGACATAATTCTAAATATAGCATATGAATTCAATGCCACCCAGATACGATGGTTATTCTACATGCAGGATTTATAAAAAAACTATTTCTACTTTGAGGGAAAAAATGGCATATATGACAACAGAACGACAATAGCAGAATTGCATCCGAAACCTTTGAAAACGGAACAATAAAAATTTAATTAAAAAAAGAAAAAAACTTAAACACTGTGATAGAATTCTATCTCCACCAACAATAAGAAAGAATGCTAGTCTGCACTAAAATACCAGTTATGCATAAAAGAAAATCAACGATCCCACATAAAAGTTATATTGGATGAAGTTGAAAATTCTGAGCATTGTTCACGAAAAGTACTTTGCAAACTATTAATACAAATATTTTATATTCCAAACAATTTCACGGTTAGTATAGTATGTTACCAATTTTAATGTATATTATATATTCTTCAGTTTTTCAATAATAAAGTTGAAAATGTTGCTGACGATCACCATGTAATTACGATTTTGGTATCAAATATAATGTAAAGACGAGATGATGAATTATTTATATTAGCTTATGATCGGTTTAAAATTTAAAATTATAAAAAAGTTACTATATTCATTAACAATACATTTAAAACGTGAAAGAATAAATTATATATGCAACAATATATGAACTTTTTCTTAATTTTCATATTTTTTATTAAATGGCAATCAAAACAATTTATTATAAGCCATTGGGCTATAATTTTTTTTTCATTATTTATAAATTGATAATGCTATAAATTTATGTGAGTTAGTAAACCAAAGATTTGCATTTTTAATTATTTAACGACATACTCTATTTTATTCAAACTCTGATAAATTGATGGAGACGCACTTGGAGAACGTAAAAATATTTTCTTCGTTTTCACTTTTCCAAAATCCTTCTTTAATTTTTCATTGAATATACTTTATTGCAATTTCACAAATCATTTCAACATAACACATTTTCTTTTTTCTATACCCTCCAAAGTATCGTAAAATGACCTTCATCAGGCCAACCGATGAGGTTTCTATCAGGTGAAAGCTTTTTGAAATGGGAAAATTAATTTTACACAAAACATAAAGGTTTTGTACTGGCTTTTCAGGATAACATATAACCAGAAGCAAAGGAAGAAGCACGTTTGAAATATAAATCTTTGGCTGGTTTCTGAAGTCTTGAGTTAAGAATGACATTTCAATTTATGTTTTTGCACCACTCGCTGCCACCCAGCTCGTCAAAATATAGAGTTTATTATTATTGGACAGTAAATAACAAGTTTCTTCAGTCTCTTAAAATAGACACATACAAATAGCTTTGTTTAAATATATGATAATAATTATTATTCACACAATAAAAGTTAAGAGGATTTTAATTTGAAAATTCAGCCTGCTGATGTTGACTGTCAAGAGTTTATAGGCACGTGAAGTATATTCGTCAAAACACAAAATTCTGCTACTTCTCCATGACGATTATATTCGACAATCAATGTTAAAACATTAACAAACATAAAACAAAGCGTATGCTATAAATTTTACATGTAATATTAACTTATTATTGCATTTCTAACTAATATGCAATTATGAATAACATGCAATTGTAAAATATTAAATAGAGGTTTATTTGATCTCAAGAAAAATATTATATTTTAATATTTATAAAGATGTTATGATGAATAAAATCTTACATATCTCATATAATAACTATTTAGAAGAAGAGGTTTATTTGATCTCAAGAAAAATATTATATTTTAATATTTATAAAGATGTTATGATGAATAAAATCTTACATATCTCATATAATAACTATTTAGAAAATACTCGTATGAAGGTATATCCGATCGAAGTCATTATCGTATTCATGTTCATGTTATGACTACGAATGCTAACGTTTTTGCGACGGTTATTAGAATCAAGATTATCAGATTAAACTAGCAGTGCCTATATTCCCTTTGCTTCTAAAGATTTTTATCTAACTAGACATTCCTTCTGGCAGTTCTTCCATTTAAGGTATTCGATACCCTGACCGTCGCAGGATTTTTACTGCTCTATCGATATTAGGAATCTGCAATTGATTGCATTAAATTCTCTCGAGGAAGATTAATCAGGATCGAGTCGTAGCTATAAATTTAGTGATGATCAATGATTTCATCTTGATTTATTATAGCCTTTGTAAATATATTAATTATATAATCTATGCAGCGTCAACCATCCTTGTTGGCTGTTAAGTGAGAGTAAAAATTTTATTCAAGTAAAATAAGCCTTCTGAACATTTTCTTTTACATATTGCGTAAAATTTTGGGACGTGTTACATATTATATCAAATAGCGAAACTTGAACGATAAATATTTAGCTTTTAGGTTATTTATGAGTATTCCAAGGCATAATGATCAATTGCACACTCGTGTGGACAGGGTCGTAAATTCTAACTTCGCTCTGAACAACATGCATCGTGCAGCAGCGATGTCCATTTTGACTTAAACCAAATAAGCAAAAATATGTTTCCAATTGAAAATAGCCCATTTCGAGCACTGCGGTGTAAAATGGCAATTAAAAATCTATCACACTATTCTTTCTTGAATCGTGTTGGGGTTATACTCTGATCACGGACCTGCCCTAGGGCAGTACTACCCGTTATTATATAAAAATAGGTAGAATCTATATTATATAGATGTGTGTGTATTGATAAAATAATATACTTATTAAACAGCCATCTAGATAATAGAAATAGAAAGAAATTTTTTTTTTTTTAATCGATTTCATTACATTTTGAGTGCCAATTTGACTATTCTTCAGTAGATAAATTATTTGAAGAGAACAAAACACAGAAACTTATGAAAGTAATACATAAACAACAAACATGTTAGTGAGAAGTAGTTAAATGGCAAAATTAAATATAAATTACTATATAAATGATTTCCATCAGATATGGCTCAAGCTAAAATTTTGTTAGAAAATTGATTATGAACAAACTTCATCATATGCCCTGTAAATGTCGATAGCTTTGTTTTTAATAAAATGCATTATGAAAATAAATAAAACATATTAATTTAATACTATAATATTTATAGCAAGTCAATAATTACTCTAAACATTTTATGATTGCATTTCCTTACGCGTTGATTACTTCCTACTTATCAAACATCCATTCCTAACCATTAAGTCTACATTTAATTTAGATCTGACTATAAATCATAATTAAGTCAATAGTAATCATACTTTAGAAAATAATCATCCGATCATTTATTTTGAGTCAATTATCCATCAAACGAAGTATGACTCTTTGAAGAACATTGCTCCATATAGTTGTGTTAGAAGCATCCTTCACTAGCTTTCTAGCGATCTGATTTATATTTTGCATTCGAATAAATGAGATGCAATTTAAAACAAACGCAGCCCGCGATGCATACGCACTTGTCTATTATTATCATCATTTAGAATCCGAAAGCAATAAGTACTTGTTTAGAATGTAACAGTTTCACTGTTGGCAGCTGAGGAATTAGAGCAGCCATCAAACGAGAATTGCTGCAGGTACGTGCAGCTGGATTGCAAAGAAAATACCAACCTGACGTGCATCTGAAAACTAGTAGAAAATGAAGCAGTATGTATTTATTTGCTCTGTGAAACATTCATGAACTGTGTAACTAACTATTCCCTGATTATAGAAGTGCGTCACTTAACCATGTAATAGCTGGAAGGCATCGAGACATTTATAAGTGATACACTGAGCTAGAACCTAGAGTCGTCTCACTGCAGAAAAACTATTCGATTAAAATAAATGAATGATAATCCTATGCGAGCCAAAGTCATCTACTGAGCTTCTGAGCCAACATGTATTCACGAGGAATAAAATCATAAATGAATAACTCTAAAGTATTAATCTATATCGAAGTTACATAAAACCCTTTGTATACTTGTCAGATATTAATGCAATAAGCATCCTTTAGCAACGAGCGTCGCCCATAGACGCTCCCTTGTCAACATGTGTGCCCGAGTGTCGTCCATAAATGACATTTTGATTGTGTCGACTTCTGCTTAAAAATTTATCACTCGGAATAAAAATATTGAGAATTCTAATTTGTTATTTTAATATTTAGTTAAGAGTAAAATTTTTAAATTTCAAGTATATTTTCATTGAAAATGTTTGAAAGTACTTAAAATGTGTCCTGTAACGAATTCGTAGGAAAAGGATTAATAACTAATCAATATTGATATTGATACATATTGATACATCATATTCTGCAGATTATTTGAGTTTGGGATATTTCTGAATAATATAAAGAAGTATTACCATTAAAAACTTTAGTCTATATTTTCTTAGTTACATGCCCCATAGATGTCTAGAACAAATTTTATCCAAACCTAACCTAACAAACAATCAATACAATTATTTTAATATATCGTAATTAAATTGAAATGTTTTATTTATTTATCACATCTAGAATCATTCACTGATGAAAACACTATAATGATTATTATGGGAAGCATAAGGAATTTAAGGAGAATAAATTAGATCACGACAAATTTCTAAGGAAATTTTTAAGTTTAAGGGAAGTAAACTAAAAAATAATTTAATTTAAATAACTAAATACATAAATTAATGAAATAATAAATTGAAATCACAGTATTCAACGTCAAAATCACTTGGATGAGCAATAATTTGGAATTTATCAAATTTTGACAGACCAAGTATCAATTCTTTTTAAATTAGTTTAGTACATCAATATACATTCATAGTATTTTGGTGCACATTTCAGTACAAATACATCAACAATGATGTTTCCATGGTTGGCATCCATCTATACATCCTCAGAATCACGGTATTTCCAGATAATATCAGTATCATGTCTGGAAATGAACTAGTAAAGGTGTAGTGAGAAAATATCAAAACTCTGATAACATTATATATATCTTCTATATATATAAAAATAAGTCGGGTTTTCCTTCCTGACGAAATAACTCCAGAACGCACGAACCGATTTCGACAATTTTGCATTCGTTGGAAAGGTCTCGGGCTCCGCAAGGTTTATAGCTAAGAAAATTAGTTGTGCATGGCATCAAGCCTTAATGCAAGCTGCTGGAACTTCACGCACCGTAATTAAAAATTCGAGTAATGACATTAGTGAGAATTATCAGAATTCAATCCTTGCCGCAAAGAATAATGATGTACACGCCCTGAATTTCACCATTCAATCAAAAATTGCTGGCGATTTGGTGACATACCAATGATTCTGACTGGTCTTCCGTTTGACTTCAAACGATTGCAATATCCAGTTCGCCCTGCGTTCGCAATAACATGTCGCAAGGCCAATCGCTTAGTTTTTTCGGGATAAATTTCAAATATAATAGATTATTTAGAAAATCATTGTTTTTCACATGGGCAGTTATACGTTGCCTGTTCACGAGTTGGAAAGCCATCCGCTTTGTTTGTGTTAACGTCAGACCAAAAAAACAAAAAATGTAGTTTACCAAAGATCACTTCGATGAAACGGATAATTTGCGGATTCACTTTCATTTACTTAGGAAAGTTCAACTAAAAAACACTTCATTTTTGTAATCAAAATAAATTCGTTGCTGTTGTATAATAAAATCAAATTTTTCCTTTTAAAATATAAAACAAACAAAAAATTTCTTAATCTTTCTCACGAAACCATCTGGTGGCGAAACGGAGTTCGTCGGGTTTGCTAGTATATATATATATATATATATATATATATATATATATATATATATATATATATATATACGAGCTGACCCGGCAAACGTTGTTTTGCCATAAAAAGTATGTCTAGTATGAAAATTACTAATTGATTGCTAATTGGTATATAAGTGAAAGAGGGGCAGTTAACAAAAAACAAATAGTTTATCCACTGCAAAGCACGTCACATATAAATGTTCCTGGATCATATTAATAGTCTTTGCAAAGGCCAACCTGATCTGCAACTAATTCTATTTAAATGAATGAATGAATAAATTGGCAAATTTACAGTTTCAAGATTTTGATATATTATTACCGCGCTTTTCCTTAATTCATTATTTTTTTATTCACGAAGACAAAACTCGATAGCTAATTTTTATATTATGTTATGTGGCATGCCTAGCGAATTGATTAATAATTATGACAAATATTTATGCTTTAAATTCTTATTTATAGTATATTTGATGTATATATGTTTATACATACCTATAGTATGCAATCATTATAGTTTTGATTAATTGATGCAACTTATTTTATATTTTAACTATCGCTATTGCCCCTGACCATGGCAACGCTGCGTTTTTTTTTCATATAAAATGACAATAAATTTTAGCAAATTGGTACGTGGTTGCTGTGCAGTCAGTCGTTCTGAATACAGAACTTGGTAAAAAAATAATATTATCATAAGTGCATCTCGTTGATGTGTCATAATTTTATATGCGAGAAATTATACTTTATGTGTAAAACGCCTAATACATAGACGCCTAATTGTACAGAAGATACATTGTGACAGTTTTTAGTACTATTTTATATGAAAAAACGCAGCGTAACATAGCCTTGCCATAACATTGGTCTATTTTATGGCAGAATTGGCCGATAAAACTAGTAATAAAATTTGTAAAACAAATACAATCCTGGGTTTTATCAATCCAATATATTTTACCTAGGACTCATATTGAACATATCGCACATATTTACGGTTAGCATGTCACTTAATTTATTACGAATTACGCGATCATACGCGTATCTATTCACTGTGACAAAACGGTGCATTAACATGACAATGCACCGTTTGCTGCCTAACAATGACACTGGAACATTTATAATGGCATTAAATTCATTATTGTTGTCTAGCTTCATTCAATACCGAATATAGAGTACTCTCTTCGATTTACGCTTTGTATCTCTAGTGCTAGTGCGTCCCATCGCTCCATTCATGCTCTGCCACGGGCAGTTTCGATTTTATTGTTCGCGATCTTTAAAAGGATTTGAAAAGATATGTCTATATATTTACGTTAATGCATCTATTGTACTAAAACACGAAGGAGACTGTTGTCGATTTGATTTATTAGTATTGAACTATTTGCGAACGTAATCAAAATTTGAAGGAAGAATTTGTTCTTTTCTATATATGGTCCTCTAATAAATGCAGTGCATTAATGTTTAGTCAAGTCACCTGTATGACTAGCATTCAAATTTTTAGGCGAAAAAAAATTCAGTAAAAATTTGATTGTATTTTTTCATTATGTATACAAGATTCTTCAATGGACCACTCCAATCAAAATTCCTTCTTCAATAAAAAATAAAAAATATATAATTATAATTAATTGAAAGTAATTTTGAATATATATGGTCTCATGTATGGACTAGCGAAGTGGCAGTAAAAATTTTTAACAAACAATTCGATCAAATAGTAAGTAGTATTTTGCCTTAGGACAAGCTGCAAAAACTTTATATATATGTAAATAATCAACTTAATCAAGAAAAAAGAATTTTAAACCGTCCCATTATTCCAAACTTGGATGATTTTTTATAAACGAATTTTTGTAGACCTAGCATAGGTCTGCCAAGACCATGATTTCTACTATCATTCAAAGTTTAATCAAAATTGCCCAGTATCCCTAATTATGAAAAACGGTTCGGCCGATTGTCGCGATATAGTCCAGTCAATTAGGCTTAAATTAGGTAAGAATCTCGAGATTCTGTAAGCTGTAAGTCTGTAAATACTTGTATATTGACACCCTAAAGTTGTCTCAAAACCTACATATAGTAGTGTGCCACTACCAAGTATTTACAGACTTACAGCTGGGTATCTCGAATTCCGAGGTTAACTTACTATTCATAGAGTTTCATGTGAAAGTAAGTTAAATTTTGGAAATTGCTGCAGGCGTTTTTGAGAAAATATCAATTAAAGGCTTACATAAATTTTCAAACACGCACACACATTTGTCAAATTTTGGAAAATTATTGGACAGTTTTTATACTCGTATCTTAAGTTCTCTAGCAAGAAGTTTTGGAAGCAAACGTTTAATAGGAATGAAATCTCTGCTGGAGCAAGAATTTTTCAGATTGCAAATATACACCATTAATTTCTATATAAGAAATGTGATCACGTACTCGAATTTCAAAAAATAAAATTTAATATGTATTTAATTTGATTTATAAATTCTGCAATATTTATATTTACACTTATCACGGCCTGTTTTAGAATGTGTTTCACGAATTATTGTTATTGTTGTTTCATAATTAGTAATAAATATAAATGCATGTCCAAATGTAATACTAAATGCAAAATGATTCACACACAATTTTTAAAATCATTTTCAATAGTACACTTGCAAATTCAAATTTTAGCATGCTATATTTCAAATGTAGTCACTCAGCTTCTTGAGACACCAATTTCAAGAAGACTGAAGAAGAAGCTGCCCAAAGATAATATTGAGGACCCTTAAAATTGACACAACTTTATATGAAAAGAATTGTTAAATCACTTATTGAAGTGGTTCTCTAACTATCAATATAATATTTATCACATTAATTTATGTGTGTTTGAAAGTGTGTGTGTATGTGTGTGAGTGAATGATATACGAGTAAGCCAAATAGCTCATAGAATTGTACTGTATTCTGATTGCTATTGAAAATAAAATTAAAAAAAATTTTTTAAATGATATTATGTCAAATGTGATGTCATATGTTATATGTCAAGCACAATTTACACTAAGCAAAAATAACGTGTCAATAAATTTATAAATATATGGCCATGCTAGAAAAACAAGTGCTTACTTCACCGTCAGGTCCCGGAAGCTAAAACTTGGCAGATTATCATTAAAACAACATTTATAAATAATTATAATTATAACCTTTACATTAATTAAAAATGTGTTTGAAATATTAAATTTATGATCATTGCAAATAATTCTTCAATAAATTTTATAATAGATTTTATCTAACAAATACACTAAAATTTTGAAGTAGGGGAAGATTGGGTGACGGTACGGTAGTGACAGTCGCTAGGGAAAAATATGAAGTATGTTCGAACAAGTTCCTATTATTGCACATAAGTGATTCAACAATTCAGTTCATATTTAGTTGTGGTAGTTCTAAGGGTCCTTAATATTATCTTTGGATAGCTTTTTCTTCAGTCTTTTTGAAATTGGTGTCTCAAGAAGCTGAGTGACTATAGAGTTTGTATGATGTTCCAGTTAATGTTTGATACTGTTGGTTGATGAAGGCCGTTATAAACCGTTTTGGTGTTTGTACCTTACCCATTTACTTTTATGTCTAATCCATGGTATTTCAGAATTTCCACAAAGAAAAATGTATAAATTTTCATTCAATTTGCTTTTCTTCCAGCTAACTGGTAAATTCACAAAATTATTGCTACTAAAATGAGTGCAGTTAACGTAGTTCGTGAAGCTGATAATTTTTTTAATATCTGTATTTATTAAAACGAGATTGATATGCATAGTAAATTATAATAAGTGCATTGCAAAATGAAGCAGTCTTCGCTGATTTGTGATTTGAGTGGAATAATTCTTGGGCACACCCACGCTGTCAATTTCGACAACGGTATAATTTCTGTCTTTTATTATTGTCTATGCATTACGGAAGAAATAATGTTTCTGAGCATTGACTTGACATATATCGTGATATATATATATATATATATATATATGTGTGTGTTAATATAAGTGTTTATTCTATACAACTGGACATATTCCATATATGGAGTGCGAAACAAAAACACTAATGTTATACGCCAATATATTTTGCACGCACAATCTTCGCAAAGCATCTTCTGGTTATCGTTACGAACATTTCTGTCAATAAGCGATAATTGATTGTCCATATATATGTTCTTTATATATAACTACAGAAAATACTTATGAACACAACAGTTCATATAAGCTCTTTGCAATCCAATTATTTTATTTGCATATAGTATTTGAAATCAGTTCAAGAACATATGTTGGAATATAATAATAGTAACATATTGGAACAAACAGATTTGTACACAAACGTATGTTCAAACGAATGCTCAATTGCTGAAACCGTGTATTGATTTATTTTAGTAATTTCTTTATAACAATTACTGGGATATTTGAGTCAGTGCAATTTAATCCAAGAAGTTTAATATAATACACACGATGAATGAAAAACTACGTGCAATAATAAAAAAAAAATCTTTTCCTTTACGTTTTTCCCAATAGTAGTTAAAAATGATCTTCTAAAAATAATTTGCTACATTTGGGCTCTTGTAATTAGTAAATTTGCAAATTTATTGTAATGGTATAGAGTACTATTTATGTATGATAATGTTTGCTAAATTATGGATTTAATTAATTGTTAAAAAATGCCAAACTTCATGAAAAAAATTATAAACGGTATTTTTTCTTATAAAGACGTACATGAAATAAAACAATTTTACACATATAAAATTTTTTAATTGATTTTAATTTCTAATTCATATTTTATCAATACCATTGTTTTATCTTCTAAAAGAAGACGTAAAATAACACATCGTACACTTACACAATTTTTAACGAGAATATTTTTTTATGAAAATCTTAAGAACTTGAAACTAATACTATGTACTACATTTATCGCACAAACGTCCACATGTTTCACTTCGATTTTAGATCTGTTCATCTTTAATTATGTTATATAAAAATGCGTTTTGATAAATTGCATAAACATGGTATCGTAATTACAAGTATTCATCTTCATTGCCAATAATAAATCATATATACGGATCAAAAACTAATTATTTATAAGTGCTTATCGATTCTGGTAATTAGAATCCATGCGCCTTGCGCATCCAGTCTCTGGAAATATCTTATAATTTTTATGGCTTTCTAAATAATTTGCCTTTAAACTATAATATATTTAAAATAACTGGAGACATCAATGATTATTTTCTTTCTATCTGTAAAGTACTGTAATAACGCTATTATCTACTTTATTTCATGTTTAGACGAAATTCACAAAAAGTTTAAATTAATTTGATAATTTAACAATTTGAAACGCGCATGCCAATAACTTCACTTGATATTATACGATTTACATATTATTAATAATATATGTTAAATAAGTGATAAGTTATGAAGTGTATTTATAATGAGTGTATTTTCAAAATATTTAAACAAATTCAGTATATTATTATTTTTAGTAAAAATTAGAAAATTGTAGCACTGGAATGGCATAATGAAACATTTGTTAAGACTTTAGAGAAATTTATTTGTAATTTATTTGTAGGGAAACAAATGACTGAACATACGTCGTTTATGTGTTTTTGCCATTAATCTTAGGAATGTTGATGTCATGTTCTAAATTACTGCCATTACAAATCGTTTGAAAACAGAAGAACTCTATGCTCACTAATATCGTATAATCACAATACATCAACCGGTTCATCAGCATTACCATTAGAATCCATCAAGATATAAATGTCTCTTCATAGCATTGTAAAAACTTAAATACAGATTTTTTCATCATTTATGATTATTGAATGAATCTACCGACATAAAGATAGTCTGAATTGTTGACAGAAAATATTACAATTTAGTTTTATACATTTTCGCAAGGGCGTAGATATCAAAATTTTGCGTTCATAATAATTATATTAGAGCTCGCGTGTTGGTAAGTGGTTAGAGCTATGGCACTTCAATCAGAGGGGTTCCAGATTCGACAGCTGCTTCGAGCAGTCTGGTGTCGAGCAGTAGTGACGTTGGTGTTCACTTCAAAATATATATAGCAATATGTGCCAAATTGAAAATAACCTTTACCCAACATTACTGAGTCAATAAAAATTCAACACTATTACAGGAATTTTAAACGGGTAGGACGGACCACAAAGATCTAATTTGACTTTCAAACAACAGCGCTCACAACCAAAAAACTTAGGACAGAAAATATTTGTGTTATAGATTTTCAAACAAGGTCGTTTATCTCCTGATAGCGATGTCGTAAAAAATGAGGTGGTAGATAGTTATACGTCTTCGACCCTCTACTTTCAAATATTGTTGTTGAAAATTGAAATTGAAAATTTTAACATTTCTCGACGTTTTGAAGATTTCTGAACACTTGAGCATACCTCAGAAAAAATGGATGTGTGTGTGTATGTATGTATGGATACAAATTTCCAGTCACGTTTTCGAGCGCACGGATCAACCGATTTGAATGGTTCAAAAAACATTCGATTCCTATTCATAGGGAGATGAGCTGATTAGTTTTTGGCAAAGGCAGGTCCAGCAGTTACGGAGATAAAGAGCAAAGAGTGCAGAAAATATAAATCAAGTTTTTTAGAGAACGGAGCATCCGATTTAAATGATCTAAAAAACATTCAATTGGTGAAGATAGAGAAGTGTTTATCAGTTTTTGGTAAAAGCAGGCCCAGCCATTTCGAAGATACGGAGCTAAATGTGAAAAAAGGCAATTTTTAAGAGAACTAAGCGTCCGATTTAAATGATTCAAAAAACTTTCAGCTTGTCTTAACAAAATAAGTAATTTTGGAAAAAAAATTATTTCAATTTTTTTTTCAAAAACATTTTTTTTTTGTATATCGAAAATAATTCAGATTTTATTTTTAATTCTGACTATAGTTCTAATATACTTTAAACAAATAATTTCAACTTTGCAATTCAGTTTATATAAATCTTAAAAATATTAGACAATGTTACAATATTAATAATAATCTATTTGAAAACATTCAGTATTTGTCGAACATTTCGTTACGGTACGGGAAGTTTCAGCAATTTGCCTTAAGGCACGATGCCATACACTCCACTAGTTTTATTTGTGTTTGAGATATTGGTGGTGGACTTTTTAACCCGCGAACGGAGAGATCGTACAACTGTTTGAGTAGCCATATATAAAAAATCCGACGTAGTTAGTTAAATAATTCATCGCAACAGCTCCTAGAACCCTTAACTTCTGATATCTGTTGAATAATAATGAAATCGCAAAACTATATTATGCATTCATTATAATAATGGCAATACTAGTAATAACAATAATTGTCATAAATTTATATCTAGAACATTTTATTGGTCCTAATTGCTAACTAACCCAATAGAAACTGATCATTGGAAGAGTTATTTCAGCCGTACAGCCTCTGAGGTAAGATCTATCCCTAATCGCTCGCGTGTATTTTTTCTGAAACCGTCAACTTCCGTATTATAAGTACAAAAGCATTACGTTAACATCCCACGTTAGGATGCATCATGTTATGAACTTAAGAAATCTAGCGGTACTTATTTGAAGAGTATTTGTGCGCCTGGCTGAAAAAACGGACGGGCAACGTTAACAGAGCCTGCCTGATTATACTCGATGAAGACTAGCTCCGGGTTAAAGAAGCAGCAAACGATCGACAACAACAACTACATCAAGGATGTTAGGAAGAAATAAAAGATGCAACAATGCAAGTAAAGAAAAAACTACTACCATGATTCTCTAAGAACCTCGTGCGTGCATAGACGTAAGTTGAACGCTATGGATTAGCATAATGAATGGCGCCGATCCGCGAGCCATCAGCTAAATGAGGGTGACCGCGGTGCGCGGATCGGCACAACAAGCGCGGACCATAGCGGGGGTCCCCGTCAGTCAGACGAATTTGGCTGATAGAATAAAAATCATATGAATGATATTGAAAACACGAGCTTTATTGTTACACAATACGCATAATATTTGCTGGACCTAATAAACAATATCTATGTGAAAACTAGTGGGGCGCATGGCATCGTGCCTTAAGGCACATTGCTGGAACTTCCCGTATCGGAAATTATTATTTTTTTAAAAGATTAACATTTTAGAAATAAAATGCTCTGAAAAATTAGATTTTTGGAAAACTATAAATTTTTGACAAAAATTTACTTTTTTTTTAAAAAAAAAAGACTTTTTGAAGAAAAGTATATTTTGAAATATTTTGGAAATTCTGAACGTTTTTTCAAAGCAATTGTACTGCTTTAACTGCATAGAGACGAAATATCGAAGCGCGTAAGCGCCGCGCCGCTGTCTAACGGATAAGCATTGGTACGAAACCCATAGGAATGTAAACAAAATTTATACTTATTGTTAAAATGTCTATAAAATATCTGATGTACATATGTCTAATGATCATTTTTACCCGCCAAATAAATTTTTTTTTACTTTTTCTACTCGATCTCCGCAACCGCTAAACCTGCCTTATCAAAAATTTAATCAGTTCTTCACTTTGTCAATACAAGTAAAATGTTTTTTGAATTGAAATCGGACGCTCCGTTCTCTTAAAAACTGAAATACCATTTTTGGCACTTTTTGCACCGTATCTTGAAAACGGCTAAACCTGCTTTGTCCAAAAACTAATCAGCACGTCTCCTTATCGATAGGAATCGAAGCAAGGACATAAGTATTGATATTGATAACATTATAAAACTAAGATTTATGCCATTATATCGCAAAAAAAGCCATAATTACTCGGTAAAATATCGAAAAATTAATAATAAGACTTGAAAGTTACGCGGGCCCATAGACGGTTAACATCAAATGTCATGTATTATACTATAATTGAAATCTTGAATAAATTGGTTTAGTATTAGTATTGGTTTAGTAGAGTTATTCGTCACTTTCTAGGTAGTATATATTCTGCTTTAATCTTCATTATATGTAATCTTCATTAAAATCTTATTGATATGCAAGTAGTCATATTGACCCCAAAATCCATATAGAAGTAGATATATTTAATATAACCTACAAAAACTTATATCATTTACATAGCAATAAGATAACTATATAATCCATTTTTTTAAAATATTTTGCCATATATGAAAAATCTTTAAATAACTCAGTAAACTTTATTAACTATGTTATTACAATTTCTATGTTAGTAGAAGACATTCTAATATGGTAAAATATACTATTGTATATATTGGTTTTATTTTATAGAACAGGGATCAGAGCTCAAAAGCTCTATGAGCTGTTGTGACGATATACTTTACTAACTACGTTGGTTTTAATAGATCAATTTTATTTTTACAATTTCTGTAACTGCAACCCAAACCATCTCTATGTGATCAATTTTATTTTTACAATTTAACAGCAATTAATTTTTACAGATGTACAAATGTTGGGTGAGGGCCATTTTCTTAAATTTTGGAAAGACATTGTTATCTATATTTCCAAGTGAAAGCCGATGTCACTACTGCTTGACATCTGACCTCTGACTTAAATTACTTCACTCTAACGACTTACCTACGGGCGAGTTCTTAAATAAAATTAGTATGAAAATAAATTAAAAGGTAACGACTGCATGATGCAAAATTAAAAAGAAACACGATGATATAGATCCACATAACTTAATATTATTAAAAAAAATATGATCAAAACAATATTAAAGCCGACTAATGCGTATGTGAAATGTACACAATATTTGATTTATTTTTTCTTGCAATGTTTGTATGCAATGCATATTTTTCAATTACTATACAGAATAAATACGTAGAATATAAATACAATGTAAATTAAATTTGAACTGAAATGTTCAGTATCAAATAATTGAAAATGGCTTAATATCTTAAACAAAATTGCCCTAAACAGCTGCTAAAATTTATGATCTTATAAATTTTACATTTGTAAAATATTCCCATTCATTGTCGGTAAGATATCTAATTGTCATCATCAGCTTAGGCCTGAAGATTTACCATCATCAACATCGCTCAGAACAGTCGATTGCAGTGACTAGTTATCGAACTCTCGGTATGCGGAGAAAATAATTTTATTATATGGCGAAAAGCCAAAGCGTTTTTTGCAAAAAGCGGCCTGTACCGTCTTCGGCGAGTAATGTCTCACATTATAGATTCAGAAGCGTATTATCTGAAATTCGCAATTCATTCCCCGTGCCCGGCAAATCACGATGTGTTCTGCCATAAGAAAAGCGGCAGTGTGCAAAGAATACACAATGATTCAGAACGCGGACTTTGCTTCATCTCCATCAACTCGATTTCTAACGGACAGTTTTTATGTATGATGGACGAAAGAAAAAAATTCACTACTAATTTTTGTTTATTTTTTTTTAAAGTATTTTCAAATATTTTTGTTAAAAAAATTTTAACTTTACTTATTTTTGTGATATCGGTGGTGTATCTTTTTCCCGCGGACTTTTAAATTCTGATCTACCCTATTTTTAACTTCCCGTAGTAATGTGCCGACAATCGAAAATGAAAATTTTTGCCTATCTTCATGTTTCAGGATTTCTGAACATTTTGGCATACCTTAGAAAAAATAGATGTGTCTGTGTGTTTTTTGTGTGTGGGTTCAAAATTGGGAAATGTGCTGATTAGTTTTTGGCAAAGGATCCATTTGGCCATTTTGAAGATGCAGAGCTAAATGTACAAAAAATGGCAGTTTTTGAGACAACTAAGCATCCCATTTGAATGACTCAAAAATTTTCTGCTTGTGTTGACAAAGCAATTTGAAAAAAGAACATTATTTCAATTTCTGTGTTTTTTGTGTCCGCAATTTTTCACCCACGTTTTTGGGCGCACGGATCACCCGATTTGATTGGTTCAAAATTGGGAAATGTGCTGATTAGTTTTTGGCAAAGGCAGATTCATTTGGCCATTTTGAAGATACAGAGCTAAATGTACAAAAAATGGCAGTTTTTGAGACAACTAAGTATCCCATTTGAATGACTCAAAAATTTTCTGCTTGTGTTGACAAAGCAATTGCTTTTGAAAAAAGAACATTTCAATTTTTTTTTTTTTTTTTTAAATTTGTATATCGAAAATAATTACGTTTTTAATAATCATCCTGGCTAAACTTCTAAAGCTCATTTATATACATTGAATAAATAATTTTAACTTTGTAATTCAGTTTATATATTTCATATAAATATTAGACAATGTTGCAGTATTTATAATAATCTATTTGAAAGCATTTAATATTCCTCGAACATTTCGTTACGGTACGGGAAGTTCCTGCAGTTTGCACGATGCCCACTAGTTTTTTTCAATTTAATTGCCACATTAAAGTATATTCCAGATCTACATTCTTATGACAGCTTGATATTAGGCTGTCCGAGTGGGTATCCAACTTCAAACCTTGCAGTCGCAAGACCGAATTTTTTAGTTTTGAAAGAATAAGCTTCAAAAATTAGTCGTGCTCAAAGTTGACAATTGTTGCAAATGTTAAAGTCACAAAAGTGGTACATAAAAATCCTAAGACTAATTGTGTAAACTTCATATTAAACGAAAAAGTGTTTTAATCATTAAAACTATAAATATGAATTTAATGTGCAGTAGGTCATTATCTAAGAAGAACCAGAACAAGTGAAAACTCTTTTAATTTAAATATAAAAATAAAGAGTAAAATCTCATATAACGTGAAATACTTCATTCAAGAGTGAAACATTTACCTTCTCAATGACATTTCCTCATTCCATTATAGCCGAGTTGAACTTGAATATTATACTACTTTCACTTATGTCCTACAATCGTATGAAAAGCGTTCAATATTTTTCATCTACTTTGAAAAAAGAGCATAAAAGTAAACGACTGCAAATATTTATTCGAATTCCACAATTATTAGTATTCATGATATAAAATGTTCATGTTCGTTTTTCAGATCATGCATATGATTTGAATGCGAACGAAAGCGATTCGTAAAACAGGTTGTATAACGAAAGTAACCTAATTATACGAGCACTGATATTCACAGATACGCGCAGAATAATTATAAAATCTCAAATTTATCACTATTGACATGAAATACAATCACGATAGCTTTTGAGATTTTTTTTATCAACTTTCCAATTAATGTTTTGCATTAATAAATTTAAACTTTTACGTTAATTCCACAAATTCAAGCAAATGTTCATTTACGCACAACTCGATGGATTTTTGGGTTTCGAATGAATGCAATTTTGTGACGGATTTTTTCCCGTCAAATATTTGGCACCAATTTTTCATAAGAGAATATAGGTAAGATAGTGCAGGGCACAAATGTCGAATTAATTATACTGTCTAAACCAAATGAACTACATCATAACACATACCAAACAAACAACTACCGTACTATGTTCAGTAAAATTCCCAGTCAATTCCTAATTATGGGCCGGCCGTGGTTCCGTGGTAAGAACGTGGGCTAGCAAATCCTAGTCCCGGGTTCGAATCCAACCTCGGTCGGTTCGGTATCAAAGCAGCTTGATACCAAATTTTCACTTGAAATCATAGATTTCAAATATGTTTTCAAGTGAAAATGGCCTTTCGTGGGCATAGCTGTAGCGGCAACATGCCACTTGGAAGTAAAGAGGTACTAAGATTGTATCGCTTTGAAATACAAAAAGGAAGTCGATTTGTATCCCTATACAACAGAAAAATGTAAAGGCTCTGACATCGTGCAACCATGATTGAGTGCATTTTCAACTCAACCCACGGACCTGCCTTTGGAAGAAGTATTAGTAAAGAAAAATGTAATAAACAGTAAAAATATGTAAAGAAAAAGTAAAAATATATGTAGTATGTAAGATAAAAAGAAAAAATAATTAGTAATAAAGTTTTTTTAAAAAAAAAAAAAAAAAAAAAAAAAAAAAAAAAAAAAAAAAAATTACACAAATGTTGTTTTTTAATATTTATCTAAAATTTGTCCCTCTTTACCCAAAATGCTGGGGTATAAGGAGCAATTTAGCTCACAACCAAAAAAAAACTAATAAGCAAAGAAAATATTTTTTTATTTGATTTTCGAACATTGTCGTATATCTCCTGATATCGACGTTGCTTGATTTAAGGCAATGGCTGATCACAATTTTTTTTCTCTCTACCTTCAACTATTGTTGTTATACAATTCCTAACTTCACTTATTTTTGAGATATTGGTTGTGGATCTTTTGAACTTTATATAAAATTATCAAAACAAATACGAAAGAATAATGGACATGTTCAAAATAATAAATATATAAAATTACTAAAATTACAACGTGATATATGAATTATATACACATAAATGTTTTATATTTTTTAATATAAGCAACTGCTGTTCGCGTAACCTAAATAATAAGACACGATTGGTTTCTATTAATATAACATTTTTCCACATTTGAGCGTTCCATCAATAAGTTTTGTACGCTGAAATATGGGACAAATGCCAATTAAACCATGAAAATTCTTTATTAATATTTTCTAAGCAAACAAATTGAATATTAATTGATTTCACGAAAGCTTCTACTCGGCGAAAGTGCTTGCGAATATATTTAGCACAACTCACAGTATGTATTTGAAAAATAATTTAAACTTAGACTTGATCAGGAAAATCTTTGTTTTGTACTGTAATCCGGATATGCAAAGTCTTAGTTTCGCTTAGTTAGTAAAAGTTATGTACATTGGTACAGTAGGTTATTTCTAGATCGATACGTGGGAATTCATTGCTTTTTCTGAACTAGTTTTGTAATGATATATGATATTGTTTGCATATCATTCGATGTTTCTGATGTAATATATTAATAAAGTACAGAAACTTTCTTCGACGGGCCGATTCGAAATCAATTCTGTTCGTGATTAATTAAGAAAATAGAAGATCACATTAAATAGTAATATCATTAAAATCATATATCTGTACAAATAGATTTATTTGTTTTTACTTTTCACAATCAACATCAAGGAAATATCTGAAGAGTTGGGAGTTGTTTACAAATTCATTACGATGCAACAAATATCGTGATTTTAGTGAAGGTCGCCTGACCTAGTATGAAATAATTTGCAAATCATTTTATGAAGCAAGGAAGTAATTCAAAGAAAGTAGTACCAGGTTAATGGACTATAAAACCCAAGGTACTAAATTCTATGAACAGTAAATGGATTTACAGTACCTACTCTAACAGAAATGCAATTAAGTATTTTACTTTAGTCATGACATCAGAAATAGGTTGGATCTGTATCAAAATAATATAAAATCTATTCAACAGCAAATACACCTTTGGATTGCATGATTCTATATAAAATTGACTGCATGTTTTTAACCTGGTTTCATAAACTTAACAATATCTTGAAAATCCCAGAAAAGTTTCTATTAGAGTACTAAAAACAGATATAATTTGTCAAATCTTTTTTTAAATTTTATTCATATTTTGCTTCCAGTTTTAATAAAAATCTTTTATGACCACATTATATTTATAGAATTTATAGCATAGTTCACATGGGATAGCAGTATACAAAAAACATTTGAGAATATTGATTGCATGGTGAGGTAAAAAAAAACAGGAAAATGAAGTAAGAAAAATTAATGTATTTATGTCACTGTGTACTAGTTCACACTCAGAGTTGTTCATATTTCCCGTCAAAATTCTTTACATAATACTAGAAAAAATTATAAATAATTACCGTAAAAGATGTGCTCAATGTTAATGAATCAAAAGTACAAAAGTGTTCTAAGTACAGGAATTTAATCCAATGATATACAAGGTAGTGAAGTTCTTAAATTTATTTCCATCTATATGCCACAACTGGTGTTTCATAAGAAAATATATCACTAGACGGAATGCAGGACCAAAAATCCAAGAAGCCAAGAAATATTCAATACCACGCAATATTACGTTATCAATATTGTTAGATGCAAGTTTAGAATAAGATTAGGATAACATGTCACTATGAGTTTTAATATGAAATATTTAATTAAGTCACGAACAAATACCACTCTGAATAAGCCCAACAAGTTTTTAGTATTTTCAGGTGTCAATGTTAGTATAGTAGTTTACATAATCATCTAATGTAACAAATGAGTATATTCATAGCAATATCAATCAAATTATTAATCCTTTTATGTCAAATTATACGTGTTAAAAGTTAACTTTTTATCATTTGTGCGAAAAAGTTTGCTTTTCTATCATTTGTTCGAAATGGTGCAAAAACAAATACTTTGATATTTATTATTATTATTATTATTATTATTATTTTGAACAGCAATCAGAACTTGTGTGTCCTATAAGCTATTGTACTGATTTGATTTAACACTAGTCTGTTTGACAGATGGTAAACCAAACATTTGTCTCATATCTGTAACTAATAAACAAAGTATTATAATTTCTGTAAAACAAAGAATATTTATTGATGCAGCAATGTCGGATAAACGCTATTGTCACTACTGCTTGACAACAGGCTGCTCGAAGTGGGATCAAACCCGGCACCTCTGAAACAAAGCCCATAAAAAAATACGTTCGTGAAATTCCAAAAACTAAAATATGCGGCAACAAGTATCGCCAATGTATTTTTTACAGGTAAATATCGAATAACATCAAATCGATATATGTACGATGTTATTCTCATTGTTGGTTCTAGTCGACGTGATCGGCGCTTCTCAGTAGGCAACTGTACCGCTTGTATCGACCTACATTGGCAAGTGTAAGAGAGAATGGTTATTAATAAAGAATAATTATAACAATTACAATGCTATTGCCAACCGAGGTGAATGAATCTTTATAATAACATTTTATGTTATGTGTATCCAGTAATGACCTATGTAGGTTGATCTATCAATAGTTCAGCACTACAATACAAATGGTATCGAAGGTATGACAAATGACGTGAAAATCTATTTTATTTTTGAGAAATTAAGTAATACTTATAGGTGCGTAATTAATTTTATTTAAAATATAAAGTTACGCAAAATAGTGGGAAGAGCGGGGCACAAAGAACCAATTTGACTGAGCAATTAGGTATATTATGAAAATCAAACAAATTATATCACAACAAATAACACAAACTGAACAAACAAATATCTGACCATGTTATGGCTGGTTATATATATTTTTTCCTCTAATTTCAAGTAAAAATTAAAAGTTAAAAATTCTTAATTTTACTAGTTTTTGAGATATTGGTGGTAAGCCTTTTTACAATGGCAGACTTTTGAGCCCCGCTCTGCCCTATATTATTGAAAATAGTCGATTGTTCTAAATATTTAGGACTCACTCATATTTTACAAAATGATTTTCTTCCAAAACCAAAAAAAACTATTGATTTGTCCCATACGTTTTTGTATCTCTTAATCAAGATGTAGATTTGAAAATCATATATGACAGATGAATTGACACCTAAAACTAAATATCGTAATCTTGTCCTGTGATATGCAAATTATGACAGGGTTCATCTGTGAGATTGAAAGATAAAATGCATTTGTTGTTTCTTTTCTAAGAGTGTAAATCCAATTGATATTTTATTAAGGCTGTCTAATCGTTTCTGACTTACGAGCATTTTGAGGAAAAAATGAGTGTTGAACATATTTGTATTAAATAGTTAGATTTTCATTGAAATTCTAGTATGAAACATACATTTGACTTACTAAAATTAGGCACTTGACTCACTGGCTATAAACGAGCATTCTCTAAATAATAATATTAGGCATCTCTAACATTTAAGTGAATTTTTCGATAAAAATTGAAAAAAACGGTAATCACTATTTATCTAAATTAGGGTTATTAAGCTCAATTTAATGGAATAATCTCAATCAAAATAATATTCATATAAAGTTGTAGATTGATGTTTATCGTATAAAACAAATAATTATTGTTTGGATAACAGTAATTGTTGGTAATTTGAAGCATAATAGATTCGCACTAATAACATTTCGTGTTAATAAAATTGTGTGAACTACTAAACTGATTTCTTTCTTAATATAACACATTATTAAATCATTGGTTTTTTGGAAGAGACATGGGCAACAAAAAATTACCTACTCTAATAATAATTATTATAATAATTGAATGATTATTCAAAAGCTGATACATCAAATATATACTTTTAATAGTTATAGTTGAGAAAAATGTTGGAAATGTGAAAATGAATTTAAAAATAATTTTTCGAAGATTGAAATAACTATATTATATATTTTGGAATTAAATAGTATTCAGTAAATTTAGAATACTTTATCCAATAGAAAAAAAGAAAATTCGGGGATTTTAATGTTGCGATTTAATAGTCGTATATGAAAGTAAATTATACCAATAAATAAAATTTCGAGCTACAAATATAATAATAATTCATCAAAAATTAATCATAAGCGTTAAAAAATACCTATTTATTTAGTAAGCATCATATAAGTTACAATCTTCAGTTGAATCCAGGAAGAACCAGCATAAAAAATTACAATATTTGGTTATTCTTCCTTCAAGGAATTGGCTCAAAAAAAAAGGTTTTGTATCGAATCATTTTTTAGAATATTACGAGAATTAAGTAACTACAAAATGATTCTTCGGAAAAATAGACCGTCCCGTAGTGTTATAATGGCATCGCCATATTATGCTCCTTTATTGGTACTAACAACAGTGAAAATGCTAAGAATTTATTCATGAGTGCATCTGTGTGATGTGCATGTGCAAAACATACATGAAGTTTGATTTTTTTTAACAAAACGCCCGATCGCACAGCAAACACATAGCTTTTTGTCTGTTTTTAGTACCAGTAAAGGAGCATAACATGGCGTTGCCATAACAACGCTATGTTACGGTCTATTCTACCGGAGAATTGGCTCCTAAATGTTGGACGAAAGAAAAAGTATACTGTAAGAGAGAATGGTTATTAATAAAGAATAATTTACACACAAATATTTTACTCTACCTCAATCTTACAATTTTATAAATACATTACATCTTACGAGTATTTTACATTTATAAATTTTATGGTTCCCACGAGAGTTCATTTTAACAAGCGAAACGTACCAACGATTTCTTCGACGAAACAAATATTAAATTAATATTTCTAAATATCTAGTTATGTATGCATATCTCAGGTACATTATGCTGATGCATAGGCATATTTTACAAAGGCAATTTGTTCATCAATTTAGCACTTATGCTAAATAGACTTTAAGTGTAGAAAGTTTAAATATTTAAATATCCGACATATGTCGTGCCTGTGTTGTACGCATTCGAACGTTTATGATTTGTTCCGTGTGTCATATCTTCACTGCACCTACCTAAATCTATGTCAGAACTATGTTGCATTCAATTATAGAAAATCGATGAGGCTCATAAATTATTATTTCTCATAGAAATGAGAAAATGTTGAAGTTTTGTGATAAATAAACATTAATAATTGTTTCTAGAAACGGAAATAATTGTTGACCATATACAATAAGGAGAAATGTATAATTCTTTTATATGGTTACTTTTTTATTGTAAACATGATGTTTGTTTGCTATAACCACTTTTATGCAAAATTAGTAATTAGTGGTGCATGGCATCGTGCCTTAAGGAAAGTTGCTGAAATTTTCCGTACAAAAAATTCAAATTATGACAACTTTGAAAAAAAATGAGATTGAGAATTTTGAAATTTTTGAATAAATTTGACTTCTTTGAATTTTTTTTTTTTTATATTTTGAAATGTTTCTCAAATTTTTGTACTTTTTTCAAAACAATCGTACTGCGTGTCTGTTTTAGAGAAGAAATATCGAAGGGCATAAGCAGTCTAAACAGATAAACATTGGTACGGAACCCAACAAATTTAAAACTAAAATATAATAGAACTATGAATATAATGAAATTAAGGATTGTTTATCTGAGCAATCAATGAAACAATATAAGTTCAATACTAAATACATATGACAAAAGCTTTGATGCAGTAATCAATAATTTTCTTTCTTCAAATTTATTTCAGGGAAGTACGTTTCATGAGTGTTAGATCCTTTGTCTTGCTACAACAAAATTCCAAGTTCAAATCCCGCGTTTTGGGCAAGTTGATATCAAGTAGTAGTAATAATTAATTTTATTATTAGAAACTTTCAATTATCAGAAAATATAGATTATAAATATTTTGTGAAAACAGCCTATCTGGACATTGCAAAAACAAAAACAAAAAAGTTAAAATATCATCACACTTTGAAGAGAACAGTTATTGAATACCTTCTAATAAAAAAAAAACATCACAAAAAGAACAAAATAACCTTTGATGCTTTGATGCAGTAATCAATAATTTAAAATAAGCGTATTGCAAATTTCTTTCTGGAAAGTATATTATGTGAGTGTTAGAGCCTGTCTTGCAACCACAAAGATCCAAGTTCAAATCCCGCGTTTTCGGCAAGCTGAAGTAGCAGTGGCTCAATTAGTCTTTATTGTTAGATACTTTCAATAACTATTAAATATAGATCATAAATATTTTTCCAATTGTAACAGCCTGCCTGGGCATTGCAAAAAATAGAAAAATTAAAATATCTTTACATTTCGAAAAAAACAATGATTGAATAGCTTCTAATAAAAAAATACAAAAACAGAACAGAATAACTATTATATTGCCTTCTAATAAATAGTATATCAAATATAGAATTCGGTTAATACGACCATTCAGTTTCATTTTAATAGCCAGTAGTAAAAAATATTGTCAAAAAACAATAATCATCACAATCGATTACTGAATTTGATTTCTGGCGAAAAAATGCCGAGACAAAATAATTTTTGAGTAAATGTGCAACGATTGGGGAGAAAAATTATTTCTCAAATTTTACAATCTCTTTGAAATATGTACATAAAGTATTGAAGGTATCGATGGTTTTTATAATTTCTCGGCAATCATGAGTATCCCTTATAAATATGTTTAACTAAATCGAGCATTTGTGGAGACATCATCCTTGACACCAGCTGAACAGATATACCTAACTTTTTCTAAATTGAAGCAATAAAATAATGTCACAACTCTAAATCCTATTCTAAAGAATCCTCATTCGACCAGCAAGTTTTTTTAAATAAATTCAAATATCCAAAATTAATCAGGGAAAAAATGATATAGTCTAACAATAAATAATATATGGTCGTCCGAAAAGAAGAATATCAGAGTTCAGTGTATTTATAAATTGCTACACCCAACAACTGTAACATATTTATTTACAAATATTAAATTGTGTATTGTAATAATAGGTTCTTTTTAAATTTTGTTCAAAATATAATTACACAAAACAACATAAAACAGTAATATTTTCCGTGTACGTAAGATCCATGCAAATTAATTGGACACAGAAATATCATGATGCTCGACAAACGTAAGAAGATGTCTGGAGTCTGTTCCCAGTCTTATCACAAATTCCAATCACATATATATATATATATATATATATATATATATAATGCATGCATGTAAATAGAATATACATATTTCTAAATCATAATAAAATTTAGCAGAGATATTAAATAAATAATTGAATTATGAGTAATAATACATTGAAGATTTATCTTGTATATATTAGAGAAATAGTATAAATATTCATAAATTAATGAAAGTAAACAATTTAATGTTATTATTGCAGATCATAATAGTATTAATTATTATTTTTATCAATAGTTCATAACCAATTAATAAATGGAAATATATATATATATATATATATATATATATATATATATATATATATATGATTTTAAATGCATGGCAGTTAATTCAACTTAAAAGCTCGTGAATGTAAAAGTGAGTGAGAAACGCGCATATAATTTTATTGAGTGATGACTTAACAATTTACTGAAGAAATTTGCATATTCCTATTTTATTTTTATTTTGTAGTGAAAGGTTAAAAACTATAATCGTAAAATTGTTTGTTTCATGTTAATCGAATAATAATATAAACAAATCACTTTACAATCGTAATAATACTGAATAGATAATAAATTTTATGTGTTTTGTAAGAAAAGCATAAACTTGTGGAATTGAAAATCATTATGCATTAATATTGTTGTATTATGTTGCTATTTGTGGATTATTAACATTAAGTGAAATTGCTTGGGACATCTGTTAATTCAGAAAAACCTATATAAGAATACTTAGATGATAAATAAGACTTTAATTATCTTATTAAAAATAATTATAAATAAAAATATATGTTGTTTTTTAGCTGTAAATGTAGATTAGAATTACGATGTTCAGGGATTGGCTTACGAACACTACAACACCAGGAATCTTTATATAAATAGAAGCTCAAAGGTCCGTGGGTAAAAAGGTCCACTCACAATATCTCAAAATCAAGTGAAAGTAAGAATTTTTTTAAAACAATATTTGAAAATAAGAGAAAAAGATGTATAACCAGCCATCAACTTGACTCTTACAACGTCTCTATCAGAAAATCAATAACAAAAGCATTTTCTTTAGTTGTTTGTTATTTTTGTTGTGAGCACTATTTTTAGTTTAGGAGACCATAATATGTTTTTTATGTATACGTTTTTCAATTATTTTATAAGGTGCATTGTTAATTTTAAGTTAGATTCAACAGTTTTTTAATATTACCTTCATAAAAGCTTACACGTGTATGGGGTAAAAAGAACCAACTGAACTTTTACCCTGGCAAAGGTGTAAACAATGAAAAATAGTGAATAAAAAAGTAAATTAGATTAGAAAAACCAACTTTACAAGAGATAAATCAAATACATAGTTTTTCCAACTACACCAGATCAAGGTTATATACAGTGTTATTTCTACCTATGAAATTTATATTTTGCATATCTTGTTTGAGTAAAATCTCTTTCCTAAAATCTGAAAACGCCTATGGCGTGAAAATGACACGGGTATTTTTTTTTTTTAAATACAACAAAGAAATGCAATTCTACAATGATGAATTAGCTGGGAGTTTTTCTGAACATGGTCATATAGTTGTTTGTTTGATACGTGTTATTTGTTGTGATATAATTTGTTTAGTTTAAACAATATAATTGATCAACGTCATGTTGGACCTTTGTACCCTGTCCTACCTACCCTACAGATATTTATTCTTGAATTATTTTTCATTAGAACAGCGATCATAATATGGGTTCTATGAGCTGTTGTAATGATTTACAAAGGCAACCCAAGCAGTTGAGATCAATTCGACAATTTCTATAATAGTGATAATATTCTATTGATACAGTAATATCGGGCAAAAGCGCTGTTTTCACTCAGTTTAAATTTGTAAGCTATCTTTGCACTTTTTTTCAATGTGAGAAAAAAAGTATTCCACTTGCAATAGTCTAGTTGTAATAATAGGCTGCCTTCGGTAAGTTTCTCTGAATTGGCAACAACTTTAACTAACACAACAATATTGCTATCTATATTTTCAAGTAAAAACCGAGGTCACTACTGCTTGACATAAGGGCTGTTCGAAACAGGTATCGAATCCGGGATCTCAGATTCAGGTGTAACACCACTGGCCCTTATAATCAAAAGGCTTCGAGCGCGACGTGATAAATACATAAAAAATTGTGTAACAAAGTTCAAGTCAAAAATGTCTTAAAGAATATTATTATTATGCAAACGAGCACGTGATTTTAGCGTGAAACACGTACGCCCACGTCCGATGCGCACAAATCTCGCCGCTAACAAAGGTTATCTTATAATAACCAGGTGTTAATTGCACGCAAAATTTAACAATTCTGTACTTAAAGGTCGTAGAAGATTTCACCAATATGAAATTCTTATGATGTGTGTTTAAGAAAGAGTTTTTATTTATTTATGCCGCGTTTTCTATAAGAAATACCAATATGTATATGAAATCATTATTGACAACGTGAGCTAAATACAAGTCAAGGTATGTATTCTTTGTAGGCTGAGGATTCAATTAGCGAACGCTGAATAGAATGTCAATAGAAACTATTTCGTCACACGGTTTAAAAAGATCTCTTAACTATAGACGTTTTATGTTTGAAGTGTTTGTTTGTATAATCAATATTATCCGCAATATTAGTACGATCTCTTCTTCTTGTAATAATCAATATTTATCTCCAGGTTTGCGTAAGAAGAACCATTGCAATGAACCATACTGTAGTATTATGACATATTAATTCACAAGAAAACTCCTTACTAACAGAAAAATATTGACCTAGACTGAAGAGAATCGACACTTAATTTAAGTCATTAATTGTCCTGATGAAGATTGAGAGAACAACTATTGAGTTGTTTTTCCAACATGTCACTCTGATAGATACACAATGTCCTTATTGCAGATGACAATTGTAAATCCCAAAAAAAAAATTACTAAATATCCTTAACTGGTTAGTTGTAAATATAGTAGTAAATTAAAAAAAATAAGTTAGTGTCAAGATTTTTAAAAAAGTTTATATTGGTGAATCTATTCATACTGTAAAATGATATAGGAAATAAAAAATAGAGAAAAACTATGGCATAATCGTTAATAAAAAAGAATACTGAATACTTTCTAATTAGCATTATACTTCCGAAAATAATGAATATGGTTAATTTGAACATAAGTCTGCACACTACTAGTTACACATTTTAACAATCGTATAAAACAAAATTTTGAACTTATTTAATATTCTTAAATTAACATTTATGTTATTATTATTTAGCTTTCAAATGATAGCCTGCACCACACAAAACAAATAATTGGAAAAATTTATATATTATACGGAATTCAGAGAAAATTAAAATTAAATTCTTACTATAACAAATTTGAATTGAATTAAAGGTATAAAGGTTGTGAATTGTAAGATATAAATGTTATTTATAAATTGTGAAGTATAAAGGTTGTGCACCTGAAAGCTCTACAACGAGGTATGAAATTTTCACAACTAGAACAATAAAAACAAATTGTATTGTGAATAAAAACCGTGAAGAAGATCGGGTGATGTACATGTATAAACACGAACTCACACATGTATATATATATATATATATATATATATATATATATATCGTATCTGTCGCCGAAAGTTTATAAAGCCAGCTAACCAATAAAACTAGAAATTAATCATTATTATTAGCACAAGTATCAAGTATATATTTATAATCTATTTTCATAATTGTAGCTTTTTAGTACTGTATTTTCTATTGAACTTCCCTTTCAAATTAAAAAAAAAATGAAATTAAACCAATAAAGTAGTAAAAGTAGAAATTGATCATTATTATTAGCACAAGTACCATTTAGTTAAATTAAGTATCAAAAAAAATAAATTATTGCAGTGAAGATAGTTGTGTGAAAAAATAGTAGTAAAATAAAGTGGATTAAATATACAGATAAATAATTTATAGTTTTGTTTAAAATCTTTATTATATTCTAAGTGAATTAGTATAGATACGATCATCAACTAAATTTTTAATAAATTAAAATAAAATTCAACAAATTTGAATTTGTTAAAAATTTATAAAATGATTCCACTTGCAATAGTCTAGTTGTAATAAATATTTGTATATTAGTTGTATAAGTTGTAATATTTTTCTCTGAATTGGCAACAACTATGCATAAATCAATTCAATTGCAATTTAAGAAATATGAACAGCTATATATATATATATATATATATATATATATATTATATATATATATATATATATACAATTTAGATAATATAACAAAATTCATCTCTATCTATCATTCGCGACTCGTCAAACAATGTTCCAACCGATTGCAGACAATGGGAGCATCACATTTATTACACAATATAAAAAACAGTAATATATTTATTATGGATATGTTACGCATGAAATGAATTATAAATAAATAATGCGTTGTGATTATTTGCAATAATCGTGCGACTTTTGAATCGTCCTGTTTCTGCAATAATAAATGAAATTGTCTACGCACGTCCACTGGTTGTAGCATGCAAATGTGTGTGAATATGTGAAGTCAGAGATTTCCTATGAGGAGCCGCAAATAGAGAATAGTTTTCTGAGGGAATAATACACTCAAATTGAGGAAATGATTACCAATACAATCTTCAATCAATTTGCCATTAGGGAGATATTCGTTACAAAATTGATTATATTATGACTTATTTAGTGTAAGTCATTCCTTCATCAGTAAATACTTGAAAAATGCTAATGGTAATACAACTTCCAAGGTATTTTTGCGCATTCTTTCTTCTGATTAGTTTTCGATTAATTTTCTATCTAAATATAGATAGCAATATGTTTCCAAGTGTAAAATAGTAATGATTGATGCACCAATGCACCAATAAAAATATTACAGAAATTGTAATAATAATATATCGTATAAAGATGTGACAACTGTTTGGGTTGCCATGTGTCAAACAAACTAGTATTAAGTCAAATCAGCACAACAGCTTAAAGGACTATTAGGTTCAATCAATTTGCAATTGATATTTTCTGCAATATTTAACTGTATAAACATAAAAATAGATGAGATAAATAGATTTGAATCCGATCATTTTTAACTTTCTTATTTCTGTATACCAGTGTGTAAATTGGTAGTATATCGCATGAAGCGATATACATATTGATATGAAAGGTATTGCACGCGGCCTATTATTTGAAATTTTATTTAATTTTTGTAATTAAACCGCTTCTCATAAGACTATAATAATTTAAGGTCTTAAGTTTGACCATCAAGCCTATCGCCATGCAAAGATTCATCAAAATCCCGGAAGAGTTAGAGCGGGAATCGAACCACCAAACCCGGGACTAGTTGGTGCTAGCCCACGTTCTAACCGATATCCGTTCTTATTGATGATCATAAAAAATCTATCAATTCCGGACCCTTTCCTCGATTCGTGTGTGAATCATTGCCTTATGAATTCAAAGCAGTGTATCATCACGCACATGGAAGCGAAACAGAGTTTCCTTGTCAAACCGACAATAGTGCAATGCAAATCTAGGTCGTTCTACCGCAATCAACTACACCGGCCACACGCTTATGCACACATCGCGAATAATGACATAGGTACATAGGTACATAGGTATACAGGTACACTGACACTCGAATAATATGTAGACATAGCTGTATTTGCAGATTAATCCCAAGAAATGGAGTGTAACTAGAGGAACGACGCAATTTTGATACCGAACACTGTTTTTATTTAGAGATCGTAGACAAGGGACTACTGACATACTTATTTGGGTATTCCTTGCAAGAGGTCTGATGACTGACTATATCATATTCACCAAATTTTGTCATAACAATATATATTATTGTTAGAAAAAATGTAATTTTAATAATAATTATATATTTAACGATACAACTAGTCTTAATCGTTTTTCTCATCTTTGGTTCATTGACTACCAGCAAGATATTTTAATTCAGTAGGATCTATAATAACATGTTTATTAATGAAAAATGCAAGCTAGTACAAAAACCATTTTGTTCATATAGTACGGACAAAATGACATAAAGGGTAAGGATATACTGAGATGTTAATTTTCAAGAAAGCATTTCATAAATAAATAGTTTCGTCCTTTTTGGGACATGAATCCAAAGGGTACAAGTCGTACATCGTAACCAACCTTTGCCAAGCTCAGAACGGGGAAAAAGGGTTTTGCAAGGAATGCAAATCTCTTATTTTTACTGGTGAATATTTTGGTCTGTTTTAGCAATTACTTCTTGGATATCTGGAATAGAAGTTAAAAGCCATACACCTTTTAAATTTTTATTTTAGGTTTTAAATTTTTTTCTTGACCCTGCAATGCTTGCACAATAGTGCTATATCATTTTGTTCATTGTACATGTATGTAATTTTGTCCGAAATTGAACTGAAATGGTTAATTAAACAAAATTTCATCAAAGATCTGATAATGGCAAGAATGTATCTATATATCAATAAACTTATCGTTACTTCAGTTTTTTCTGAGAAGAAGTTAGCTAAACTTCAGTAAATGAATAAATTAATATTTTGTGGTTTTCATTTCGAATTTTTTAACGGTGAATTAATTTTTACAAAGTTTATTGCAGCATCTGAGTTTAATACCAAACATATGAAAAGGATTGCTAGATAATAAAATACAAAGTCCGAATAAATATCACAAAATTTAATTTACAATATCCAACAGAATAGAGTATATATTAATAGAGTATAAAAATAATATATTTTGTTAAATATTCTAGAGAAACAAGAAATATATACACGTACAAACTTATAAAAGCTAATTGGTTTCGGAAAATTATCAAAACTCGACACTAATCCCCTATATCCATTTTAATATTTCGACACATATAATCCGACCAACATTACAATTACAATTAAAGTTGACGTTGAAAAATGCAAATATTTCAAAATAGTATCAGTCACTTATCGCTGTATGCAAATAAAACGACTCTAATCAATAAACGACCTTTGTTGCTGTGGCTTAATTGCCGTAGCAAGTACAATCTACTTTTTTATAGAACATGTCAATTTAAGTTCATAGTTTATGCGACATAACCCAATTAACTTTTTGTTATTACTCTTCAGCTCTCGTATAAAAAAAACATGTCACTTTTTATCTGATTCGCCATACAATAGTAAAACAAAACTTAGAAAACTAAAAGATAGCGTTGTTATTGTTTTTGTCGAACTAGAAATGCCTGAATTCGCGAACGTCGTAAATTAATCAAAAGATACATTGCCATTTTATAGACTTGTGGAATCTTAGGTGCAGTATAATATGCAAAAATCGTATGTAGGTATGATTTCTCACAATTAGAACTTTCGCCTGTCACTCGGATCGACCCTGTGAACTGCCTTCAAATGTCTCGCAGTGCTGGCACACAGACTATTTCAGCAATTGTTGAGGCGCTGCGATCCGATTCGGAAAGAATTGGTTATAATATAATATTATATGAATAAATAAAATTTGAAAAAAATGTAATAAATACAATCAAATAAGTGCTATGCTCCGCCGCTGAAAGTTTCGCACAAATATCTGTTCAATGCAGCCTAAACTTGCATACATTTATCTAAAATTTCAATTCAAAATGTCTCTATATCGAATAAAATTTTGAATAATTTGTCTTTATAATTGTGGTCTTTTCAATTCTGTTTTTGCTATTGAACCTTACTTACAAATACAAAGAAAAAACAGTTAAAATAAAATGAAAACTTAGGCGCATTTACAAAGCTTAAATTTAACATATTTAAATGATTCCGACGCAATTTTCCTATCCATTCAAAAAACTATGTACTTCTACAGCCCGTTGCAAGGAATAATAAGGAGTTCTTAATATATTGTATTTGTCAGTAAAACATATCCATAAAATTAATTGTAGTAATTGTAGAAAATTTTATCTAGTTCAATTCGTACATAAATACTTTTATCGTAGAATCAGCCAGAAAAGAGATATTTTAAAAAAGCTGTTGTTTGACGCCATTTTTCCAATATGGCGGCAACTTACCGTTCAAATTTGAGTTGGCAAAGTTGATTTTCGTAAAGAGCACCTCGAAATCCATAAGATTACCAATTTTCAGAATTCCCGGAGTACTGTACCGGCAACAGCCTTTTTTGCACCAAATGACTGGACTAATATTAGAGTTCTCAAAGATTTTTTTTCATAGAATAAAGTTGAAAAGGAATAAATTATTTATTCGATAGGATTCGATTCAAATTTGCATAAAATAATAATTCTTATCTCAGATATGAAAGCTTAAATATCTGTTAATTTTGTATGATTTTTTTCATAAATGCCAGGAGTTCCAACTTAAATGCAAAATGATAAATTTTTGTATCGTTTTAAAATTGGTATTAAAAACTGTTAAAATGCTATGTATTTGCTGTGCGATCAGGCGTTTCGTTGTTTTACACACCAAACCTAACTTCACGCATGTGTTATCAATCATCAGAAAGTTGCACTTATACCACATTTGTTATTTGACGTTTGTGCGTTTTGTAGGTTAGGTTTTATATGTAAAACGCCTAACTGCACAGCAAATACATTGTTTTTTGACAATTTTTACTATCAATTTATATGAAGATTGGATCGTACCATAGCGTTGCCATAAGTCACTTTATCAGAGAATTAGCCTATCAATAAATTGATAATTTAATTTGTACTGTAATTTTCTTAACTTTGTTCCATAAAATTTTGTACATCATCTGATGATCGATATCAGATATACTCATTTGCAATTTAGCAATGAAATTCAGGCCTTTGCATATCGACAGTTGAAATTTAAATTTTATATAATTCATGAATTCTACTGTTACCTACTAATTCACAAGATATGAGGCGGAGACAAATATGCAATAATAATAATTCGAAATGAATTATTAAAATATGTAGTACAGAATTAATGTTCAGATAGTGTGCGAATCCCTAATTTACACAAATACTGAATTAAAAAATTTAAGCATAAAGTTAACTATATCTCCAGATTTCCTTTCTACCTTTGATCGATACCAGAGAGCAATTATGGTTGAAGGAAAATTTTAAGAAAACAAATTAACAAATTTGTTTCCGAGATCCTGTATCGAATTGAAATTCGCAACAGGTTCTTCTTATAAATACCATCGCTAAGATTCAATTTCGTTTCGGTTTTCGCCGTCGAAAAAATGTGGAACAGAATTGGAATACTGGCAATAACCGGTCGGATCATAAAAGCCGAGCGACGTCTGCATGTCTCGTACAAATTTTTAAAAAGTGACAGAATACTTTTATTATAGTGAAACTGACACAGTTTATTGACGCGTACATTTTCGTATTGGCATACTTGCCTTTTAAAACATATAATTTACAAATCGATGGCCGAATTGTCGTACTAATATTACAGTCTACTTTCGAAAAGGAATGTTTTGGCAATGTGACCAAATTTTAATACACGATTTTATTAAGATTAGATTTTATTAATTAGATCCGCATCGAATGCATAATTTCTAGTCATGTTAGTCGTTTTATTTATAGCAAAATAATTCGACTTACTCACTAAAGTATAGTTACTTTCAAATGGTACTGCAGAAAATGGCAAAATATTGAAAAGTATTCGTTTTATATAATTATCTATAAAAACATGATATAACCATCTATAAAAATTTTAGTTATACCTTTCATTGGAAACGTTGAAGTTCATATCCAAGGAACGAAAAACTAACCACGACTTCTTTAATTGTTAAGTCCAATGATTTGACTTACCTGAAAAGTAAAGAAATAAATATTAGTATTCGAGTAAAATAACTTACAAATAATTTTATATATATAACATATAAAAAAATTGAATTACTACATCACAAAAAGCGACAGTCAAGGGGCAACAGATCCAATGTCTAATTTCTAATTTTAAAGGAATAATACAAAATAATAACTGCATTCTTCAACTAATGCAAAAAATAAATTTTGTAAGCATATTTTTTACAAAGATAACACTGTACATAACCTTGATCTGGTATTTCGCCAGAAATATTCATCAGCAGAATTGGAATAACTATTAATGCAATTTTTTTTTTAATTTGATTTTTTTTTAATTATCTATTAATGCAAATTTTCTCTTTTATAATAGCTTTTTAAACTAAATTTACATTTTTATTTACTATTTTTTAGTATTCAGACCATTGCCAGGGTGAATGGTCATTTCTACTCCACCCACATGTAAGCTATTATAAAAGTTACATAAAAAAACTGTTAAATCTAACTTCAAATTAACAATACATCTTATAAAACAAATAACGAATACTAAAAATTATATTAAGGTCTCGTAATTTAAATAAGCACTGCTATTTTAAGCACAACCTATAAAACCAACAACGAGAGATTATAGATTTTCGAACATGGTTGTATATCTCATATGTTGCTTGATTTGAGGCTAGGGCTGATTACACATATTTTTCCCTCCACTTTCAAATATTGTTGTTAAAAATTTCCTATTTATACTTGTTCTTCAGATATTGGTGTTGTACCCTTTTACCCGCGGCCCTTTAAGCCCCATTCTACCCTACTTTATACATTTTATTCAGTTCTATTAGGCAAATTTATAAGTCAAATGCATACACTTCGTATCTTTCTGTTAATACGTTTATATTGATTCTACTAAAAGACATACATTTGGAAGAAAAAGTTTTCTTTAAAATTAGTTACGTCCAATATTTGAAATAAATTTGTAGAATAAAAAAATTTACCTTTTTTGTTCGAGCAAAAATGCCAAGGATTTACGAACTAAATAACACTTTTTACAGATTTTAGTAAAGGCTATGTTTTCCACTGAGTAAAACACCTGTTACAACATGTAAGTTACAATAATAGTAACTAAAAATTGTATCAGTTGCATCATTAAAAGGAATACAACGATGACAAAACTGATAAAAAAGGCTTATATACTATAACGAAATACTATCGAGCCCTGATTTTTTTTAAATTCAATGTACAAGCAAAGTACATTATTTATGTCGAAACGTACGCAGAATACTTATGAAATGCCATGCAAGGATTTTATTTCCTTCCATAATAAATATGATTTTTTTCCGTTTCTATGCAAATTTCTAAGTATTCTTAAAATTACGACATAGCGCACATGAGCGCAACAACGGATGATATGTGTGCATCGATAATGATAATTAGCATTATAAATATTAATGCATCTCTAGGAACAAGACGATTATTGCATCACGAAAACAGACGCGGTCGCGCTTCTGCACAGGGCAATTAGTACGAGAGCTTACATACATGTTACTAACACAAGAAATATATAACTAGTGGTGCATGGCATCGTGCCTTAAAGCAAATTTCTGGAACTTCCCGCACCAAAAACTAAATTAAAAACAAAATTTATCAAGAAATTAATTTTTAAGAATTTCCAAATTTTTAAAGAAATTGACTTTATGAAGAAATAGATTTTTTATATTTTGATTTTTTTGAAAAGTTTGATGTTTTATTAAACCAATCGCGCTGCATAGCTATTTTAGAGTCGAAATAACGAAGCGCGTAAGCGCCGCGACTTAGTCTAACGCAGTGATTCCCAAAGTGGGGGCCAGCGCCCCCTTGGGGGCGCTGCGGCGATTCTGGGGGGCGGTGATGGGCTTTGGTGTATTTAGGGGGCGATGCTTAGTTGTAAAGGGCGTTTGAAGCACAAAACTAAAAAAATATTATAATATTAATATTATATATAAATAAATGATTAAAATTGAATTATATTAAAAAACACTGAATTATATAAAGATAATATTTTAATTGAAGTTAATCAACTATATTTGCATAGGTGTATTAGTAAGTAAATAATTTTTAAAACTATGCACTGCCAATTCTTGTTTCACAAAAGGTTTAATGAAAAGAATGGTTCATATGTTTCTTTGTATGTCGATAATTTATATAACTTTTCAAAGCGTGTAACTTTACCAAATTTGGTAAGGGATTCTTTAAGAGATTTTTTGTAAGAGAATCTGTAAAGTTGGCGGATTATTTGTCGTGCTATTGATTATATTTCTTTGATATCTACCCGTAACTGTCCACCCGCGTTTTGTAAAATAGATTTATCGGGTCCTAGTATAATTCTTTCGTTACCTAAAATTTTAAAAAACGTATCAACACCTATCAACATATTTACTTCGCTGCGGAATATTTAAGTGTGAATCCAAAAGTTTTAATCCATTAGAAAGATTTAGTTCAGCAATTTGGATTTGCTGCGCGGGTAGTAGACTCAATATTTTCGTAAGCACAAAGGCATTTATATTTTTTTTATTTTTTGCAAATGTACCATCTTCATTAAATATTTCTAAATTTGTAAAATTATTCGATTTCGTTGAAATTCCAACAACACCGTGGAGCTTAAGGCTCCTGGATTGAGATTTAACGCGTAATTTTTGGAATATCGATTTTGATATTGTATTAATTTCCGAGTCTAAATCCGCTATTGCTTGAATTTTAACGCGATTCCCTTTATGACTTTTTGCAAACAAATTTACCGTAGGTACGAGCATTCCTCTTCCCTCACATTAAAATTATAATCGAAATACATCGAAATACATCGATTGGCTTTTAAAATTTTAAAATCGGTTTATGCGCTTTTAAGCAAACATCGTTGAAAATTCTAATTTTGACAAACGCCATAAAAACGATACTACTTTTTGCAAACTTTGACGAATTTTCAAAATTTAACGACTTGTCGTAGGACCGTAATATTTTAGTATGATCTATAAGACTGTGGTATCTACCGCCAAAAAAAATATAAATTGTCTAAAAACAAGAAAACGGCTCGGCCGATCATTACCAAGAACCAATCAGGTCGATTCCCAACCAATATCTTTCGAACGGTTTTTGAATTTTCAAAATAGATTCAGAATTGCGGGCTAAAACGTGGACGAAAATTTTTTCACTTTTCTGCTATTTATAAAGAAGCGGCTTGACCGATCGTCGCACAAAACTGACAAACAATAGTCCTCATCGAGATACATCGAATGGCTTTTAGATTTTTGAAATCGGTCCAGGCGTTTTTGAGAAAACGTCGATTTACGGCAAAAAAATCTGTTCACGCACACACACACACATACTTTTTCCAAATGTTGGTCTCATTTGATTCAGAATGGCTTGAAACGTCGAGAAAACATAAAATTAGCGGATTTTTTTGATGAAAACAAACTTCTCCTTCGGAAAGTTTGTAAGGGGGGCGCTGAGTAACATTTTTTCTGGAAAGGGGGCGGTAGGTGAAATAAGTTTGGGAATCACTGGTCTAACGTGTAAACATTGGTACGGAACCCATACAAATATACACAAAATATGTACGTATTATTATAATCTCTATAAAATATCTGATAATATGATGTGGATAATGATAATTTTTGACCGCCAAATGGCATTATTATTTACTTTTTTTATTGGATCTCCGGCAACGCTGGACCTGCCATTTCAAAAATTTCACCAGTTGTTCGTTTTGTTAATACAAGTAAAATGTTTGAATTATTTAAATTGGACGTTTCTTTTATCTCAAAAATTGGAATACCATTTTGGGCACTTTTGCCCCGTACCTTCGAAACGGTTAGACCTGCCTTGGCTAAAAACTAATTAGCACGTCCCCTTATCAATAGAAATTGAATATTTTTTAATGATTCAAATCGGTTGATCCGTGTTCTCAAAATCGTCGAAAAATTGTATTCGCACATACACGCACACACGCACACACATCCATCCATTTTTTCTAAGGAATGGCAAAATGTCCAGAAACCTTTGAAACGTAAAGATATATACAAATTTTTATTTTCGATTTTTTTGCGATTGCTATGACACCCTACGAGAAGTTAAAAATTTTCATTTTTCCTACGCGAAGTTAAATATATGTATAATTATAGAATAAATTGTTTGTTAACCATTATTGATACCTTGTTTTATATATTACATCAACAATTAGAATTCATGTTCTATAATTCTGTTTTATCTGTTTCTGTGGTACATCTTAACTTAAATATTAGTCAAGAGGTTAACGCAGCGGTTAACCACTCTTATTTAATGTGCAAATTATATTACATATATAATACTGATAAAGCAATTCGCACTTGAGATAATAGTTGAGATCTATAATCTCAAGTGATATCATACCACTTCAAATCCAGCTGGCCAAGGAATCAAGCGGCTCGTTTGTTCGAATAGGTTCGAATAGGTTATTGTATTGAGTCAAAACCCTACATTTACATGACATGTAGACCTCATTGCTTTTAAAGGGTCTGAAAAAAGTTTACTTGTTCGATTTCTTTTAATAACAACAATGACCTTATACAGAGAGATCACAAAGATTGTTTGTGATCTATCTGTATAGCGAAAGATTATTGAATTTAATAAAAAAATCATGTTCTGTTTTATATTGTCATATTATTTTTGTTATACTATATTTTGTTCTATATTGTTATTAAAGTTTAAAAATGACCTCTTAAACTTCACACTTAAGTATTAAGTCTCTACACTACATATTATTCTTTATGATTTTCTTCAGCCCTCTGTCTATATATCCCAGAGTACTGACAGTACATTTTAATTTATGAAGATTTTCATTTATTATTTATAAGATTTTAATATATGCTCATAAGAGCTAGTTAAAATGCAATTGTACGCAAGTATTGTACACAAGTTCTTCGCCATTTCCATTTCTAAAAGCGAACGGAAAACATAATAAAATGCGCCAAGGCATAAAACTTCACAATAAGAAAGAATTAATCTTATTTTACGACGACTAACCCTAAGCTATGCAACTATTTATAGTAGTAATGCAAGTTCCATTTTTCTAGTACTTACAATGAAATATTAGAGAAATAATACACAGAGGCACTTTTTAAATATATGAAAGTATTAAATTTTTATTGTCTCTAGAATATGAAATTGAATATCATGCATTACAGAAACGCTACATCTAATAAAAAAGAATCAATGCTTTGCAAATAGATAAATTCAAAATATATACACACACACACACACATATATATATATATATATATATATATATATATATATGAATTAATCTAATTAATAATTCTAATTTTTTTCATATATATTCTGTATGTGTGTTGTCACTGAACTGCTTCTAAACGTATATTCACATTTTGAAAAATAATTTGTTAAGAAATTGTGGTAATAAACTAAAAAAATATAATAATACTGTGGAAAAAATAGAAAAAATGCTAAATTATCAAAATGTTAATTCACTTAAAAATAAACTTAAATGATGAGTGTGTGAATTAAACTTGAATAACATGTTAAATAGTGAGTAAGAAAAATTTTATTGAGAAATTATTATTCTCAAAAATCAATTAAGATATGCCATAGATTAAAGTATTAAAAATGAATAATTAATTATATTCACTTTAGGAGTTGATAGTTCAAACATATATATGTACATGAATATCAACCCTTTCCACTCACAAATTGCGAGATTTATATGAAATTTCTAGCCGGAGCGACGCCATCCGAGTCGAAAAGGTTAAATATATACATATATTTAATAATATTTTAAAAGTATATATTTCGATGGAAATGAAACTCTGTGAACTCATTGTAATACGTTTAAAATGAGTTGTAATATTTTAAGTGCATCACAGGTAGGATAATAATAATTTGTTGATGGCATGAAAAAATATCAACACAAGAAATAAAAAAAAAAATTTAATTACTACGTAAAAGGCACTAAAATTTAGCAAGATTTAATTTTAGCGTCAAAATTGATTGATTTAATTAGATTTCAATATAAAAAAATGTAATACACTTGTATCAAGTTCCCTCTACATTTCGTACTTCAACTATAAGATAACATTGAGAAATTTCAGATGACAAATGAGTAACTACTCCCAGGTATAATTTATTTATTAATTCAAAAATGCGTTCGTTAAAATGAAGAATTACAGAATGACAATGAGCATATGTTTTCATATTTCACTTTCTATAACTTTACTCGGGTGATTAATATGAAATCATGAAAACTATTTTGATCGATGTAGAGAAATGTATAATTTTTCTATATTAGATAGTTTAGCCTCGAGCACTCCGTTAATCTAAATCAAACAAGTCGGGTAAACCAGTTGATAATTAACACATCTTGAAATAAGTTTATGGGTTTGGTTATGCCATAAATTTGCTTTTGTGATTGACTATATTATAAAAAACTATATTTTAACATATTTTTAGAAATTGAATTAATTATTCATACAACGATAATTCAATTATTGATATTAATTTTGTTACTTTATCGGTATAACTTATGGATGATGTTTAATCTTATTAACGATCTTTGTTTCAATTACTCTATTATATATTTTGCATTATATTATCTATTGCAATTATCTATATATTTTGACAAAGCGATTCAGCTTTCAAATTTTATAAACAAAATATATTTTGCATGATCTTTATGTAATTATTACAATTACTAAGCTCATTAAATAAAAAGACGCTTCGAATACGAAAAGTATATTTATAAACATTTCTACAATTATAAATTAGCTGAATATTTTACTGAACATAGTCAGATAGTTGTTTGTTTGATATGTATTATTTGTTTTAATATATTTGGTTTAATTTTCACAATACAATCGGGTGATTAATATGAAATCATGAAAACCATTTTGATCGATGTAGAGAAATGTATAATTTTTCTATATTAGATAGTTTAGCCTCGAGCCAAATTGGGCCTTTGTGCATTGTAGGAATATATTTACTATTATTTTTTTGTTTAGTTTTCATGGGAAATAAGTAATTTATGTGAATGTACATATACAAAATATAATTTGTGTACATTTTTAACTAATACAAAAAAATATAAAGATAATTGATTAATATGTCTGAGCGTTACATAGATTAAATTCTTCTTCAATAAATTCAATTCTTACCATTTATCAATCTTGAAGTCTTACAAAATAAATTCCGTTAAAATATAAGTAAAACATAAATTTACAAAATCCTAAATAATACATTTGATGTAGAAGAGCTTATAGTGCTCAAATGCGCAAGAGCAAACGGTTCATGATAATAATTAAGATTATGTTGTTGACACAAAAAAACGTTATTTGAACACACACGAACACGAATTTCATATGTGACAAATCGTCAATAAAATTAGAATAATTTAACTTTATAATAAATCCGCTTTGGAGAATAACAGATCAAAGCTCACGTATACATTAGAAAAGATAATGGAAATAAAATATTTTTAGTTCACTAAAAAGTGATTGCTAAAATTCATATGAAGTAAGAAAAATGAAATACTGACTATACACTATTTTAAAAAGTAATAAATAACTTTACATTCATCAATATTTATTTTTATAAAGTAAAAATAGCACTAGTAGCTCCTCAATATTTAAACTTCATATCTCACTTGATTCTCAGTAGGTACATATTAAAACGCTTCGAATAACAAAAGCATATGAGTATTACCTAATATTGCAGAAAATCAAAACATCTTATTGTGAAAGTCAATGTTGAAATTGCAATCACAGGTTATTAGGAAATGTCAGTTATCACAATCAGCAAATTTTTCTTCTTCTTCCAAGAATCATTTACATGCAATTTTGTGCACACAATGAATGCAGTCTTAATGCATACAGTTGCTGAAATACTGTCGGTCGCCTTTCACGTAAGAAAATAAAGGAAGGCTTATTAAATTCAATGAAATAATAAATATATACGAGGTATAAAAATACTAATTTAACTAATATGTGTAGAGATAGTTGTAGGTATTTAAGAACTTATTTCAAGTTATTAGAAAAAGCTGTGAAACTTAAGAATGTACACGGCATTTTTGCATATATTTATTGCCGATCAAAATGTACATTATTTTTTGAGACAATGCGGCGGTCTTTATGCATTTAAAGAGTTTTTCTCCAATGAGGTATCTCCTTTTTTATTTTTTGACCTTTTATTTAGAATCGTATTACCATTTTTATTAAATCTTCTAGTAGGAGATTCCTCACTCAATTCTTTTAAATATTTGTTTGGGTGACCTGGTAATTTTTCGGGGTATTTTTTACTTTTTTCTTTTATTATTTCATTAAAAAATACATAAATCTAAAGATAACTAAAGGTAACTAAAGATAATTTAGCGTTGATGATTCTACATATATAAGAGAATCTGTTTTTATGACACTATATTTTTCTATATATCAATACCTCCTAAGAAGAAAAAATTATAATCGTACTCTAAGAAAAGTCTAAGTTTTTAAATAAACCTATAGAAGGTAGGAAAGGGCACAAAAGACCAATTTGAGTTACCCCATAGGCGGGGTAAAGTGGGACAGCTAGGGGGCAAACAGATCCAATGTATTATTTTTAATTTTAAAGGGATTTTACAAAATAATAGGAACATTATTCCAACAATATAAAATATGAATTTCATAGGTACATTTTTCACAGAGATAATACTGTATATAACCTTTATCTGGCATTTCGTTATATATTCATCAACAAAGTTAGAATAACTATTTATTTATTTTATTCCTTGTGAAATTGCACGTTTTAACATAATTCACTTTTCTAATTTCTATTTTTTATTGCTTACACTTCTGCCGGAGAAAAGATTCAGTTGGTCCTTTTTACCCCACCCACATGTAAGCTCTTATAGAAGTTATAAAAAAGTTGTTGAATCTAACTTAAAAATAACATTACATCTTATAAAATAATTAAACAACGTATACTTAAAAATTATATTAAAGCCTTGTAAACTAAACAATAGTGCTCACAACCAAAAAAAACTCACAACCAAAAAAAAAACTAATGCGAAAGAAAATGCTTTTGTTATGGATTTTCAAACATTGCCGTTTATATCCTGATAGCAACGTCGTAATAATCAAGGTGATGGCTGGTTATACATCTTTTACCCTCTACTTTCAAATATTATTGTTAACTAGCTGTAAGTGGAATTCTGTCTTAAGGCAATTAAGGCATCGTGCCTTAAGGCAAATTGCTGGAACTTCCCGTACCAATAATTATTATTTTTTTAAAAACGATTAACATTTTTGAAAAAAATTTACTTTGAAAAAATAAGATTTTTGAGAAACTATAAATTGGACAAAAAATTACTTTTTTTTGAAAAAAAAGTTTTTTTTTTAATTTTTTTTTTTTGAAAAAAAAATTTTTTTTCTTTATTTTGACATATTGTGGAAGATCTGAACTTTTTTTTCAAAGCAATCGTACTGCTTTAACTGCATAGGGACAAAATATAAAGCGCGTAAGCGCCGCGTCGCTGTCTAACGCATAAGCATTGGTACGGAACCCATAAAAATGTTAACAAAATGTATACTTATTGTTAAAATCTCTATAAAATATCTGATAATTTGATGTGCATATGTCTAGTGATCATTTTTGACCGCCAAATGGCTCATTTTTTTACTTTTTCCTCCATATCTCCGAAACCGCTAGACCTACCTTCATGAAAATTTTATCGATTTTTCATCTTGTCAATACAAGTGAAACGTTTTTTGAATTATTCAAATCGGACGCTCCGTTCTCTTAAAAACTGAGTTACCGTTTTCGGCACTTTTTGCCCCGTATCTTCGGAACGGCTAGACCTGTCTTCGCCAAAAACTAATCAGCACGTCTCCTTATCAATACGAATCGAATGTTTTTTAAATTATTCAAATCGGTTGATCCGTGTTCCCGAAATCGTCGACGAAAATTTGTATCCGCACATACATACACACACGTACATACACACACACACACACACACACATACATCCATTTTTTCTAAGGTATGCCAAAATGTTCAGAAACCTCTGAAACGTAAAGATATATAAAAATTTTCATTTTCGATTTTTTTGCGATTACTATAACTTACCCTACGGGAAGTTAAAAAATTCCTAACTTTACTTATTTTTGAGATATCGGTGGTGGACCTTTTAACCCGCTAACCTTTAATTCTCGCTCTACTCTATTCAATATTTTATGTATATATTTCCTATCTCAATACGTGATATATTATGTTGATCAAACCCAGAATAATAATTAGTGCCATTTGTAATAATTTACTACATTATAAATGCTTTCTATAAACTACCAAGCAACTATTACGAAACTATTGAACTCACTTAAATCATAAAACCATTATTTTCTATTATTGCAGCAAATTGCGGAGAAAGTGCAATTGAAAAAATTGTTTTGTATTGCCACTTAGGTTCACAATTGCTCCAAAGGAAGTAAATCAATTGAAAAAAGATTTTTAATGGATTGTGATATAGTTAAATAAGTAAACGATAAAATATATTACATCTAATGTGGAATATAATTGCATCTATGATTGCAAGTGAAAACTTTTGTAATATTGAAGGTAATTGCAGCAATGGTAATAAATATCGTCGATCATTCAGGATGTAATCATTAAATAGAAGTATACAATTTGAGTTAAGAATTATATTTTTTATTGCTAATGATACACATAACTATGAAAATGATAATTAATAAATATAGTCAAGAAATGACACAAAATTCGTAAATATATCTGATAACAAAAATAAGTTACAAAGCTTTCTGTAATAAGCATATAAACTTCTGTATAAAGTATATAAACTATAATTAGTATTCAAAAGTCCGAAAACCTTAATTCGATGTGTTGTTTTTGCCTTTTGGATATGGAAAATATTGATGTCTGCCACAGCTATATATAAATATCAGTATTTCAATATGCAGAGTAAATTGAGAAAATAGAAAGAATTTATTTAAAATCCATTTTGTATGTAAAATAATGGTTGCCCGTAGGACACAAAATTTATCAGTTCTTTTTATTAAAAGTTTAGAAGTTTAGAAAGAACAGCGCAGAAAGTAGTGAACTTTTATGAATGATAAAAGAGTTATTCTAGATTTTGTGTGCTTATTTAGATAATATATTTGAAAAAAAAATTCTTTTTATACATACAACTCCCATTTCTCTGGAATTCATTATTATTTTTTTTACTTTTCCGGTTTATGTTTAAAGTTTTAGCATTTATCAAAAGCACATTAAATTTTTGTTCCATTAATATCAATAACATTAGGTAACTAAATATATTTTAATATGACATTCAGATAGTTTTTATCTAATTGTAAGAGTTACTGAAAGTCAAGTTAAACATTTATATAGCTCGGTTCAAAATGCCTAATTAATTGCACAACATAATGAGATATTGTTTGAATTTTTCATATAAAGAATCATAACTAATATTGCATGGCATTGTGCTTTAAAAAAAATTGTTGAAAAGTCCCATACACTGATTATACATTCGCCAATTAAATATAATCATCAATAAATTTTTATCAATAAGTAATTAACAATTGTTTCAAATACTTTAATATCATTCGTATTTTATAGATCTCACACAAGTGGTTATTTTTGGGCGACAACCACTATCTATGATTATTTACAAGAACGAAAACATAATAAACAAGCACTGTCGACAAAAGCAATATGCTTTCTGAATCACTCTAATCGGATGCACCGTTATCTCATAAAAAGCTATTCTTTGCACTTTTTGCTACGTATCTCCAAAACCGATGAGCGTGTCTTCGCAAAATCGTAATCAATTAGTCAATGAATCAATATAAATCGAGTGTTTTTTGAATCATTCTAATCGGATGTGCCGTTTTCTCATTGTTTTTTTCTCTTGTGCTCCGTATTCCAGAACGGCTGAATCTGCCTTTGCCGAAAACTATTCACCATGTATGCCATCAGTTAGAATAATTTAATCATTGAAATCAGTTGATCCGTGGACAAAAATTTCCATTTTCGATTTTTTTGCTATTACTGTAACTTACCCTACAGGAAGTTAAAAATTTATTGATAAAAGTGGTAAATTAAATGTGAAAATGAATTAGAAAACTATAAGCCACGAAAAGAGGAATTTGAACTTTTGTCAGAAAAAGCAAAAAAAGAAAAGACAGAACACTTTAACAAACTTGCTGTAAATGCTAGAGATAATTATGCTAAAAAAGCATCACATCTGAAAGAAAGTTGCAAGGCAATATTTTGCAAATCAATTCTATGCTCAAACATCGGATATTGTGTAGCACAACAAAATATGTATGAAAAAACTTTTCATATTTCAGGAACAAACTAAACATGGTATGTGCTGGAAACTGTGAGCTGATGAGTCAACAAACAACAAAAACGAATTGCCCGCGAAATTTGAAATACACACTTTACAACGTAAGTCTACAAAGTATTGCCTATACTGCACCAAATAATATAAAATTTAATGTTTTACCCTAAATCTACCTCTCAAAAATTGAGTGCCACTACAACCAGCTCATTGCTTCTCTAATCAACTCTTCATAACTAAGAAGACTGAAAAGATGCTGGCCAAGCGAATAAATGAAACACTAGGCTTCACTCATTGGAGTAAACTCTAGTTAATTTATTCTTTTTTTTTTCTTTTTCTTTTATTATTATTATTATTATTATTTTCGTTTCCTCTCCTTTGTGTCACAATAGCTTATAAGGTTAAATTGTATCTTGATTGCTATTAATAAATAAATAAAAAAAAATGTTTTACCAAAGTTGTGTCAATTTGTTTGTACAAATTATGAATATGTATAGTAAATGAACGGATAAAGACAATATGGTTTAGTAACTAATTTAAATATTTTTCTACAGTACTAAATAAATAGCGAATGGAAATATTTAAGCGAGCCATAAATCCTATCCTTCAGACCATTTACTTCACAAATAGAGACGCCGTATCTCGCGCAATATTTAATTAACAATAACCATTGTGTATTGTTTCGCGATGTTAGTGTTTTATCCGCGATCGCACGATGATAAGACGCGTCCCGTCCCGGCCGAACTGGCCAAATCGCTTAGCATAAAGAAAGTTGACTGAAGACTGAAGAAATTTCATTTCGACCAGAAACTATTTCTATCGAATCAAATATTCGTTCGTTATATGATTATCGCAAGTCAAATAGATCCGCATGCTATATATATTTCATTCCGATATGTTATGTATTCGTTATTATTAATAATGATACATAGCTAACAAGCGCGTTTATTATGTGTTCTAGCGTTAATTAACATTCTTCGTGATTGCGTTCACGAGTAATGGTGGTCGTTAACGCCAAAGACGTTTAACTGTTAAATGATGTATTGTATATATGCATCTATATAAATACGTATTATATATATATATATATATATATATATATATATATATATATATTAGGGTGGTCCTTAATATGGACATTGTTCAGAATGTAGTACCATGAAAAAATTTTCAAAAATTTTGCAGAGCGTCGAATTTTCAATAAAAAATGACACGAAATTTCACTTTTAATTCATTTGTCGCTAAGTTATACCTAAATTTTTTTCTATGCTATTTCCATACGAAGTTTGATTGAGTTGCGCACTATCTTAGCTTAGCTTAACTTTTTACGAAGGGTCATTATAATCATTTTTGTTTTGTTTCCTATTTTCAAAGTTTTACTTTTTAAAAATATGTGTACAAAAATGTTTTTTTTTAAATTTAAATTATTTTCGGAGATACAGCTGTTTGTCTATTTCTGTTTCCTTCCTTATGCAAAATTTTAAACACGTTTTTCTCACAACTGTCTTTTCAATACAATGCCCACGGATTTTTAAAGTAATACTGAACCGATTCACTTGAAATTTACAGAGAATCTTCTTTATAGACTTGTTTCTGGCATATACTAGCCTCATCCCCTTATTTAAATTGTTTCTATTTTTCGAAAATTTGAGAAACTCAATGAAGTAATGAGAATTGATTGTTTTTCTAACTGTCGCTATTTTGTCAAAAAGAATTTTTGCCTTAATTATAGTATATTCCATTGAGACATCATTCTATTAATAATCTTCGTATCTTTTTCATTTTGGATCACTAGGAGGGCTCCAATCGTGCGCATGATCACGTGCCATTTTTTTAGAAACCACCACTTAAACAACTGCCAATTTTTAAAAATACTAAGTTTTTAGTTTTTACCGTTTTTCTGCCTACTTTGTGACGTCGATAAATAAATCATAGACAAAATGATAGTAATTATTGCATTTTTGACAATGATTTAAAAAGAACTTAAAATCGATGCCTCTATATTAGAATACACCTTAAGATAATATTATACTGTAAGTTCATAAAATAAGATCAGATGATTTCATAAAGGTGAGATAAGTTTTCTCTTAAAATGAAAGTAGCCCAATTTGCGCCCAATTCCACCAGCTGCCTCCAATGAAAAGTTTCGTCAAATTTGACAAGCATTTTGGAGATTTTCCGAAACAAACAGAAAATGTGATTCATTACCGTATATATTCATATGGACCTAGTAAAAAGCGCCTATTTCAATATGACAAACATTTTAATTCCAATTTTGTTTATATGTTAAGATGTATAGATTATGAAGGGTGTTTGCTTTTCCGAGTGCGTGTAATTACTTGCTGTTAGAAAACAGCTTTGTCCACTTTTTATAAATATAACTTACATATATAAGCTTTTTTCTAAAGACATAGATAGGTAAGTATATAGAAGAATTTCTTGTACATATTTTTGTGCTAACATTAAATAAGTCTATTTTAACATGTCAAAATTATTGGATAGAATCTGCAAATTAACTGATTCCATTCTGTAAGACACTATAATATATAAAAATATGTTTAAATTTAATTCTAACAATATTATTGTATAAATAATATTATTAGCAATTACAATGAACATAGAACTTCCAAAACTGTTTTGAATAATGAAATAATCTTTATAATTCTTTATTGATTTAGCTAATTAATACATCCAAATATATTTACTTTGTAGTATTTTTTTATGAACGGTTCCGGCTAGTTGGATAACTTTAATGCCACTCCACCTCATGCACTGTCTCAACTAATATTTAAACTTTTCAACCTGACTAATGATTGTATACAGTAAAAGTTAAGATTTACTATGTAGTTTACATTGTTAGTTGACTGGGAAGTTTTTCATAAGATTCATTATGTTTATTACTTATAATTACTTGACTTCATTAACAACATTATTTACGTAATTTTGATGACTGCTATTGTTACTGTATTTCCACAGCGGCAGCGGCTGGAAATCAAATAAAGAAAAAACCTATCGGATTTTTTTCAAACCTATTTATATTTCCATCAAATAATAATGTTTATCGTGTATTAAGCACGCTTGACTATGTTGAACTTTAATCTTCTATTCATTTTGACGTTATATAATCTCCAGGAATGTTGATTATACAGAAGATGTATCTACAGCCTATCGAGCGTCTCAAGTTTTGTCAGATACGTCCAGTTAATACGTCGCATTTAGTTAATAAGCCATGATGCAATTGGTTATTGGATGGTTTTATCGAACATAATACAAAATCATAAAAAAGTGATATAATAATACGAACAAAACGGTTCTGGTGAAAGTAATAAAATATTCTGCGTTTGTTATGAACTATCATAGCCAGTTAGAAATTTTAATTGAGTAATTTTCTAAATTGGAATAAGTTATTGTGAGAAATCTGATTACGCACACAAATTGGTCTTTAAAATGCGTAAAATATCGATTGTGTATGTTTTTCAACAGTTTTGACGCGAACATTCTGAAATGTATCGGCATGAAAGAGGTGTTGTTTTTTCTCTAATTATTAACATATAGGCTGAATTTTGTTTTATATCCAAAATTGGTATCGAGACTATCGAGTCCTGGAGCTTTTCCCTTAAGGAAAATTAAATTTTCTAAAAAAGCTTTGAAATTGTTTGAAAACTTTGAAGAAATTAGATATTTGTGAATTTTGCAATTTAAACTTGCAATTCACAGATTTTTTTGAGAATTTTTAACTTGTTCATACAAAGCGCTGTGTAACTGTTTTACAGATAAACTATCAAAGCGCGTAAGCGCCGCGTCTGATAAACATTAGTATGGAATCCACAGCAATATAAACAAAATTTGTACATATTTATAAAATGTCTATAAAACATCTGAAAATTTGATGTGCATTTGATGTGCTCGTATGTCTAAATGGCATTCAATTTTACATTTGTTATAGGATCTCCAAAACCGCGGGACCTGCCTTCCCAAAAATTCAATCAGTTCTTTGCTGTATCAATACAAATAAATGCATTTTAAATCATTCAAATCGGCCGCTCCATTCTTTCAAAAACTGAATTACCATTTTTGGGACTTTTTGCCCGTATCTATAAAGCGACTGGACCTATTAATACAAATCGAATGCTTTTTGAAATATTTCAATCGGTTGACAAAAAATTGTATCCGAACACACACACAAACGTTCGTTTTTTCTAAGGTATGCCAAAGTGTTCAGAAACCGTAAAAACGTAAGGAAATATAAAAACATTTACATTTTCGATTTTTTTACGATTACCATAACCTAACCCACGGATCAGTAATTATAGATTTATGTATGCAAATGAAAAACATACAAAAATTATTTATACCAATGTCACAACGGCCTATAAAATAAAACTAACAATTTATAAAATCATGTGATACATGGAAAATTCTTACTTTATAAATAATGATGAGATAATTTGTTTTCAAATCAACCGTAATCATCAATACTTTTGTTACAGCTATTATAGGTAGACAATTATTATCGGTCATAGGAAAAATACATACATAGGCACATGTAATTCAACTCAGATGCAATGTAACTTTTAAAAATAATTTGGATATTTGGATATTTTTAATAAATGTATATTTATTTTTAATAAACGCAACTTTGATAGGCAATAATCATGTAAAAATATCATAGTTGTGATGAAGTAGTATGATTGCGGTTTAGTGATCATTTGCAAGCAAGCTATGAATATCGTAACAATACATGCTTACTGCGCTCAAAAGCATAATAAATCAACATATATTGACGTAAATTTCAAATTAAAAAACCGGCTTACGAAACTGTCAAAACAACATAAATCCACGATGACTTATACATTTCGACATATGAAACTTATCTTCTTTTATATGCCTAACAAAAAAAATTCACCTCAGGGCAAGAGCGTGAACGGTTCCTTCGTCAGATCTATAAACTATTCAAAGACGTTCTATTGTTAATACCGTCAAGCGCCTACTTGAGTTGAATTTAAGACTTTTCAAATTAACATTCCATGCCATTACGTAACGAACTAACGATGGTTTCTTTAGACTAGAGCCATGAAGAAATGCAAAGGCATCGGTTGCCCATCCATCATAAAACATGAGAAGCGCTATTTTCTTTATCACGTCGTTTGGCGAATAGATATCTACCGAAAGAAAACTCGAAGTTACCCGCACACGAAGACATCAGGAAAAGTATCAAAGTATCAAAGTATCAAAGTATCAAAGTATCAAATCATTCGCCGTTATGAATGAAACCATCGGGAGGCGCGATCGGCCTCATACTCTAACCTAACTCTCCTCTAACACAACGTAGAGCAAAGAGCGGTTATGCAAGCAAGCAGCGTTAATCGTAAATAAAGCATCGCGAATAACAAATTCGAATAATACGAGAGCGGACAGGGTCGATGTTAAACTGAAATGTCTTAACTATTACCAAAACGATCATAATTGATTGACTAAATCATATTTATGCACACCTATGACCGGTCATTGCAAATAATAACTGTGGTGCATTGCATCGTGCCTTAAGGCAAATTGCTGGTACTTCCTGTACCAAAAATTAATTTTTTTAAAGAAGCTTTAATTTGTTTTAAAAAAGCTTTAATTTTTTTTAACTTTGAGAAAATTAAATTTACGAGGATTTTGAAATTTAAAAAAATGACTTGAAAACATTTATTTGATTTTTTTATATTATGAAATTTTTAAAAAATTAGAATTTTTCTCAAAACAATCGCGCTGCGTAGCTGTTTTAGAGACGAAACATCGTTAGTCAGATTGTTACAGAATCCATAGAAATATAAATAAAATCAGCACTTATTATTTAAATCTCTATAAAATATTTAGTAATCTGATGTGCATATGTCTAGTGATCATTTTTGAGCACCAAATCGCATATTTTTACTATTTTTATTGGGTCTCCAAAACCACCAGTCTTGCCTTCAATTTTAATCAAAATTTAATCAATTCTTCGTTTCATCAATACAAATAAAATGATTTCTGCATCATTCAAATCGGAAACTCCAATCCCTTAAAAACTTAATCATCATTTTTGGCACATTTTTCTCCGCATCTTCTTACCGATGGATCTGCCTCAGAACTAATCAGCTCGTCTCATCATTAATACGAATCGAATGGTTTCTGAATTATCCACACACACACACATACATCAACCTTTTTTAAGGTATGCCAAAATGTTCAGAAACATCTGAAACGTTAAGATATATAAATAAAATCATTTGCGATTTCTGCGATTACTATAATTTACCCTACGGAAAGTTAATAATGGTTTATTAATAAAATAATATAGCCGTACCAGGGGAAGAAAATATGTATAAGAGGTATGTTTAGATATACAAAAATTTTATTTTATCAATGAAAAATGTAACCGTGAAAAACAAATTCGAACAATAGCGGACAGGGTCGACTTTAAACAGATATGGCTTATCTATGACACTTATAATTGATGAGGTAAATTACAATTATGAACACCAACATCATTGCAAATATATTTAAGGTACGTGCTTGAATAAAAAAAATATAAATGCTTTCACAGATTTTGGTTACAACTAATCAAATCAACATAATAGTCGTACCAGCAGAAAAAGTATATTTAAGAGACATATTTGGATATACATAGTTATTTCATCAATGAAAATGTGGTTACACCTGATATAATGATGATATGATAATGATAATCATATTAAAATGAAAGGTTACAAATATATATTTAAAAGACATGTATCGACATATAAAAGGTGATTTCATCAACAAAAAGTTTAATTATAGATATTGATTTGGAACTGATAAAACCAAAATCATAATTTTACCAGAATTTGAAGTTCTAAATGAACAAATATTCTTGTGCATGGTCAATTTGGTATTAAGTATTTTTAAATATGAATTAATTTATTATCAAATAAACTATGATAATAATTGTAAATTTTATTATAACTACATGCTGAACAATGTAATTGCGACAATAAATTTAAAATCAACAATTCCCTATTATAATTATCAAACTTTTCATCGAGATAATTACAAAATAATGAAAAATGAAGAATAATAAATCTAAGTAATATATCATACATAATTAATAACACAAAAGATAACATATCTCTTTTAATCTTCTTTAATAATATATGAATAAGGTAATACGAATAATTGAAAAAAAAACGAATTGATATGCATGAGTTATTATTATCATTTGTAAAGAAATAAAGCACTCAGAGTAATTTAGGCCAACAGCTCTCAATAAAAACTGAAAGCTTCAAAATGATGGAATAGATTATCAGTGTTGAGTTAGGCTTAAATAATAAACTTCCATGATGCCTAGGAAGAACTCAAGTCATAATTAAAACCTTCTATGGTAATTATGATAAACTACTCTATTTTTCAAAGATTGTTTGCACAAACGTGTAAAGGATTTGTTTAGACTACAAATTGTATTGCCCTGTTGAGTACATGGGTTGAAAACATCAAAAAAATTTTAGATCTTTACTGAAGATAGCATAATTCACAACTGATATATAAAATCGATTTTCTTGTCAAAATATAAATTTCTTCTTCAGAAAGTTAAGAATAGGCTTAATGCCTGCTGAAAAATCTATCGCCAGGTACCTAGTAATCAGTACAAATTGTAAACTGCATACATTTTCAGACGCCGGTGTCCATTACATCGTCCTGTTATGTTTACAACCATGGAAGAAACGCGCACTTGAAGAGATTTTGTAAAATTCTCGATCCAAGACAAAAATATCCGACTTAAATAGTTACCAGTTCTAACTGTATCCCTTGAAAACGCGGAGCTGTTCGAGCGGCAAATGGAATTTATCGCAGCATCAAAAAAATCGTGCATGCAGAGCTTCGTGGACTTGAATACTTATATGCAAAGGCAGCAAGTAGCATCGATGTGAACTTGTCACTAGAAGGTATCGCGTTTCATGCATCAAATATCTATGAGGAAAATAGTTAAAATAAATTATCAAACGGGAAATGGCATTTCGAATGCTATAAACGTAAATTCAGTAAGTAATGATTATAATTCCTATGATAATGTGTAGCATCAGGCAGTTCTGTTATATGCGTCAATTTTGTGAAAATGGATATCAGTGCAGATATTCAGCAAGGTTCTTGCATTAGATATCCATTTCCTAGAAGGAATACATGCAAGACAAATCATTTCATTTTATGAACCACGTATTATCATTAATTTTGTAGTAACATTTTGCTATATAACTTGTTCCAGGAGTGTTCTCATTTCTAATCTTGATAAGTATAACATTATTTTGCAGAAATATTTACATTTTTGTTCAAACCTCCTCTACATTGCTAGGAAAGTTGATGTTGGTTAATGTGTTAGTTAAAGTTGATAACTTATAAAATTTTATCGGTATTGTTAACGTTAATTTTACATATGGCTCGCCCGTAAGTAAGCGGTTAAGAGCGATGGGTCCTGAATCAGGGGTCCCGGGTTCGATACCCACTTCGAGCAGCCTATTGTCAGGCAGCAGTGACAACGATTTCCACTTGGAAATATAGATAGCAATATGTTTCCAAGTGAAAATAACCCTTGCCCGGCATTGCTGCACCAATAAAAAGTCAGCCCGATTAGATTAATTCTAATAACAAAATCATCAAATATGGATGGATTAACCATTGGGTTAATATCTAAAAATACAAAGTAAGGAGAAGTTTCAGCCCAACAGCTTATAGGACGTAAGGTTCTGATTGCTGTTAAAAAAAATATTACATATATATGAGGCGCAGCCTCTTTACTATTTTTAGACTAACAATAAGTGACAGAAACTTGAAATAACTAGAATTAAACAAATTGCAGTCATTGATATCTATATCTATTATATAAAAATGATTATGATCAAAAATAATAAAAAAAAAAAAAAACAAAATTTGTCTAAACTATTTTTTTCGGTGACAAATAGTCACTGTTGAGTATAATTAATAAAAAATAGTGCAAATTTATAAATTTACTTGACAAGGAGTACTTCAAATGGTATCAAACTCGATAATTGAAAATATATCGGAATTTTTATTACACATATAAAACGCATTTAACTCTCAATATAAACGTAGTAAAACGTGATTATCAAAATAAAATAGAATTATTATTATTGTTTGCATAAATCACCCACCATTCCTTATAGTATCAGTTAAGTGCATATGCTTCAGTAATATAATTTTACTTTGTATGCATATCATTTTATTGCATGAAGTGAAAATTTAGTAAAAATATGAGTATTAGCGTGATGTGAAATAATATTGATTGTATACATTATTTCCTACTTGTTTTACTTTATATTGTGCATATTATAACATCGATTGCTCAACAGCTTTTCATTAGAATAACGTGCAATTTTGATGCAACTAGAGTCATGAAATAATATTTACATACTGAATTTCATAGTTATATTAAGAGTTTTCATTGTTAATTATTACACCGACTTGTGAATAGAGAATCATTTTCTTGAAGTATTATATTACCGATTTATCATCAAAAGTTTATTATATCTAAAAATATTATTTTTTTATATAAAAAATCATTAAAATCTCTATTATAAATGCAATTTCATCTTTCTATGAAAATCTCAATTTTTTGCTCAATTAATAATAAATAGTGAAAATATTTTGGTAAATATTTATTTAGTCAGTGGTGATTAAAAAAATAAACCTTGTGTGAAGGGTCTTTGATCTGGTTAACACTTAAGCATGAATGTTCAATATTAGAATATTTTTTTGAATTTTTGAAGTGTGAAATAAGTTAAAAATAGGTACCTAACGCGTACAATAATATCTAATGAAATTTTGATTTTTCAATTTAAAATTTTCCAATTTTCCTTTAATTTTACACGTGTACCTAACTCGCCCATAGATCAAACCGTTTGGAATACGAAGTTGTGATATATGAAAGAAAAACTAAAAATGTTAAGACAATTCTATGTAAACGATGTATAATATGTAAATACTTCATATAGTTTCTTTACGAATTTATGAATTGTTATGAATAATTTCTCAAATCAATCTGCACTTTGCATTTAAACATCTAATCACGCAGAATCTATCTTACAGTGTAAATATGTTTGTTCGGACGAAGAAAATCCAAGTGTTAGGAGCACCACATTATTATCCCATTGCTTTGTATATATATATATATATATATATATATATATATATATGTGTGTGTGTGTGTGTGTATGTGTGTATACATATTCGACATTATGCATGTAATATAATATGCAATGTATCACTAGTGTATTATAACAATACACAATAATTAAAAGCAACATCAGTGTTTTAAGAACGTATTACACAACTGTTATTAACGGTAATTTACATATTTTTACGCAGCTTCCTTGTACTTAAAATATTCCTGACATTAACATAAACAGAATATAAAAACATTACGCAGTCAAAATTTATTACTTTCTCAATTTGTTAACAGCGAGAGGTGTGAACGCTCACATTGTGAGTAAATGAATATCGTATGTGGATAATCTGATTTTTAAACTTATATAAATTCGATTTAATTTACATTCTCGCATGTGTTTTTTCGCAAGCCAGTGTTGCTATTCTATGTTAAACACTGTGTAAACTAGAAACTGCTGTTGTTTGTCACTTGCATAAGAATAAAAAATATTACAAACGAAACAAGTGTAAAAAGATCTTGCGATTTCGTTTATCTCGTTCGAGTTATTGTATTTACAGTTCAGTGCAATGTTGTAAAAGTGCGGTTACCCAATAAAAAAAATTATGGCGAATAATTCTTTATACTATTATATGGTCATTGAATCCGTTAGAGGTTTTTGTGAGACTCAATATGATTAATAATAGAAAAATATTTCTAATTGCATTCTATAGATTTCGAGTCATGAGTTCCAGGTTTGATGCCTCATGTCGAGCAATAGTGACATCGATTTTTACATGGAAAAATATATAGCAATATATTTCCAAGTAAAATTAGCCTACTCCCAGAAACAATGACATGAATAAAGAATTATCGGTATTAAAAAAAATGTAATAATAAATTTATCACATAGAAGAGATAGGTTTGACATCTATAAAAAGCCATGTCATTGTTGTTAAAAAAAATATGTATAAAAAAGTTGCAAGATCGATATGTGGAAATGGGTTTACTTGTAATCAAAAAATTCCAACTTTATAAAAATGTTTTACAAAACATCTCTTTTATAAAAATATATATTATGCCATGCCATTATCATTTATTGGAATCGGATGTCCAGTCTACTTTGATCCCACAAATATAATAACAGGATAATGCTAGAATATTTTGCTTATAATTTGTTTCCATTAAGAGTGTTCGTGGTGCAGTGGTAACAGTCTCGACCTTGCAACCGAGAGATAGTTATCAAGTTCAAATCCTACTCTACGTAAAATCTCATATCAAACCTCATAAATTAATTGACATCGTACTTAAAAATATAGATCAATATGTTTCCAAGTAAAAATAACATCTAGAGACAATGCTGAAATGTATATCGTCATGATTAAAAGTACATAAAACTTTTATCACAATTAGGTTGTCTTCTAATAAAAGGTAGTTAATAATACATCACATAAGCTGATAGATCACAAAGAATAGATCTGATTGAATTATTTGCTTTAAAAAAATTAAAAATGTTAAAATTACTTATACTTTCTCTTCGGAGGGATGCAGTAATATACTAGAAAAAAATTATGATACGAATGGTTATAAGTTTCAATCCTGAAAGCTGGAGCAATGTTCTCTGTTATAACAGTAATATTTACTTTATTGATTATTCAAGAACTGTTTTCTCAAATAAATGTAATAATATACAAGAAAAAAATGCTATTATAATGAGTAATAATGAATAAGCGATCTGAATAAGCAATATTCAGATGCAGCCGGGGATGAGCTATCTTTGCTTGGAAACATACTGCTATATATGCTTTCAAGTAAAATTTAATGTCACTGTTGCTTGAAACCAGGCTGTCCGAATCGGGTATCGAACCCGGAACCTCAGACTCGAATCTCATAGCTGTGACCACTAGAACAAGGGAACGCCCTTTTATCAGAGTAAGAGTAATTTTTATTAAAATATTTACATTTTTATTTCATTAATATGAATTTAGTAGCTTTCTATAAAAAATCCAGAAAAGCTCGCTCAATATACATAATTATATTTTTACAATGAAGCTTTAGCAGAAACTCTATCAAAACCATATAGCAACTTTTCTCTACAATATACAGATAAATAGTTTATGCTTACTTGGTATTTTAAGATGTAGATTCAAATTTAAATTGAAAAAATAAAATGTTGCCAATAGAAGATGGTCTTATGAGATTCTGCACTTTGTGAGGCAATGAGAAATTCTGCGATTTCTATGAATCTGTCAATGTTCAATGTTCAAACCAGCCCACGGTGGAGAGCACTCCCTTAATAAATATATAGTAAGACAGTGTGTAATTTATTAGCAAACATAAATAGGATAGATTGAAATTAATAATAACGCCAGTAGCAGATCAGACATTATTACATATGGTCAATAACACTCGTATATAAGAAACAGTTGGTCTGCGATGACATTAAGAATATTCGCCTCAGAAAGTATTTATTGCAGTCACGTCAATTCATTTGATTTCAGTATGGGAAGTGCCGGCTTGTTCGATTTCTTGTCCAAATCTGGCATTGGGCCGCGCATTTCGTGCGGTATGCACTTTGATTGCATAAGCAATTATTGCGCAACTTTATCTCTTTCCTGATTAACGTATTCGGACACGGAACACGGATAAGGACGGTATATATCGACTTATGTACACATAAATACCGCTTTATGGTGAGTACTAAAGTACTGAAGAACATGGATAGTAGTTTTCTTTGAATGCACAATGACCGGATGGCTAAAAGTGAAAAGCACGCCGGAGAAACAAGCACTTGTCTTGTGACTGAATTTTAAACAAGTATCTGCGGGGTATATTCAGTGAGATACGAGATTTTTTAATAATCTTATGTAACGAATAAAAATTTCTCTCGACGTGTAATTGAATGCATTGAGTAGATAAAATTTAATTGCAAACACTTCCAGAAGAACATTTCAAGATATTTTACCACTCAGTATAGGCATTTAGATCTTAAAATAAATAAAGAGCCTCATAATTTAAGTTATAGTTTTTAACGATATTCAATAGATTTACTTGACAAATCTAGCATAGAAATTACAAATATTATTATATTCAGTCTTGTTTCTCTTATGTCAATTTTATTTCTCTTAATATTTAGCATTTTTATTTAAGTTATCATTCCAAAAAATATCACTCTATATACTAAATTATATTAGGCCACGCGTAGAAAATTGAATTAAATTATTCTTGGAAATATTTCGTTATCTAGGTGTTCCATGGCAAAACGCTTAAGCACACTGCCTTATGTGAACAGATTCAGTAAATCTGAACCCCCGCTCTAGATATCATGCACAAGTGATATAATTTTTTACTCGGTAATATAGATCAAAAATACGTTTCCAATTAAAAATACTATAATACAGACACTGCGGTGTGAAATGGCAATGGGAAATCTCTTCACTGAATCGAGTTCGAGTTTAACTCGTCTCATGGACTTGCCCTAGGGCAGTACTGCCCATATCGATATCTGTACAGTAGTATTTAATAAATTACAGAGTCAGCTGCACATAAAAATGTAGTATAATAATTATGCGTTGAGTGTTATTTTTTCCTATAAGCTACGTTTTTTATAGTACATTCTAACCTATCGTATTTTCCTCAAGAGTGCAACCCAGCTGCCAACTACTCTTCTTTTTTATGTATAGACTATATATTTTTGAAACATATTATAATAATGTTGGCGGATTGCAGCAACATCCACAAAATGCGATTAGAAATCTTCAACCTCAAGTGAAAATCTGTTATCATGCTGTTTGATATCGAGCTGACAAAGGTGAGAATCAAAACTGGAACCACTTTATGCTAAACCATGTCCTTTACCATTATAACGAAATTGTCATGATTGGAGTCTAGATGAAAGTAAAATTGGACTGAAAAATATGGCCCAAATCGTGCAATGCTGAAGTAGAGTGGAAGATAACTGAAAGGCAGTCATTAACCAAATTTTGAGATGAGAATAATAAGCATTTTTGCATTAAATTTAAAATATAAAGGCCAATTCTCATATAAAATAGGAATGTATACTAATGCTATGTTACATGTCTAATCGTATGAGTTGGTAGTCACAAACTGGCAAAAACGTATAAATTTCCTGTGCAATCAATCAGACTTTTAACACATGAAATCTAACCTCCAAAACGTAAAAATGTCAAATAACAATTTTATCATAAGTGCAACTTTCTGATGTCTCTTTGATAACTTATACTTGAAGTTAGGTTTTATGTGTGATCGCACAGCAAATACATAACTTTTGGACAATTAGTGACCACTAACTCATACGATGATACGATCATAGACCTGCAATATAGCATAACCATAACTTTCCTCTTTTACCCAAGAATTGACCCCATATGTTCATTGTTTGTCCTTTTACGTATCCAACAGGAATTTTGAATGGCGTAGCTATTTTCTTTATGAAGCTGAAGTATTCCAGATTTCGTACCATTGTCGCAGAGCTAAAAAATGATAATCCACCATGCAGAGGTGACACACAGAAACAATTGCCGCCTCCAACAATATAATTTAATTAACATTCTCTGTTTCTCCGCGCTATGGGTACGCGACCCTTTCGCTTTTATTGTATCAATTGAATCCGCGGGACGTCTTCTATGCGGACAGATTTATTGTAGTTCCTTTGCTGCTCAAAACAATGGCTAAAAATGCCGAGAGAATGAATGAAAAACAACTAAATAAAATCACAATGCTCAATTCTGAGTCGACCGGCGACGTTTTGATTTGTGTGTAATTTTCTGATCATTGTGGTTCATTTCAAGCGAGCCGTTTTAGCGCACCGGGCTAGGTAAAATTTACATGGAATTTGCGTTAATAATATGATAATGATATAAATAAAACTTGAATTACGACTCACTGAAATTAGGATGCTACAATAGTTTCATGATAATGGAACTATATCTCGTTTTGCCGGAAGACTTTTGTCTAATCAAACAAAATCATTTAATTTCAAAATTATTTACTGATATGTATATAGAATTGAAATAGATGATATAGACAAAAGTTGTCATATATTTAGGATATTTTTGATTTTTGCAAAATTTACATATCCAGATATTTTTGGTAAAACAAAAACAAGTGCAGAAAATCATTTTTAATTTTAACTTTGCATCATAACAGTTTGTCCAACCAAAACAAGAAAATACTTATTTAATAGCTAAAGCTAACCTATTTTTGTCATAGCAATATTACTCGAAGCAATAATTGAATCTCACAAATTATCAATTAAGGAATCATAACTAACTCCACTATAAAAATATAAGAAATAGCTCCTAAAAGCTAAGTCATTTTTATATAAGCACTACTATCAGTAGGTACCCTTCATCAAATACTGGTTCGAATAACTGCAAGATATAGAAGAAATTAGGTAAAAAAAATATGTAATTTAGATTTTGGTTTATGAGAACCCACTGCCTAGTTTAACTAATGTTTATATAATTTCATTATTATGTCCGATTGGTTTTATTTACAATTTAAACTAAACTCATAAGAATCATACAATATAAATTATATTATTTTACAACAACCATATGGATTGTTACTGTATCATATGGATCTTAGGAAACATCCCAGTAGTTGCTTTTTCTAGCTATGGTATATTTTTCCGAAAGGCAATTTTAACATAATATCATATATTAATATCATTTATTAAGTATCACGTACTGCTTGATATCAAGCTGACCAAGACGGGTATAGAACCTGGAGCAAGTGATTGCTAAGGCAATTTCTTATCATGAAGCCATAGACAGCTCTCAATTACATCAATGCAATTGAAAAGTAAATTCTAGTCTGAACCTAATTGAAAAAGTTATTAAATATAAAAATACACATTGAAAAGATAAAAATATAACTATTTTATCATACAATTTGCATATACTCGATGTAAAAGTTGTGGGATAATTAACAACTTGAATGTTTATTTAACCAGTTAAATATGATTGACAAATATACTCGACATAAAAAAGTAGCAGAATTTTATGTTTATAGTACTCGTCATGAGTATAAATCTCTGTCCAATTTGCTATTTAAATTCCAATTTTTTAGAAGAAAAAAAAAACAACATTTTCTTAAATTCCAAGATATTTAGAAAAATCGTAGTAAGTAGCATTTTACTCCAAAAATACCATTGTATTTTAATTCAGGGGACCCTCGTAGCGTCTTCTAGTTACGAGAAAAAATTGTAATATTATTTTTTTTTTTGAAAATGTTAGGATTTTATTTAAACAACTCAGGTATAAAATAAATGCACGTGATATCTTACTATATATCTTCCTTCTCCCACGTGATATTTCGTGATTTTTTGTCAAACCTCCCCTCCTCCTAAAAACCTCACATAATAAATGAGCGCACCCTTAAATGATTAATAAACGCGCAAGTTTGCAATCAGGCGGATCGTGGGTTTAATCTACGTCGCGGACAAACCTGGCATCAAGCAGTAGCAATATCAATTTTCACTTGGGAATATAGATCTTAAATATATTTCTAATTGTAAGTAAAAATAGCTCTCTCCGGGCATTGCAGCACCAAATTGAATATTAAGTCAGCCCTGTTAGATAAATTCTAATAATACTGCAATAAAATATGAATGGATCAACTTAAACGGAGAAGTTTCAGCACAACAGCTCATTGGACGTAAGGTTATGATTGCTGTTAAAATATGATAATATGTCGATTCTAACCTCGAATGAGTGCGCCACAGTTAACTGGTTAATGATGACTGGGAGACTCATAACTTTGATATGACCGTCTAATTTTCCGATGGTAGCAAAATGTTGCAAAAATAAATAATATATTATGTAAAATTGAACAATTCTGGTGACCGGCTGTCGTCTTATTCGGCATAGTAATACCAACGATCGGTCAACCGGCGCTGCTTGTGTAGTAACAATGTTATACTGTGTGAAGTGAAAAAGCGAAAGTGGCTTGAACGTTAATAATGCACGAATATCAAATGCAGCATTTTATTTACCGGCTTGATCTGAATGGGAATTCTGTTGATAATACTTTATTATGTTAATATACTAAGTGGTAAGTAATATAATGATAAGGTTTTCGAGAAACCAGTCGAGAGATAATATCAATACAATTTAGAAAGAATGCTATTCAATTTATTCATTACATAACAGGTTGAATTACAAAAGTATTGATACATAAATTTAATTTCCAACTCAATCGATTTACTATTATGATTTCAATAAATCGAAAAGGCGGTCAAGTACATACAGAATTGACATGTCATCTTTCATTCATCGTAAACTATAAAAATCGAGAATATTTCGTGGCATTTCATCAAATAACAAATAAATCAATGATTGGTTATCGGGTGAATATCGTTTTCGAATAACTAATCCGATCATGATCTGTAATAGATATTTAAACGCCGAGAAACGATTTCGCGGGTATTATTTAGAAAGTAAAAAACAGTTGTGTCATACTACGAGTAATTAGTATTACTTTTAATCCATTCAAAATGATTTCTTATAACGATTTTGAAAAAAAATACGCAAAATAAATAAAAACTAACCAAACCATTAACTTTTTTTGGAAGAAATTGATCAATACATAAGTAATGAAAGAAGTTTACGGTGGTTAATGTAGAAGTATGAAAATATGTATATAGTCTTCCAAGTTCTAACAGAATTTTTTGTCCTTATTTTTGAACAGCCTCACAACTTAAAAGTTCAGTTGTAACTTTCTCCTTAGCTTAGAGCTTTTTCGATCGTAACCCAACAAGGGTACTACCCTAGGTAGAATACTGCCCATCCATAACTGATGTATTTTCGTTATTAGAATTTCTCTATTACTAATTATATAGATATTTTTAATTTAGTACAACAATGCTGTGAAAGAGCCATTTTCACTTATTGTTAGCATCATATTTGGACCAGTATATTAATAACTGAAATAATAACAATAATATAGTCGAGGTGGATATTTCCAAACTGAAACTCTGTGTTTCCAAAACCAAAACTCATACCACTAAGGTGAGGTAAATAGTCTTTTCAACTACAATTTTAGCAATTCTGACATAGGTATTGAGATAGTGTCGCTGTAATTCCTTCGTGTAACCAAATACATTAAGCGTAAATGAAAAGCGACAGGTGAGTCACAAAATTAGCCTTGATCTGGGCTTCCAACGTCCGACATCAAGCCAAATTCTTAGAAATGTGCACACATCTGTTTATAAGATTTGAAAGTTTCATTCATATAAAATTAATAATTTTTAAGAAAGCACAAAAGTATGAAATATATGAGCATATAGCGATGGGTTTGATAACAATCAAATGCTTTATGTTTTTGATACATTTTATCACAATCATATATTTTTAAATTTGATTTGATTTATAAATTTCATTTAAAAAACGTTTTGTCATTCAGTAATGCTATTAAAAAATACGTAAAATTCCGATCAAATAAAAGTAATATTCAAAACTTCTAGATTTTCACTAACATTATTTCTATCATTTTTTACCTTAGTAGAAAGGATAATGTTTGCCTCCATGTAATTTAAAAATATGCTGATACCTATGTTAATTTTTATAAACGACAAAATAACAATAGCAACGTTTTGAAAAATTCTGTCAATATATTTGACACTTAGAAAATGAAAAATCAAATCTCAAGTTAACAACTTTTTTCAGTTCAATCGACGGTTAAACATTTTAATGTATTGCCCATCCAAAGGGTATTCAACTTTTTAATTTATTGCTCAATCAAATAGAAATGTCAACTAAGAAATAGTAAATTGTACATTAATTTTAAGCAAGAATTAGCAGTTTTGAATAAATTGGTAAAAGATAATAGCTTTTATGACTTTAAGGAATACATTGGTACGATAATTTAGGATCTTTCACTACTTACTTATTAGAGTGTTAATTTCTAATAATGTAGGTATTTTCGGCTTGAGCCAAGTATCTTACCTTTACAAAATGTTCTTTTTCTTTAATACTATTTTTACAAACTATACGAATCAATTGAGATAGAGGCCTCCATTATTTGAAGATGATCAAAATGAGGGCAAAGAATAGAGCCTCATAATAACAAGTCATAATATTATCAACCTTCCTTATTGTTGAGACCATTTTTAGCACTTAGCCGCCTACCACATTTTTATATATTTTCCTTTCTCAATATGTTATTTTCATCTTCAAAACTTACTGTTTCCTTCTTCTAATTTTTATTCAATTACAAATTCATATTTTTTATTCTACTTTTTAATTTTAACTCATTTCAAATTCTTTCAAACTGACTATCCCTAGCTTGTGAGTCAGGAACGCTACTGAGTGAGCTATTACCGCTACTAATTTAAATTATATTGTAAATCTTATACCCGTTAATCTTAAGCAATCTATATAAATCTATTATATTGCATCAAATCTAAATATACTTTTGGTGAAATTTTGGGTGAAAATCTATATTGATCGTTGATTATGATGATGAAATTATATTTTGTTAGATTATAAGATATATGAGAGACAGTATAAGATATGTATGAACCACAGGTGTGGAACTGAATAATCGAAGATCTCGCACAAACCGAATATAATATTTGTGCACCATATCCAGCAAGAATATGGTGCTCCATGGTGAAATGGTTAAGTTTACGCAGTAGTGTAGACAGGGTCGTGAGTTCGAATCCCAATGACCACCTGACATCGTGCAGTAGAGATGTCCATTTTCACTTGAAAATATAGATCAAAAATATGCTTCCAAATGACAATACCTTCGCACTATTCTTTCCTGAATCGAGTTGGAGTTTAAGTCATAATCAGCTCACGAACCTGTCCTAGGGCAGTACTACCCATTATTTTATTTATCCAGTAAAAACAATACACTGAAATATGATTGGAAACATTGCCAAAGTGAATTAGAAACAAAATTCTAATAAAATTAATATTTTCAACTATTAATACTTGAAGAGGAAAATTGGTCCTGTAGTATGCTGTATGTATTGATTAGTCTTCCGATATCATTTTGTTACCATACCCTTAATGTCGTCGAGTTCGTCTCGCATTCGTCTGTTATTTTTAATGTGCAATGCATGTAATTGCAACCGTCTGTCATTGGCACCGATAGCGCATCGAGTCGCGACAAATAATTGCCAGCGGCTTTTGATTTGTTACCGTTTCGTATCTGCCCGTATTAATAATGATAATGCGATTAATGTAAGGCGCCAAAGAACCATGAAAGCTGTTACCGAGCAAGGTCGCGTGGCTATGATAAACGAACGAAATTATCATTTTCTCGACTCCGCGAATAAGATCGACAACTTTTATCGAACGATCCGGATGAGATTTAATTCATTACTAGTGGTAAAGGATCAATTCAAATGAAAATGAGATTTAACATTTTCTTCGCGGTTTCCATACCAAAAGGCCAATTCTCGGGTAAAATATAAATGTGATGGTGTTACGGGTCTATCTTCATATGATATGGTGATGAAAAACTGTCATTTTTTTACTGTGCCATCAGGCGTTTCACATATAACACCTATCTTCATGTATGTGTTATAAATGTTAGAAAGATGCACTTACGATAAAATTTTTATTTGTCGTCCGTGCGTTTTCTAGGTTAGATTTCATGCTTTTTCATGTTTTTCATCAAATACATAGCTTTTTGACAGTTTGTCACTACCAATTCATACAAAGATAGACCCGTAACATAGTGTAACTCTAACATTTCTATTTATCAGAGAATTGGGCCCTAAATTTGAAGGTCGACAATCACAGTTTTTGTGCTATCTGGATATTCAAATAGAGCCCGCCCGGAGTAATGTATAAGACCGTGGGCTAGAACAAATTGGTCCTGAGTTCGATCCCAACTTTGGCCAGCTCGATATCAAGCAGTAAAATATTAACTCTACCATTTACGACATCCAGAATATCTATAATGACATCAAAGACGGTCTCTCTCTTTAGGACCATCAACCTAGTCAAGAAACTTGTATACCGCCACGTAATTATGGAATTTTTTTAACTCTTCTCCGTTAACTCAGGTTGTTGGGTTATAATTTAACCCTTGTAGTTGTGGACTGTATTAACACTGATTTGTTTTGTATTTGTATGTATTTGTTGCAGTTCTTATACAATCACTGATTTGTCACTAATTGTAAGTTCTAATTGAAGAAGATATATTTATTTATTACTTATTGAACATGTTGTTAAGAGAACTTTACTTTTAGAAGTAAACAATTAGTTCCGTTAAAACACTCCGCTACCCGCTCTAACAGGGGTAGCAACCATTCCGTGTAAAAGCTCAACGGCATGAAGATTGTCACCTTCATGGCCAATATAATAAAAGCAAAATACGTCCGAACAAAACTTTCATCATCAAGTCCTAATTTATCTGACTTTGTAAATAAATATATTAAAAATTTCATCATGTATACAATTACATACTTCATATTCTGCCTAGATACTGCCAAATCCTACCTAGATTTATACTTTCCACGCTAATGATGCAATTGATTTTATGGATTGCATTTTGAACATATGAAGTCCAGACTGAAACTTATATTAACGAAAATAAAGCGTTTTAACACGCACATGGCATTTTGAATCTTTGTTTGCGCCAGAATCTGTTAGATGTCGCCAGAGAATATTTTTAATATTCAGACAACACTTTTTCTCTGGCAATCCTCAAAGGTTGGGACGTAATAGCTGATCTGACGGGTGAACAGTTTTCTCTCGCGTTGGCTGGTCACGTACACCGTTTTACTTGTACTTTCCATATGTGTTTTTGTGATATATTTCGATCATTAGTTATTGCTTAATGAAATAAATACCTTTTAATCAGTGCAAGTGTTCCTTATTTGTGTTTGGAGTTCATTTCTTCCTCAGCATCCGAATTTAAAGCGAACTAAGATATCCGAACTTGAAGCCGCCATCCGACTGGACCGCCGAGCACGTAGAGAACGTTAAATATTTTGCTTGATATATTCAATAAGATCAAATCCTCGGAATAGTTATTGAGTAAAATCCAATTAGCTATTCCGAAAGGGTCTAACTAACCCCCATCCGTAACATTGGTCCTTCGAACCGGATCCTAATCTTGATTAGGATTTATTGAGTATATTAAGGAAATATTAATCCAAGATGGCACCTGAACTGGACGTTGGTGCAGAGATCGATCGACTAAAAGCTAAGAGGGAAATGTATTTTTCAAGCATCCAAGAAACTTACGACATTTCTCAGCAGATTAGCTCTTCTTCAAGTAAGATCCAATTTCGTAAAAAATTATGCCTTCTTGAGAATGCGCGTGAGCAATGCATGCACCTTTCCGATGAAATTAATATATTGAGACAGTCAGAAAATCCTAGCTATATTCCGGAATATACCCTCGCGAGAGCGTCAGAAATGCTTTATGCAAAAATAAAACATGCCGAAACAATTTTTGAAAACGATTTATCTCAAATGTCCAGCACTTTGATTATTTCATGCATTGCTTCAAACGCAGATCTGTATGAAGAAAAAGATAAGATGTCACAACTAGAAGACATTCCACAATCTTCACGTTCTTATGACAATGATATGGCCACAAGTATTGATTCTTTGGCAAATACAAAAACCATTTTCCGAGATTTGCAAACTTCAGTTTCGTTTGGAAGTTGTGAACTGAAGAAAAAGGAATCTAAGCATCCTAGTATACTTGAGCTTAATTCAAATCCTGATATTCTATATAAACATGTCCTTAGCGATTTCAAAACCGACAAGTTATCAAAGAATTTAAGATTAAAATGGAATCCGTTATCGGATAATTATCCTCTTGGTATAAATCATATGTGGAGAAAGTGGACCAAACGTCATCTCCTCTCAGCAATTGCCCGTCTTTGGAATTCTTCAAGATTTGTTACTTCTATTGTTGTTAAGATAAAAATCTTAATGAAGAAAATTTCGAAATTAAAGATAGATCGGGATGAAGCGCTACCATCATTTATTATGACTTCTTGGTTAGCCATATATTACGAATCCAAGCTAAGTAACTATAACGTACCACATTATCCCGGAACTTCGGAACACAGAAAATTTTTAGTACTTGGATTCACGAATAGCTCCGAACAAGCATGCGGAGCTGTAATTTACAATGATGTTAATGATTCAATGATAGTCCGCCAATGGTTGGTAGAACTAATCACTTGTTGGAAAACTTTTGTAGCCAACATAAAATCAAAAATTCACGACCTCTTTCATAATGCACAATGGTTCCATATTCCTACTGATCGAAAGGCAGCCATTGGTGTTTCCCAAGATCTACTTCCTAAACTATATGTAAGATACAAGAATTGGTTGTTTGTGTTGGAGTTTTGGAACAAGTCTATATCTACTTGGTCCTTTCTAAGGATTAATATTTAAGAAACAAAAAAAAAAAAAAAAACTCTTCATTCCTTTTTTTTTCTTTCAGAAGAGTTTGAAAGACATTTTAATGAATTATTTGTTTCTCGTAATATTATATGGAGCTCAATGATTGTGATCCGATGGAGCTCCAGACTTATATCTTCGCCGAGTGGTAATCCAGGATCCTCAACTTCCTACACCTTTATTGACTTTGTCCATTGGGTGTTCGGGAGAGTAGAAGTATTTCTAGATGCCGACAGAATGGTTGGAGTGGCCAATATCAAAAGAATGCAAGGTTATAAAAGGTATCCCTTTTAGACTGGGGAATATGTTTGCGCCAGAATCTGTTAGATGTCGCCAGAGAATATTTTTAATATTCAGACAACACTTTTTCTCTGGCAATCCTCAAAGGTTGGGACGTAATAGCTGATCTGACGGGTGAACAGTTTTCTCTCGCGTTGGCTGGTCACGTACACCGTTTTACTTGTACTTTCCATTTGTGTTTTTGTGATATATTTCGATCATTAGTTATTGCTTAATGAAATAAATACCTTTTAATCAGTGCAAGTGTTCCTTATTTGTGTTTGGAGTTCATTTCTTCCTCAGCATCCGAATTTAAAGCGAACTAAGATATCCGAACTTGAAGCCGCCATCCGACTGGACCGCCGAGCACGTAGAGAACGTCAAATATTTTGCTTGATATATTCAATAAGATCAAATCCTCGGAATAGTTATTGAGTAAAATCCAATTAGCTATTCCGAAAGGGTCTAACTAACCCCCATCCGTAACAATCTTCTTCCTCAAATGAGACTAAATTTGGGCGACAGGAGCGATTATCGTAGTCAAGTGCCATGAAAAAGTCAGTTAAATAATATAATAGTCATTACGAATGTAAAAAAATGCTATTTATATATAAGTATAATCTAAGAGTAATTCGTCTTATATTGTTCATTGAAGATGTAATATTGTTTACAGAAAAATTAACTAGTTAGTTAAAAATAACAGATACATACATACATACTTGTGAGATTACTAAATTTATTAAATTTGACATGCATTCATTTATATGTATATAATTATTATAGCATGCACAAGATACATTATTTTATAATTTTTGATTACCATCTTATTCATGCACTATTAAATTAATTAGGTAGAGTGTAATAAATATCATTTTATAATAGAAAATAGAAACAAATATGAAGAAGAAACAAATTATATATTTAAGATCCAAAGTCTCAAATTAAAATACAAAATTTATTATATAATTTCGAGAAAAGTTTCGAGTTTTATGAAAAGTATAAAGTATCGAGTACCTTATTATAATAACACTAATTAATCAATTCCTGTATACCGATCAGGTAAGAGCAGATTAAACAAATAATTGTACATAAAAGAGCTAACGTTTTAAACAAAAAATTATACATTTTTAGGTTAGAAATGCACGTGGGTTGAGGATAAGCTATTGGTCCAGGTGAGGATTCATATGTCAAATGTCCATTGTAGGAAATCAGTGATTAAGGAAACAAATCGGTCTTGCAGAAAATTTATAATATATATATATATATATATATATATATATATATATATATATGAGTGCTTGTGTGTGTATCACGAGCAAAACGCATTCAGTTTTACCTTCAGTTCCACATAATGTTCCATTATAATTGTACCCGGAGTCTTGTCTTTTCGAAATTACATTTAAAATAAAAATTAGTTACGGGTATGTCATTAGTAAGAGCTTGTAGGCAGTTATCAGAATTGGCGCATAAAGACTTTAAAGCCATTAAAAACAATATATAGCTTAATATTAATACATACATTGATACCGATAACATGTACAACTGAGAGTGCAGAAATTCCCAAGCAGCGCAAATGCGAATATTTTGGTCTCGATATTATCGATATCAACATATCTGTTATTTTATCGACACTCTGACATTCAGAGTCATTCACCTTATTCCCACCGCCGACAAAAGTTAGAAAACTTACTTGCCCATTATATTGCCTAACGTTGCAGAGCAATTTTCCAAAGCCGTGGAATTCATTATACTTTAATTATGGTGTAATTGGTTGTTCGGTTTGATTAAATGGGAAAATCACTTCGAAAATTTCTATACGAGAACGGATAATATACAGCTGATTGTAATATGAGTTCTCTTTATTATTTTAGACTGTTCCTGCGAATTCGTCCGCGTGGAATTTATTAACTCTTTCCACTCGCTAATTCCGAGATTTATATGAATTTTGGGATCCGAATCGAAGGGTTTGAAAAAGTTATGTTTTTGCATTTTTAATTCAATTGTCATTTATTTTAAGGTTTTTGTATTAGCTTTACTGAAAAAATTTCTTCATAAACATTTTTTGGGCTTAAACAAGTACACGTCAGCCTTACTCATGTTTTTATAACGATTAGACTTTCTTTTAATCATAACTAACGTACACTATTTAAAAAATTAAAAATCCAACCAATTATAAATATTTATTAAAAAAAAACTATCAATGTTACTAACAAAATAATATAACGTATAAATAATTGATATTTATTAATTCAAGGTTATTATTTAATGAAGAAAAGATAGTAAAAATGTAATAAAATAGTTTAAATTAAAATACGTTGACATTTAGAAGGTATGAGATATATAAAATTATTAAAATATTTCAAATTAAGGTAAGAAAATGCACAAACCGAAAAAAACTAAATGAACTAATTAAATTTATTGTTAAAATCAATCAATGTTAAATTTATTAAAAGCTTAGATGAGGTAAGATAAGGTAACATAAGATAGATAGTTTTCTTCCAAAATTAAATCACCCTAAGTTTGGCCCAATTGCACCAGATACCTGCCAATAGAAGTCCAGTAAAAATTGGTCCTTCACAATTCATAACATATTATTAACGTAATAACAGGTGTTTTGTGGCGTAATGGTTAAGAGCACTGCTTCGTGTAGACGGGGTCGTGAGTTCGAACCCTCGATTTGGATAACCTGATATCATTCAAGAGTGATCAATTTTCGCTCGAAAATATAGATAAAAAATATGTTACCAATTGAAAATAGTCCTGCGATGTGAAATGGCAATGGGAAATCTCTCACCCTATTCTTCCCAGAATCGATTAAAGTTTAAAGTAAACTCAGCCCACAAATCTGCCATAAAATAGTACTATCCATTTATGTATTTAAAAATAACTACTGCAATATTACAGATACTCCAATTTGTATTGATTGACACGTATAGATGAAATTAGTTGCTACAAACTCTTGTGTATCCTTTATAATAAATTATACTCTTTTTTGTTAATAACAAATAAAAATATTCAATTTGTAGAGTCTAGTAAATAAAACACTTTTCGAAATTTCACATTTTCCCTATCCATATATTTAGTTTTCAATAGCAAAATCTATTACTAACTTTATCTATTTTAATACGCTTTGTCATTATTTTATAATTATTATTCTAACTCATAACTTTTTAGTTAGTTTTTTTTATCATATATCTTCAACAAATAGATGGATTGCCAATGGGCATACTTTCTTTTATTTCAATGTATATTCACCAGTACCTTCACTATCACCAAATGTTTGGGAAGTAGTTGTAACCAAAATTAATATATATATATATATATATATATATATATATATCAATAGCTTTAGTTTTAATGTTCACTGATATATGTACCTACTACTTATCAAATGCAGTTTATTTAATATTCATTCGAACAAAGCGCAAAGCTTTGCGCAAGACGAAGGCATTCATTCACATGGAGAATGGATTATAGAGTTAAAAGGTAACAAGTCTTATCCACACCTGTTTTAGTCTGTCAATATCAAGCTCTTAGAATTCTTGTTGTTGCAATTTAAGATTAAGACCGCTTCCACTACACAAATTTATAATTCAATGTATGCATTCGTATTTACTTGTGCTTATTAGCGCTGCATTTTAACGGCGCATACCAATCTTCACATTACTTGAATTGAAGAAAAAAATAATCTCATTTTGCAGAAAATCACTTCACATTATTAAGAGAATATATTCATATGCTGTGTTATTGTTTTAAATTATTTGCAGTTTATTGAATTAGATACGCTTAAACCTTTCTTAAATAAAACGCTGGATTTCATGGGTATTAAAAGTCTTTTTGTTTTTCATGCAAGTTGCACTATAAATTCCAAGCCGTGCACAAGTTTTAATTTGTACAATGTAATTTTAATATTTATTCTTCACCAGTATGACTGTATTTATATACGTTTTTATATTTTTAAAAAATTATATGAAATGCGTTCTAAAGATTTTACATGCCAATACACGTATGGTTATATGTAGTTCCGTATTTAATGACAAAGTTACTTTGTATTTTATAAAAATATCATTTTTGTGTTTAAATTAGACAGCCAATTAAATCATTAAAATTATTTGATTCCAATTAAATTTTCTATTTTTTAATACATCTATAAGATATCAGTAAACATAAAACCAAATATTTCAAAATATTTAAAATTTACAGAGTGTCCCAAAACTCACGCCAAGTTTAAGCGGGATGACAGTATTGATATGACAAATATTGAAAAAATTTGTAAAAAAATCTATATCAATATCTCTTGCAGATATTGAAAATTATGGGCATTCAAGAAAAACCAAGACTTTGTCAAACTGTAACCATTTGTCAGGTATTGTGATTAAGTTTTGCTATGGTTGTTCATTTAAATTTTGGAACTATCACATTAAAAAATAATGACTATCTCTCCAAGATTACTAGAATTAGGACTATTTGCTAAACTATCGATTTTATATGTTGACAATTTGACTTTGAAAGATCGTCCTTTGAAAAAAACTACTAAAGTGCCTTGGTAAGTTCCATTAAAAGTTCACGCATTTAATCAGGATTGGAAAAGGCAAGTATAAAAGTAAAAATTTTAAGTAACCGACATTTTGCTAACTCAGTACACAAATATGATATGTATATATCTTTAGTAACATAAAATATTCTCATTGTTAACAAGTTTCTGGATGAACTTTCCAAAAAGTGGGTATTATAAACATGTAATAAGCAAGAAGTCTGTTACAAATATCTAATAATTGATTTTTTTTAATGATAAAATTTTATTTTAAAGAATAGTAGTACTCGATACCCTGACTAGATTTGCTAATAATTCCGTATTAAACGCAAATTTAGATTGATGTTATGTATTTATTACAATCATTTATGTGTTCATTTCCTTGTAGTTATCATTAAAATTCTTTTATATAATATTAATGAGAAAGTTACTGATTGAAATGATGTCTTGAAGAAAGTTCTAAAGTAGTATAAATATAATAATAAAACCATTAAATTCAAGGCTACTAAACGTTTGCAATAAAATGAATAGCAACGCATTCTATACAACAAAACAGATCAGAGGTCGGCAACCAAGTGCATTGCAAGAAGTGGAACAGATTGAATATAAAATTGAATAGGCACTTGCTGTGTCACTGAAGTAGTACATCATATTGAAAATATGTTTGAAAGCCACTAAAGTGCATTATTTTTTTCATTCAAAATATTTTTTTTAGCAAAAACATATTACCAATGCTCTATTTTGCATTGATCTTGCAACTTCATCAAAACTTCATCAAAATTGTAGAGGCAGAACACAAACTAATAATTTTTTGAAAACGTAGAAACAACACAGACCAAATAGTTTTTTTAAATTGTAGAGACAACACAGACCAATAATTTTTTTGAAATTGTAGAGACAGAACACTGGCTACGTATTATATTGAAATTGTCAAGACAAACACAACTAATAATTTTTTGAAATTGTAGAGACACAACACAGACTAATAATTTTTTGAAATTGTAGAGACAAAACACTGACCAAATATTTTCTGAAATTATAGAGAAAAAGCACTAACTAAATTAATATTTTTTCAAAATTAAAAGATAGAACACTGACAATATTTTATTGATATTGTAGAGACAGTACGTTGACTTTATATGTCTTGAAATTGTAGAGACATAAAACTGACTACATATGATTTATAGTATATTTTTAAAATACAATGATACATTTTAGTATTTCGCATACTTGGAAAAATATACTTTTGCTTGTATAAAAATTGTTTGTCTTACTTAGGAGTAGTCTGTCTCTTAGGAGAACCCGCGCGTTGCACGTCTCGGATTTTGATGAAATTTGGCACAATTGTAGATTTTATGCCCAAACTGACCGTGGGTAAAACATTAGAGGCCTATGAAAAGCGGTTTAATTGTAAAAATTAATTAAAGTTTGCATTTTGATTGTTCTTATGTTCTAGAATACAATTATTGAAAGATTTCTACGCCACAGATTTATCATTTCTTAACAAAAATTTAAAAATAATTTAGAATCTATTTATACTATATATATATATATATATATATATATATATATATATATATATTTTGTTGCATTGTGAACATTTATAATATGAAATAATTAGGATTGTGCATTGTGAACATTTATAATATTATATGAAATAATTAGGATTAATTCAATTACATAGTCCACTGAAGATGACACAAAACAATGTGTCGAAACGTATGGAAAAAATAAAAATGTTTTAAAGTCATACAAATTTTTTAATTGATGTATTGCCCTGAAAACTGAATATCACACACACATATATATATATATATATATATATATATATATATATATATATATATATATACAAGTCAATATAAAAATTCGGCGAGGATTTAGTTAGGATGTAAAGTGCTGTGACGATGTACGAATCGACAGGAGGCCAACAAAAGAACGATGATATTATAATGAAAGGATTTGAAAGGACTTTAATTAGTTAATTTCTTTTACAATAAGATTCCACATAGTAACTCTTACTTCTATCATAGGTTCTCTATGAGAATCAACTTAATTAAATGTATTTCTTTGACGTTAATCCAATAAGACCTTGGATGCTTCGTGGTCCTTATATCAGCACGACATCGGTATGCCCACACAAGGCGATGATTACAAAGAAAAAATTATCTTATGTAATAAATTCTTACAATGTAAGAATATTGCATAGGCAACTTATTTGCTGATAGCCTGCGTTGTCTGCACTTGCAAGAATGGTCTATTGTTTACACTCAATGCTTGCAGTCTAATGCGAGGAGTTCTCTTTCTTCACCTGGTAGATTTTGGATATATAATATATTGAAAATATACTTATATTAAATATACTCATCATTTATGTTGATTTAATCAGTTCATCGAATGATAGCAAGAAATGCTTTTTGTTCTATTTCAAGATTCACCCTTATTCTGTATTTATGCATATGTATTTATATTAAACTAATCTGTCGATTAAATTATTTATATTTAACCTGTCGATTATATTATTAATTCGAGCTATTATCACAGTCAGTATGTCTTGGAAACCGCTTTGAGTGAAATTTATTGGCATAAATCACAACAGTGAACATCTTTGAAAAGCTGCCGTTCTCATGGTCGGCAGCGCGTTCCGCGTTTATTGAATATACCCACAAATAATGTACATTGTTTGGGTAATTTAGCGTAAAAATTCACATATTAAAAGTTCAAAGGGTCACTTTTTGTGAGAGTTATTCGAATGAGTTTTGTTAAAGAAAGTGAGAATATGATTATTAATTGGTAATATTTTTGTAGAAATGATTTTATATCTCATGTAAGTAGATGATCAAATAAATATAATTAAAAAAAAAACAAAAAAGTATAATCTTAATGATATTAATAGTTTTTAAAAATTAATAATCTAAATTTGTGTTTAGGATTCAATTAATAATTTAAGCCCAAATCCCAAATGTATTTATTATGATACAAAACATAAACTTGTAAAAGGTCCCACCTTGAAACTTGCCTCCTCATTCAATGGTCTCGGCATAATGCTCTACAAAAAGTTGCCACTAAGTATTAGAGAAGTTGGAAATAGGAAATTTTATAAATTACTTAACACATTTTTTACTCTATTGATGAGTATTTGAGTTATAACTTTCGAGTAAATTATTCCGTGTTTTTTTTTTTCTTTCATATAAAAGGCGAAAATTATGAGTTAACATTTGTTTTTTAAATAATAATTCATTTAATATAGTATGTATTATTATGTATTAATTTAAGATATGTACTAATAATATATTTAATTGTATAATTATGTTGTATAAATATAAATAAAAAAATAAAAATATAATTATTGTAATAAAGATTTAGATTTGTAAGAAGTAGAAGAGTTGAGGAGTTGAAAGAGTTAAAGAGTATTACAATGAATCTTCTAATATGATTTGGTGGAGTAAATAGTTTTATTATTAAAATGTTTTTTCGTTGATATTTGCTTGTATTGTATGGCATGATTGAAGACATCAAATGAAAATTGAATAATTTCAGATATTTCATAGATATCTGGGACGTTTTTCAAGAGAGTTGTACATTTTTGCTGGTAAGATACATAAAACAAATATGTATTATAAATTATATTTGAAACTAATAATTGGGCGCTTTGGTATTTATACCTATTTTTATGCCTGTCACAACCGTCCCTGAGGGTGTAGACGGTTAAAAAAGATTAAAAACATACGTATACTACGTAAATAGTTTATTAACTAGTAATTATTAACATTTTTTCTCATATTGTATTATTCTTTTTTCTTTTTGGTATTTTGTCTTCGCTAAATTTGATTTTTTTATCTGTTTATTCTTCACCGAAAGCATGTCACAATAGTACCTCAAAACTTGTCACAACCGGACCCAACGCATATTTTTGAAAACAAATCATTATTATGACTGAGCTAAATTATCTAAGCAATAACTACGGATGTTCAACTTGTGGTAAAATAATAAACGAAGTGATCTATCTGTATACAATTAACAATTATGATTAAAATAATTCAAACATGAAAATTTACTTTTGACTCTTATACAGATAGATGTATACAGGGATATACAGCTCATGTTAATGTAGAGCGATGACTCAATGCAATAATGTAAACTTGTTCGAAGAAACATACTTCATCTTCATCCATTTGGACGCTATCTCAAAATCAGTATAATACAGCTGTTATGAGGACTGTCACTATCGTACCCTGGCACAACCGTACCCAGTCCCCCTACAATAAAAAGACAGAAGGAAACTATTGTGAAACAAATAATTGACGCAGAAATAAGTCTTCTGCCATACTTCGTATTCAATTTACGCGAATATTGTAACAAAATATTATAACGTGTACGATATGATAACACAAGTACTCAAATAAACTCATACACAGTGGCACTATCCCCAATCGACCATTATCTAGAAAGCATAATTCACAACGATTTACCTACTCGTCTATAACAATCAAAGGAACCTTAAGAAAAATTGTGGTAATATTATCGCAACACTTTCTTCATAAGGAAGAAAATTATGTTGGAAAACTCAAACAACACGACGATCGATCATCATACAAATACAATATGTTATTGATAACCGGAAATATGTGAATTTATTAAAGAATCACGGCGTTGAGACTGAAACATGGGCGCGTGAAGAAAGTTCTTTTCTAACGAGCCAATTATCTATAGTCGGTACGTCAAGTCGTAAGTAGTTTATAATATAGTATAATTTCAAATCAATTTACTGATGTTTATGCGATCGTGTTTTATTCGATAATTGTCCAGGAGTAAAAAATATACATGCATTTGATATACAGAGATGAGCAGCAGTGTAATCTATACATGTTGTTTATCATCAATTGAAATTGCTTGCATGAATCTTGCATTTCATCTGTTATATAAATAAAGTAATTAAACAATTTCTGTTAGAAATAACGTTAATGAAATTCCTTAATATATATATATATATATATATATATATCTATAATATATATAAAAAATGCAGTTCAACATTGTTCAACGATTTGCACAAGAAAAGAAAATACAGAGAATTTAAAGGCAGCACATGACAAAAAAGGGGACACAAAAGTTTGAGAAGTACTGAAGTCTACAATACTAAACTCTATTAGAAGTGATAGTTATAAATTCTATATATATATATATATATATATATATATATATATATATATATACATATCTATAATATATATAAAAAATGCAGTTCAACGATTTGCACAAGAAAAGAAAATACAGGGAATTTAAAGACAGCACATGACAAAAAAGGGGACACATAAGTTTGAGAAGTTCTGAAGTCTACAATACTAAACTCTATTAGAAGTGATAGTTATAAATTCTACTGAATACTGAATTCTACACATACCCTGCACACCCCCAGGACGCTTATGACGAGCATAAATATCGGTTAAAAACAATAGCTATAGACAGCAAAATGGTTTACATTGACCTAATTATCAGAAATATGTAACACAACCAACATAACCATTTAAACAAAGCTTGTAAGTATATGAATGTAATATGAAAATATATAACAAAACATATATTTTTAAACAAAGTTAACTAGAAATTCATGTGATCATTCTCTTTCGTATTTTGTCTTAATCAAGTTAGATTTTTCTTTATCTGTTTAATAATCATTTTGAAAGCCCAAGAAATACATGTCACAACCGTACACTTTTGTAAACAAATAATCGTCATGACAGAGCCAAATTATCTACGCAAAAACTAATTGCTGGTAATCAACTACTAACGTTTAACTTACAGCAAAATAAGTATGTATACTCATGTTAATGTAGGGACCCGACACAATGCAATAATGGAAACTTGTTCGAACAAACATACTTCATCCTTTTTCCCTTTGGACCTCATTTCAAAATCAGTATATTTAGCTGTTAGGACCACTGTCACTACCGTACCCAATCCCCCATATATACATTTAGTTAGTATTTTCATTATTTTTTATAATAGAACCACTTCTGATACGTCTAACAAAATTTTGAGGGATAGTTTTTACTATCAACACGAGCACCACAGCGAAGTTCCATCAAAATCCCAGACGAGTAATCTCCTTGTCCATAATTTAATTAATGAAAAATATTCGAAGGATACAGTAAAATATTTTATGTTAAATGAAACTGTCAGCTTACACGACAATTATTAATCACTGGATGCTATAGTACTTAAATACTTGTATTAAATTAGCAACGTGGAATGTGAAGCAGCTGAACTTTAATTTAAAGAAACAAGAACGCTAATTCCATATGAAAAATAATAATTAACATATTAATATTAATTACTATAACTTTCAGAATTATATTAAAGATAATCGACATAAATCATGTGATTATATTGATGTTATAGACGCAATAAAAATTTTAGTTATTAAAGTTAATACTACTGAATTTAATAAAGTATAGTGATAATAAAGAAAACCAATAAAATTACAATAAAGTATAATGATAATAAAGAAAACCAATAAAATTACATGCATAAATTTATGAATTATACGTGTCATTCACTGTATTTAGCAATGTAATACTTTGGTAAAATTCCATGAACCAAATAAAAATTGTGAATTATTAAGACTTAAATATGATTTAGAGAATATTGATCGGGAGTATCGCCTATAAAAGTGGGAAAATCTGGGTATGGTTGTCACTTTTTTATCGGCAATTATTTTGTTAATCTAAAAGTTGGCTGAGAAAAATGTAAATTAAATGGTAATTTAAACATTTGTCTGCGTGAAAATGCTGAAATACCGTCCTCAAATACTATGGATTAATCAGAAAATTAAATCATGTAAGAAAAGGGCACGTGGCACGACCATCCACACCCCCAGGACGGTTGTGACAGAGATGAAAATAGGACAAAAAATAGATAAACACTAAAATGATTATAATGACTTGTAGTCATTTACTTTGTTTACTTTGTCAGAAATATGTGACAACACAATATAATCATTTAAAAAAGGCTTGTGAAAATAATATAACAAAATATAATTTTTATACAAGAAATCTTTGTCCAATCTTTTGTTTTCTTGTACTGAAATTTCCTTTCATTTTCTCTTTCGTATCTTGTCTTCACCTAGTTAGATTTTTCTTCATCTGTTAAATCTTCACACGAAAAGAACAGAACCCACTACCACATGTCACAACCGTACCCAACGCACACTTTTGAAAACAACTCATAGTTATGACTAGGCAGACCTAATTGCTGGTAGTCAACTATTAATGTTCAACTTAGAGCAAAATAACAAATAATGTGATCTATCTGTGTACAAGTTACAGTTATTATTTAAAAAAATTGAACTAAAAAAATTACTTTTGACTCTTTAAAAGTAATGCGGTCTATATATAGTATATATATAGTCTATATAGATCGTGTTAATGTAGGGCGCAAATGCAATAGTGGAAACTTGTTCGAACAAACATACTTCATCGTTTTCCCTTTGCACCCTATCTCAAATTTAGTATAGTTTAGCTGTTATGATGACTGTCACTACAGTACCTTGGTACAACCGTACTTTATCTCTCCTACTACAAAAATATTATGGCGTTTTGCGTATGTTTTATACAGTGCTTTTACTAAAGTCATATAGGTCATTTATCCTAACTTCTAAATTACAATGTAGTAATAATTAAGAAAATATCCGTTATCCCGCGGAATACAAGCCATTCTTTTCGTCCACGCTCGAAGCAGTGAACTACCGCGCGTGAAGTTAAACGTCATGCGTATGCAAATAAGATTCTCCGGTCCAAGGTTGGCGGTGGAAATTCAAGGTAATCATGTCATGAAACTATTATGTTTTACGAACTAATGAATAAAAATAAAAACAGTATATGTATAATTAAATACTTTCCACTAAAAACTCTACTGACCTACTAGAAATATCGACGCGCTGTCATTATAGACGGTTGATATCCAACGTTTTGTTTATTTTATTTTGAGACGTTTATTCTTGGAGAAACTATCTACGTGCATTTTTGGATTTATTTGAACAGCAATCAGCATTTAAGGGTCCTATGAGCTGCTGTGAAAAATTATATTAACTATGTTGCTATTTTAGAAGGCAACCCAACGTTTGGTGTGCTTCTATTTGATGAAATAATATTACAATTTCTGTAAAACAGATGAATTTTTTATTGATTCAGTTATGCCGGTGAGAACTAATTTCACTTGCTATCTACATCTTCAAGTGTAAACCAATGTACCTACTGCTTGACATCAGTTCGAGACGGGTATCGAATCTGGAACTTCTGATTCAAAGCCAATAGCTTCAAATGCCAAGAGCAAATTATATTCATAATTATAAAAAAATATTTGCACAAAATTTAGATAATTATCTGTTCCAGATAATTGATTTCCATTGCTGAAGATTCAGCGAAAACCTCAATTTACTATGATAAAAGGATATTTATCAAATTGTTGGTCCACAGACGTTATGTGTTATTCACAACAATTCTAATCCCAAAAAAAAATTGATAATTTATCAGTAACTAGAACTACAAAACTGGAATTACAAAACACTTAACAGAATTTACTGTTATAATTAGAAATATGACAAACTTGCAGTAAAATGAGAAATATAACATTCATATTTCGAGATGTGGTTACTAATATCCAAATAAAGAATTTTGGCTATATTTTAGCCAAATTGAAACAAAAAAAAAACTATTGATAAAAGACCTAAGTCGACCTGAAGGATGAAGAAAGAAGAACAACAAAAAAATATTATCTAGGATTAGTATTTAGAGCTGTGGGATAACAATAAGAGGTCTCAGGTTCGATACCTTATTCGGGCAACCTAATGCCAAGCTGTAGTGACATCGACTTTCACTTGGAAATATAAATAGCAATATATTGCCAGAGAAAATGACCCTTGCCCGGTATTGCCCGCATCAAAATAAAATTTCTCACTATTGCAGCAATTGTAATAATATAATTTATCACATGGAGATAGGAGAACAGTTCAGGTTGCCATCTATAAAAAAAATCCGACTTGTTTGTAAGGAATTTGTCACAACAACTCACAGAACTCTTAAGTTCTGATTGCTGTTCAAAAAATTTTAAAAAAATATAAGATGTAGTTTAAAACACATGATCAATTCAAGAAATTTTGACAATGTTTTCGACAAAATATGATAAAACTAGCCATAAGAGACAAGGTGATACAAAACAATGAAGCAAGAGTTCAGCAATCTTATTTTAGTATATTCTAGGAACTTACATATAATAATACCAATCCATTCAAATAATTAGTAAGTTTATATTTTTGTACTAAAGTACCAAAAGTAAGATCGAAATGAAAATCGCCTAATTGTTTTAAATTTGAAAAATCAGAAAGAAAATAAAATTATTCCCTGCGCTATGCTACTGAGTTTACCACCGATATCTAATCAAAATATCTTCTAATTTCTGTATTTTATTAACCATTGCTGCTCATTATTTTGTATAAATAGATCACCAAATTAAGTTCAAAAAAATATATAAAGAAATCAAAATTACATATCGTTTAAAAATGTAAATTAAACTCACCAAAAAACCGGGGACACACTAATCACTTGTGGATGCAGAAGGGCACAGGCGCCGAGATTAATCAACTGTAAATTAAATTTAGTTGTATTTAATAAAGAGTAATCAACAAGATATTTCATTAATTACAATAATGCAAAATGCACTGTATTCATATTATTTTCTATGAACTGGCATATTTACAGTAGTATAAACATCACCGTAGCGTATTGTTATTATTTCTTATTATGTCATTGGTATGTGATGTACTGAGAATGATAATTATGCAAATAACTCAGAGAACATTACACACTGCAAAAAATATTAATGCTGATGTAATGCAGTAATTTTCCATGTCTCACTATGACAAATAATTTTATAACTAATTTAATAACGTTGACGATAAAGAACTCGAAAAAATCATTATCATTGCATTTAAAATTGCTACATTACATGATATATAATTAGTTAAATAAATGATGGAAATATGAATATATTATAATATTAGTTAATTTGAAAAACAACGGCGTAATTATATTAAAATTAATTTATAATGCATCTAAAATTAGACATACCATTTAGATTTGTATTGGTAAACATGAAAAATTTAGTTATATTGGGTGAAAGCTATTTATATTCTTACGTTATATATAGTAAAAATATAAATAATTGTTATATCGTATAAATATATGCACATATGAATAATATGATCAAGCAATTGCCAGATTCAATAAATAGAAAAAAGTCCAATAAAAATATAGTCACTAACAATAAATATTTAATGAAAACTTCGCCCATTTAACGGTTCATAAATCATGTTATAAAACAATTCTAGCGTATATTTGAAAATGTAGTGAATTTACATAAAAACTAAATCCTTCAATTGTGGCCCATAATGCAAATCGTAAAGTTATGTCTACATGGATATAACAAAATATTTTTCTGAGAGAAACATCAGATCAAATCATTATCAAAGTTTGGAAAAAAGTTAGTAGTTCATAAAGTTGTTATATAAACTGAAAAATGTGCAATTGTGCATGAGAAGAAAATAATAAAGTAACAAGTGAGCAAGTACTGCAAAAGTTGCAGAAAAGAGGAATTTTCTGAAAACTACTACAAAACGAAAAGGAAATTAGATACGACGCATGTTAAGAAAAACCCAAAAAAAAAAATTATCAAAGCTCTACAATGACTACAAGAAAATATAATAAGATGATGCACAACTTAAGCCAAAAAAATTAGAGTAAATTGGAAACCAAAGTTTGAAAATAGAGTAGACGAACAAACAACTTGTTTGTACAACAAAAGAGAAAAATTGTTCAAGTTGCGACACATGTCACAATCATAAAATATTGAGAAGACATCAAATTATGAATAAAAATCGTTAACACTTCGCCTTTATGTTTTTTTTTACAGAATTAAAGAGGGATTTCGCCTTTTCTCAAACAAAAATATTTCAAAACTCTCTTCTCTATGAGCTTAGAAGAAAAACGGTTCCGATAGGAAAATAAATAATACTTGAATTAGCTGATAAAAAAAGATAGATCTAGAAATAGATGAATAAATTGAAAGTCAAACAGGCTATTAGAAAGAGAAACAACCAAAATGAAATATACAGAAATTCGAATGATATAATTAACTTAAGAAACGTAATTCTAAAAATTAAAGCCAATTTCGATATTAAATTGTGTCTCATTACATTAAATATCATTCATACACAATGATTAAATATCATTTTACATTAAAATTAGCTACTCTCATTTTATCAATGAACGACGATGATTCATAAAAACATTCATTCATGAACAAAACTCATTTGTGTGCGTATTTAGAATATAAATCAAGAAGTTAAACTCTTATATAGCAAAAGCGAAAGAATGCATTATTGTAAACACACTCGCTTGAATTATCAATTAAATTACAATAGAAATTAAATATTGAATCCTAATTTATAGCGTCTAGGCGCACACTTTACTGCGGTAATAAAACACCTTTATGCAATCGAGCCGCGATTAAATTTTTATCTTTATCGTTTTTAATTATTGAAATATTCTTAAAGCTCATTCGATTATCCGTTTGCTATTTCATAGTTCAAAGAAATACAATATTATGCGTTAATTAGTATTATGCAGTGATGTTGAGTTTGTCGACAAATCAAAGAAGCTGCAAGGTAATAAAGTAATAGAGGTACATATGGGTTTTTCAGGGTTCCGTACGAGTCCTTAAAAGATGTTGCTACTTTAGTTACTTTATCTTAATTTTTTTTTTAAAGCTTTATGCTTTTTCAAAATAAAAACTAAAGGAAAAAGGTGTTTTGTTATCAAATTTTATATAGTTCATATATTGAATTGTAAGTATAATAGAAAAATAGATAATAATGAATGTTCTTAAAATAACATTCAACCGATAATTCTTTTTCCGTGATCCAAGTCCATATATGTATAATTTTATTTATTTTGTTCTTCTGATTTTTGAACAGCAATCATAATTTAATAGTTCTTTGAGCCATTTTGGTACAACATTTCCTTTCAAGCTAGTTTTTTAGATGGCAATCCAACGGCTGACCTATCTTTATTCCATAGATATTAATAAAAATTTAATCAATTTGTAATATTGATCATATAATTTACTTGCAGCATTGCTCGAGAGTGTCCAATTTTTCGATGCATATTTTTTATCTACAAGTTCAAGTAAAAATTTAGTGAGATTTATCTCTGAACAATCCTGAGAGTTGTTGTTGACATTTCGTAGCATTTTTACAAAGTAACAATTTAGAAATAGAGTATAACATATAGTGAGAATATAGAAGTGAAAATTATGAATACAATTTTAATTTGCCATTTTCATGTATTTTTGCTCAAATTACACATTTACGATTATACGAAGATCATCCATGCTAATGTATTCAAACCACAAATATTTCTAAGTAAGCAGTACAAAAAATCGTGTTTCTTTAGAACAGGATCTTCATATATATAAAGAAGTAATAAATATTTTAAAAATTGAATGCAATTAAAATAATATTGTAGAATAAAATAATCAATATCGTGTAGATATTCAAATGAAAAAATAGCATCCAAGAAATTCTTCCTCTTTAGAAATTTGTTGCTCTTAAAACGACATACATATTACTATATTCTATGAATGTAATATATATAATTATTTTTTATATAAAAAATATGCGAGATCATAAAAAAGGAACAAGAGAAAGAATATTTTAAATATGATTTAAAAAAGCAGTATATTACTATGCAGAAAAGGTAGTTTACCATTTTATTTTCACTTCATAGAAAATCACAAAGTCAAGCTATCTAGCGCAGAGTCGGAGATGAATTTTATTAAAGATTTTGTATATGAAGTCTAAATGCGGTAGATTCATACTACATTTTCTGTATTATTAGCAAAAAAAATATTAGTTTCAAACATTTCTCAAAAATTACACAACATTGTATATAAACAATAATGTGCGTCGACTGTTTTTTTAAGAAATTGTGGTTTGGAAAGTATTCAAAAAATCCAAAAATTTCCATCGGTTCTTAAAATTCCGATATATATATATATATATATATATATATATATATAATTTTACTTGAAAATAGTAAATCGAGCCAATGATATTATATTTTCGATTTACAATAATTGAATTCAACGATTGAATATAAAATGATTTATTTAAAGAATAAGATACCTAAAACTGAAAGAGTAAATATGTTTTTATTATTTATCTACATGATATAAACTGAATAATGATTTCTACGTTAATTACTTTGAGTTATTATATATTTCATTTTTTAAAATAATCTGAAATCGTTCAAAATGAACTTCTGATAATTCATTTTTTTGTATAATTAAAGTTTTATAACATATTTTATAATTCAACCACACGATTGCGTCGTATTGTTCGGTGAGGAATGCCAAGAAACATATTCTTTCAACAGATGCAGTTAGAAAACAAGAAGAAGCTTGTAATATTTTGCAATAATTATTTCATAAATAATTGTTTGCTGAATCATCGTCATCATCATGTACTCATCCATAAAGAAAAAATGTGAATAGTATGAAGTAAAAAGTGCCAACAGCACAATAACTGATTGAACACAAATCTTGGATGATGAAAAAGTAGGTGAATACGATGACACATAATTTTGTTAGTCATCATCATATATATATATATATATATATATATATATATATATATTTATTTGTAATTTAATATATATTGAAGGTAAATATTTATAAAGTCAACTATATATACAATTGTGGAACTAATTGATTAGAATTTTGTTTTATCATCGTGTTTCCTGTTTATAACAAAAATTAAGTAGAAAAATTGAATTATATTTTAACTTCCCGAAGAAAAAGTTTGCAAGAAATCTTATTTACTAGTTTTCTCGACGTTTCGAGTCATTTTGAATCTGATCTGATCCATAATTAGAAAAAGTAGGAGTGTGTATGCGTAAGTAATCCAAAATTTGACATTCCGACGTTGACGTTTTGGCTAAGAAGGCTGCACCATTCAAAAAAAATTGAAACCTATTTAAAATAACTCGATAAAGACTATCGTAAAATATTTATCTCATGAAATTACAATATGGAAAGCGTGCTATTTGAATGCTCTAGTCTAGCATGTCTGTTTTAGAGTTTTTCTAGTATAGGCAAATTTTCTTTATGTCTTTTTTTTAACTATACATTCCTGTATGATAAGTTATAGTAATCTCAAAAAATCGATAATAAATTTTTTTATGTACCTTCACGTTTCAAAGGTTTCTGAAAAGATATGTGTGTGTTCGGACAAAAATTTTGCGACAACGATTGCGCGATAATTCAAAAAGCATTCGATTCGTATTGACTGGGAGACGTACTGATTAGATTCTGGCAAATGCAGGTTCAGCAGTTTCAAAGATACTGGGCAAAAAGTGCCAAAAATGGTAATTCAGTTTTTGAGATGACGGAGCGTGTGATTTGAAGGATTCAAAAAAGATTTTACTTGTATTGACAAAATGAGAAAACGATTATTTTTTTTTTTGGAAAGCAGGTTCAGCGGTTTCGGAGATACAGAAGAAAAAGTAAAAACAAGATATTTGGCGGTCAATAATGATCATTAGACATATACTTATCAAATTATCAGATATTTTATAAAGATTTCAAAAATGAGTACTAATTTTGTTACAATGTTTTGTGGGTTCCGTGCCAAGATTTTTAATTTTTAATGCTCACCTATATGGCTCAAACAAATTTCAAAATTTTCAGAATTTTTTTTTTCAAAATTTTTAATAATATACAAGGTAATATACATTAGTTTAAAAAATGTAAATATATTCCACATGCGTTATTCTAATCGTAAGAAATTTAGTTAATTGAATACATCCTTTGATGGATTTTTTCGGCATCTCTTGTTAATGTAAACATTCTTAAGTGTTTTGTTCGATAAGATTGTCGCTATATAACATTTATATAAAAAAGCGGTAAAATATATAGCATTTATAATAATCTATTTGAAAATATTTAAAACAATTATTAATCATTGATCAATATTTATTGATTATTTTCTTATTTTCTTCGAGTATTTAATTCTGATACGGAAAATTCCAGCAATTTGCCATAAGGCACGATGCCATGCAAAATTAGTTTTGTCAAGCAATAAAGTATAAAGTATCACAGGAAAGTAATTTTACTTTCAGATAATTTTGAAGTGTAGTCTTTGTTGGAGTCTGGTAAGAGTAACGTATAGTACTACTAATACTACCAATTATTGATAATGCCACCAATTGTTAAAGCACACAAAGTGCAGATTCGAATAGAAATTAAAGAGTTGGTTAGAGAAATTCGATGAGCAAATCTAAAAGCACTCGCGTTCGCTTTATTTAGGAAGAGAGACCTGATATGAGCAATGAACGCGCATTATGCAAACAATCGAACCTATCCACTTAACATCCCACAGCACGTTTTCAAGTGAGAATTTCCTACATTTACGTGCGTATCCGTTACGAAATGAACTCGGTCGTGCCTTTTCTCATTCACAATTATTATCACTGAAGGTAATATTCACTTAGAAGTCGATTATAGTAGAAATTCTTTGTTCTAAACACTTCATTTTTTCAATCTTCATCTAAATATCAATGCATAAACTTCTCCGTGGCTAGAGTTTTGGCCATCTATCCAGAAGATCCTAGGTTCAATAGTCACCTTGATACAACCCGATGCCAAGCTAAAGTGACATCAGTTTTTACTTGAAAATATAGATGAAAATATTTTGCTTACAAGGGAATCCTGAGGTACAATCTTATGGGATTTTGATGAAACTTCGCATGGTGATAGAGTTGATAGTCAAACCTAACCCCATAAAATATTATAGGCCTATGAGAAGTGGTAAGTTAAAATAGCCCATCCGCGCTGTTGATGCATCAAATTAGGAATTATCAGTATTAGAAAAATTCTTGTAATAAAATATATCAAATAGAGCTAGGCCAACAGTTGGATTGGTTTGTCTTCTTAAAACGTAGTAGAAGTATCATCACAACAGCTCAAAGATTAACTTACGATTCTGTACGAAAAACTGTCAGTGCAAATTTATTCTTACAAATTGAAATGATAACAGGTAAAATGTTAGAAAATATTAGAACCCTTTATTATTTAAATAGCATCTAAATTTCGACGTATAGAATCAAAATCCAATATATTATATAAAAATTACAGGCATGTGATCACAAAAATTTTGGAGAAGAACGTAAGTATAACGTTGTCTGAGAGTAAATAAAATGATCAGATTTTTTACATATTTTTATAAAGATGTTGAGTGAGATATAGTACAAAAGCTTCATGAAGATTTAGAGAAAAATTGAAAAGAAAATCTAGAGGTGTAAGCGTTTCGTTTTTAAGGCAACTTGCTTGAACTTCTCGACATGTGTATATAATGGACTTAATCGACAAGAAATCAATATAGTAATATATAAGAGATTTATTAGATTATGCAATTAGAGAAGACTTTCGTTGTCCTAAAATGTTGGTTATTTTCGAAAAATGGTTTAAATATTTCTCACCCCTAATATGTGTATCAATTTTCTAAAAACGCGGTCGGTTAATTTCGGTTAATACAAACTTTACCTAATTTTTATAATTAAACCACTTGTCGTAAGCATCTAATGTTTTAGAGTGTTCATTAAGACCAAGAATTCTATCGACATACAAAGTTTCATAAAAATCGCCAATAAAAAATTGAATAACAATAAATTACGAAAAAACGATCCGGATGATCCTTTACCAAAAACTAATCAGCATAGTTCCCAAGCAATATTTTTGGAACAATGTTTGAATTTTCAAATCGATTGAAAATTTTTGGTTAAAACGTGGATAAAAAAATTTACACTGTATTCTTCTTCTAATTAAAAAGAAACAGCATGGCTGAGCGTCCCACAAAACTGATAAACTTGAGTCAATATCGAGATACATGGAATGTCTTTTAAATTTTTGAAAGCGATGCAGCCGTTTTTGAGTAAAAGTCGACACAAAAAATGAAAGAAAATGAGATTAAGGTATATATTAAAGAATAAATCAATACGTGAAAAAAGCAGAAAATATACTGTATTAAAATTAATTTTAAAAATCTGTCATAATTTTAAGTAAAAGCTGAAGAGGCAGGAAGAGGCGAGATATTAAATAGAGCAGGAAAAAATATGAATATACATAATTAACCACATGTAAAATATTATATTCTGAAAAGTTAAACAAAATTTATCCAATTATTTTCCTATATCATACTCCTTTTGTCGGGCGCAAATTATTTCGAAGTATAAAACTGAGAAAGACGCCGAATTAAGTATGCTTGATCTCTGTTGATGATAACGGTGGCATATTCATGGGTGTACGAATACTATAACTTTGTCGCTTCATCAGATAAAGCAAACAATTTACAAGTTTTGGGTTCCTGTGTATGTTTTGTGCCTTCACTAAAATTATTATTTTTACACACTTCTTGGGAGGAAATATTAAACCAAACATGCAAGAGAATTGTGAGAATTAGCAGCATTCGTATTTGCTGTCTTATCATTCCCGAGGCTACCAAATGAATAATTCCGAATGAAATTAAAATGTTCTCATTGAATCACAATTATAATGATGTTAACCGTATATTATTTGTATTCTAAGTATGGGCACGTTGTCTATAGTTAGTATATCAAGGCTAAACATAAAGAATCGTCCGTGCATACTTGATTACAAATACGGTACTTTGCAATAATTACATTCGTGCAATATGAATAGGAGAGCTGCCATTGTACGCACTCAATGTATTGACGAATTCTCTGAAATAATTCTATGCATATATTTCTTGTTGCGTAAGAAACAAATTGTATTTCGATTTATGCAATGGTAATACTGCACCAGATAATAGTTTATGTACTGCTACACTAGGAAATATCTATGAAATTATATTCAAAGGCTCAGGGCTCTCTCGTTCGATGTTCGACATCATGATGTCAAGCAGTAATGATAACGATTTGTGTATCGAAATATAGATAGCACTATGTTTCCAAGAAAATAGCCACTATCGACATTGCTCCATCATAAAAAACATCTGTATTACAGAAATTGTAAAAATGCATCAAATAGAGATAGAATTTAACTATTTATAGATAGAGATAGATTTAGGTTGCCATCGACAAAACACCAAGTCATCACAAAAGCTAATAGTACTCGTTATGTTCTGATTGCTATCAATAATATATAAATTTAAAGAAAATCTAAAGACTAAATACAATTTTAAATATAAAGCTCTGCATATAATGCAAGATTTAGATTAAAACAAGTATAAAGAAACTAATTTGACACAAATTATAATTATTACAAGATTATGCACTTATTCAATGAAAGATAGAACTTTAGAAGTGTAAGTTGAAAATTCTAGTTCATGAAATTATATATTATATATTATATTCATATTCACAATTTTTCTAGGGCTTTCTAAGAAAAAATATCTTATTTCCATTTCAATATAAGTAATCATTTTGAATACAAAACACAATAAAACTGCATTTTGTAAACTTCTTTTGGCAGAAAATAGCATCTTATATTAATGAAGCCGGTAGTATTATTACAAATTTCATTATAGTCATTTAATTTATTATTATTCTGTAACTCTTTTTCTCCGTGAAAATATTACTTAATCCAATATTACTTCTACTTGTTTACTATACAATCAAGTACTACATTTTGAGGCCGTGGTTTCCAACCTGTGGGCGCGCTCTCTCAGCGTAGCTGGACCGCTGTTTCCAAAATACTATTTTCGAATGGACAAATAAACCAAAAAATTTGAAGTTATATGAAAAAATAATGAATAAATAAATATTATTCATGTATATTTTCACATAATATTGCATATTAATTTGTAGCCTGATAATTAAATTATGATATCAGTTGAGTATTTATGAAATTAAATTATTTAGAAAATTAAGTGGCGGGCGAGAATTTTCTTATAGGAACTGGGGAGCGCGGTACGAAAGGGTTGCAAACCACTTAAGGTAAAATGATAGTTAAGAGATTTTTTTTATACCGGCACAGCCTCAAAATATTCAAATATCTTGCAGTTTGAGAATATGTTTTTTAAATTGCAATTTAAATATCCAATGGTCAAGAGATTTATGCTTGTGACAAATATACTAGTCATACATACATATATAGTCATACATAAAAATATATCATTTGTATATAAGTATACACGTCAATCGTAATTAATTATGAGACAAATTTAGGCAATTAGACAATCATTCACACAAACATGGCATTGCTGCAAATTTATTATTTTATACTTTACATGAATTAACTATGATAATAAAAAGAAATGTTTAATAGCGTTGCGTTAAGAATGATATAAGCTAGATATAGTTTAATAGCTAGATATTGTTTAATTTATCTGAAATCCAAAAAATAGAGAAATGGACCAAAGGGAGATAAACTAGTTCAACAATAATTAGACAATTAATTTAATCAAAATTTATATATTCCAGTTAACAACAACATATATCGTATATAGTTATATACGATTATCCAGTTAACAACAACATATATCATATATAGTTCAATAGCTAGATATTGTTTAATTTATCTGAAATCCAAAAATAGTAAAATGGACCATAGGGAGATAAACTAGTACAACAATAATTAGACAATTAATTTAATCAAAATTTGTATATTCCAGTTAACAACAATAATATATAATATACGTAAATATTTCGCACAGTTCTTCGCAACGCCACTGACTACTGATTAGATGTCTAATTACATTAAATTATCCAAAAATACAAAGAAACTATTTAGGCGTACATATTCACGTTGATTTCCTCACGAAAATCACACGTAGTTTGTCCATTCTTACATGAATGAGCCATGGCGAATTCTCATAGATCAAATAAAACTTTTTTTTATGATGAAATTATGTAATTATGAACGCAAGCGTGTACTCTTGTAATGGTATTTGTTTGTCTTGAACATCTCCCGATGAAGGCAAAATGTACGGTAACAGTTAGAGAGATAGCTACCTTAACACAACGGTGCGCGAACAATCACCATCACCATCAGCATATAGAATCTAATGTAATTGTATCCACATCTCGACTCCTGCCAGAGCCAGAGAGCCAGAGAGCGCTCCGGCTGGCTGCCATCAATGCGGATGAACTAGAATGCAACTTTTATTGCTGCACATCTCGACACGGGGAATTAATCTTACTTAATACTCGATTCAATTTATAATTAATACATATATTTGTCGATGCATTTCACACGTGTGGAAATAGTCTTCGAGATAATAATGGTATAGCTGAAATAATTTCTAATGTGACTCATGATAAAACTAGTGGGGCATGGCATCGTGCCTTAAGGCAAATTGCTGGGACTTCCCATATCGTAATTTAAAACTTGTAAAAGGTGTAAATCAACATCTGGACCTGTCTTTCTTAAAACCTAATCAACACGTTCTGAAATGAATAGGAATCAAATGTTTTTTGAATCATTCAAATCGGTTGATACCGAGAAAAATTGTACCCACACATACATACACACACACAACCATCCATTTTTTGTAAAGTATGCTAAAATATTTAGAAACCTTTGAAATGTAAAGATATACAAATTAGATAGCGATTACTATAACTTAACTTACACAAAGAATGTGTTTTATATATTTATTTTAAGTAAGTTCTTAAAATTTAAAATAAATTAACCGTATCTTTTATATGAATTTTTAAACCCACAATATTACATTAATCAGTAAACTGTGATTGACAAATATACTCGTCATGGAAAAGTGGCAGATTTTTGTGTATTGACGAGTATAATTGTCATATGTATGAAACAAGTTATCATTTGCTATTTAAATAGAATTTTTTTGATAAAAATATATATTAAATTTTAAATTGTTTGTAATATTTTGAGGCCATGACTTTATAAGGTAGGTAGTTGTGAATGCCATTTTACTTTATGACAGGTTGCATGAACTTCCCAAAATGTGGAAATAATAAACTTAATCAATTAGAATTAGAATTTCGCTATTTAATTAATATTTTCTACGGTTTATTTAATTTTGCTTTTCTTCAAAAACTACTTCCTACTTTCTTACACTTACATGTATAACATTTCATTGAGTTTAATTCGTTTTAAGATTAATATGTACGCAAATATGCTTCTGTTAACAAAGATCATAAATTTGGTAATAATAATTTAGAAGCATGTAAATAAAAGATTGACGAATATACTTGTCAAGAGTTTGATTCCCGCGACACAAAAATTATTGACTGAATTGATATTATTTGAACTATAAACTGTCAAAGTAAATGTAATTTATTACTGATGATACTATAATCTCAGGCATATCTTAGTTTGTTTTTGAGAATTTGCTTTCTAAAATATAATTCTCTTACGCACATTTTAACATAACATATGAATTAATTTTATGCACTCATCCATCATTTAAATTCAAATCTTAAGTCAATTGACATTTTGACAATTCTCATGTCATTAGTTAAAAAATAATATATATATTATAAGTTGTTATAAGCATCCCCGCCTTTTTTTCACTCACATTATTAAAATATTTTTTCAGTTCATTGCAACTTTTTCATTTTCGTTGACAAACTCTAAAAGGATTTATCTAAATTTGAATAGCCGTTTAGAAGCAGTTTAGTGACAACACACGTACAGAAGATTTATATACAGAAGATTTATATACATAAGGGCTATATAATTTGTTCTTAAACTTTATATTTCAAAGTTTTTCGCCAGCTGAAATGAGCTGAAAGATGACACACATTGAGCGTCGAAACTAGCACAATTAATACATATTTAATTAGAATATTTAGACATATATAAGTTCATACATGTCTCATATATATCAACATCAAAATTATAAATATATATACATATATATATATATATATATATATATATATATATAATACTCACTGAGTACCTACAAATAGCATGTGTTAATAATAAATAAAATTCTGATTAGCCTATTTCATCTCATAGCGTGCAACTCAAGATGCGAGAGTAATCAAATTAAATTCAGAAATATAATAAATAGTAATTAATATTAGTTAACATAAATTAAAAATACTAATCAGAATCAGAACAAATCAAAACAATTAAAGAAAAAAAGTATCGTGCTCTTTATTGAAATTTGATTTATTCATGATTAACATAACTACAATATTGTAAGACGAAAGCGAAACTTTTTCTTAAAGTTGTGCTTTTCAGAAAAATCTCAAAATAAAATGGAAAGAACTTATTTTACTATGTATTATTGTAGTGAGTATGTTGTGAAACAATTCGTTTAGCAATTCTAAATGCTTTTGAAAAACACACATGCCTAATAGAGCTATAGAAGCTTATACTTCTCTAATGATACTTCTCAACTACGTAGATGTTTAGAAGACAATCCAACGATTGGTCTATCAATATTTAATATACCTTATTTTTATTACAGGAAATTCTCTAATATTGATGATATACTTTTCTTTGGGTACAGCAATGCAGCAGATGAACTATTTCCATTTACAAATATATTTCAACGTTATTCCAAGTGAAAGCAACATGTGTTCATTGAGTTTCAAATCCCGATATTTTGGATGGGAATCTATCTAACGAAAATATTAGGATAATTTGGATCACAGAACAAAAATTATAAATGCGAATAATTTTCTTACAAATTTAAATTATCATTTTCACAAGTCGGCATATTCCAATAAAGCAACGAATAGCACTAGTATGATTGCAACGGGAATTCTGGAACGCAACATGACCGAAACCATGTCGGAAGCATCGCTGTGGCCTCACCGGCAAGAGAATAACAATAATCGAACACGGGTTTCTAGCATATTGAATTAAAATAATACAAAATGCATTATAAATTACCTCGGGTGATATGTTTTCATTTTATATCGTCTAGAAGTACGATAACCCGCGGGCCGCCTAGCGCAAACACACCTACTATTTTATCTCCATGTCTGGAATTAGGGATGGGCAATATTGGGAAAATATCGATATTGGTAATGAATTATGTCATGTTTGGAATAGACATTCTTTTGTATTGCATCACATTCGATAATACATCGCCGACAATGAAACAATTACATGCCTTATTATATAACAATAATTCGCAGTAATTTGAGTAATAACGAAATCATTTACATTTTTTTACCAAAATATCGATCTAAGTGTCTCAAATTCGATATTTCGATAAATACTACCATGCCGTGCTATGATATTCGAACAACACATACGGCATGAAAAACAAACATACTAACTACAGTCCACACGTACAATTATAAATACATTTATATTTAGTTTTCCTGTCATTCCGAATTAAAACAATGTTAGTTAGAGTGTAATCTTCCTTAGTCACTATCTTGATCACATAGGTAACTGTGTGGCTTGTTTACTCTAGGTTTTATGAGAACGGTTTAAAAAAGTAAAGAATTAAAATTTAAGACATTATTAATGTTAAGTTTGCTGTATGATTGCACCTTCTTGTTTAATCTGAGTTTGAGTAACAGCTTAAAATAATATTATCTGGTCTAAGCAAACAAAATTTTAGGCTCATAAGATAAAATGTTATATATTATTATGTAGGAGCAAGTTCATTAAATTTAAGTTGGTAAATATTTATGTGCATTAAACAGTTCCCGAAAAAGTCTAGTTTTCTTAAGAACCTTTTTTTTTTGAACCAGATAAAAACCGTTTTCTTCTTAAGTTCAGATTAAACAAGAAGGTGCAATCATACAATCACATATTTATATCGTCTTAAATTGCAATTCTTCATTTTATGTAAACCTAGTTGAAAATAAAACCTTAAATTATATTTCTAAATTTGTTTTAACATGAAATAAACGTGTTCGAATATATGGACTAACTGACAATTTTGAAGTACAAAATACTATCGCTCCAATTAAAAATTATTTTATTATAGAGTTCTTTTAAATAATATGCGATCTGATAAAGTTTATCAAAGATTCTGCTTTGGCAATATATACAACTAATATCATAATATATTTAAATTTAGAATTTTCATTTTGTTTATTTAAATGAAATAAGACTGAATGATAGGCATTAGAATGTGATATATAGACAGAGAAAAACAGCTAAAAGTAGTCAAATTTCTAATATCATTTCAAATAATCATACTACTGCTCATTATTTCTTTTGACACTGTCATGTATATTCTAACATATCTAATAATTATTATAAAAATATCCTAGGAGTTTTGTATATGATATGAATGCTATTATTAACTTCCCGTAGGGTAAGTTATAGTAATCGCAAAAAATCGAAAATGAAAATTTTTATATATCTTTACGTTTCAAAGGCATACCTCAATATTTTAGCATACCTTAAAAAAAGGTATGTGTGTGTGTATGTGTGTGCATGTGTGTGTGAGCTGCTACAAATTTTCGTCGACGACTTCGGAAACACCGATCAAGCGATTTGAATAATTCAAAAAACATTCGATTAGTATTGATAAGGAGACGTGCTGGTTAGTTGTTAACGAAGCCGTTCCGAAGAAACGGGGCAAAAAGTGCCAAAAACGGTAACTCAGTTTTTTAGAGAACGAAGCGTCCGATTTTAATGATTCAAAAAACAATTTACTTGTGTTCAAATTTTTGGGAAGGCAGATCCAGCGGTTATGAACTCTCAATCAAAATAAGTTGAAAAAATGTCATTTGGCGGTCAAAAATGTTTATTGGACATATGTACATCAAATTAAATCAGATATTCTATAAAGATTTTAATAATATGTACACATTTTGTGTAAATTGTTTCGGGTTCCGTACCAAGATTTTTAATTACGAAAGTTCCAGCAATTTGCCTTAAGGCACAATGCCACGCACCCCACTAGTTTAATCATTTTTGTATTGATATAGATGACAAAATTAATAAAAATAGTGTGTTAATAAATTGTAGGGAATACTGGGTACGATTGTGCTACTTTTTAATCAGCAATAAAATTTCGTTAATTTAACTGTTTGCTGGTAAAAAAATAAATGGTGATTTGAACATTTGTCTACGTGACAATACTGAAATACTATCAATAAATACAAAGAATTTGTTTTAAAATTAAATCATTCAAGAAAAGGGCGAGCGTCACGACCGTCCACATCTAAGGGACGATTGTGATAGGCATAAAAAACAATAGCTACGAACACAAATGGTTCATAACGACTTTCATTGTCATTAATAATAATAACATATAATACAACATAACATAAATATTTAAATAAAGCTTATGAATAAAATATAGTTATATATAAGAAAACATATTTATTAAAAATAAGTTAACAAGAATTATGAACAGGTATTATTAAGGCATGACTGAAAGCAATAATGGGAACTTGTTCGAACAATCATACTTTATTTTTTTCCCTTTGAATCCCCTATCGCAAAATCAATTTAGTTATGGTAAGACGACTGTCACTACCGTACCCTGGCACAACCGTACCCAATCTTCCCTACTTATATCATTGGCATAGGCATCTACAAACACTCTGCAGCAGAATTAACACACAATTATAATTAAAATCAACTATCTAGAAGAACTACCTCACTAGAAGAATTATTACCAAATTTGTCTCACAGAAAACTCCCAAAACCGTCAGTCTATCCATGAATAAAATTATTAATAATAGATAACTGTGCCTCGTAGTGACTCTGCCAAAATGCCTATACCAAGAGTACAACCTGGACCTAATTACAAGATAGTTTAACGTTACATCTCTTCGCAATGCATATTACAAAACCCATTACAATGCGCTTAAGTAATATGCCACGGCTCAGTCGTGTTTGTCATAGATATAAATCTAATTAAAACTCTCTATGAGTTCAGATCTCTACCATATTATGTATATTGTTCGGATCGAACACCAAGAAGGTACTAAAGATGAAGTCAGAAACAAATATTGAAAAAAAATGTTTAAAAAGACTTCAGTATCGGAAGTTGAAACTGAAAAATTTATTACAATTTCGGTTTTCAGTAGTAGATGCGGCTTCATGGACAATGGTTGCTGAAACTAAAAATCACAAAATTTTCTCCTCTCTGATATCTATAGATATTATTTTACTTTGATACCAGTGTTCCCACTATGATAAAAGTACTGAAGCAACTCAAAGCTATTGGAATTACAATAACGTTAGGAAAAAATAGTTCTGCATACTCGCGCATCGATCTTTTATGCACGGATCAAGAAATTGCCATGGTCTCTTCCATAGGTACAGTTGACTGTAACTGTCAACTGAAACCGTTTCGGAAATTGTGAAAATATTTTAGTTTACATCTTTACCTATCCATCGGTTGCTGACTCTTTTATAGTAATCTAATATTATAAAAGGAATAGAAAACCCCATAGAGTGGCATTATTCTATAGCAATATTTATGCAATTTCAAATGCTTCAAATTTAAATTTCTGTAACATTTAGTCTGTGTTAGAACAAAAGAAAATTGCATGATATTTGAATCCATTTTTATTTCTATCCGAATTTTGCTCGCGAAAGTCTTGAAAATCTTATTACTGTGACATCAAAAATTATATTTCAGTTTCAGATAGAGTATCTGAAAATAACGTTGAAAAATAAATGCCTATATTTTACAAAAACCTATGATTGAGGGTTAATTGAAATATTCCCTCATTTTTTTACTTGAACATCTCACCTATTTTTTTAATTTTAAACTAAATAGAGTTTTAAAATTGCACAACTCGAAATATAAATCAATGACCTCTTACTTAAAAATCATTTTAAACTTAAAATGTATTAATATTTTAAAAATACTGCAAAGCCAAATATTTCTGTAGATATTTTCTAAATTTAATATCCAAAGCTGTATAGAAGTTTTTTCTGTAAGTTCAAGCTCACGTTCTTTACTATTTTTCTACGAGAGTATTTTTCGCAGTAGTGACGCTGCTGTACGAGCTGGCAAGCCACCCCGGCATTTGTTACATAAAATATTATAAGATTTTCTGATAATCATTGATAAAAGTAAAAATAAAAGAACTAAAACCACAATACCAAGTCAAATTTATCAATAATTTAACTTAGAATGATGAATCTTTTAGTAAAAGTCGACTGGATGTCGTCTATAGTAAAAGAGTTAAAATAAAATAACATTATGAAAGAAAGTAACGGCATTGCAGTTGTATAAATCCCGCATGTAATTAATCTCTATTTTTTTAATAATTAACGTTTTGATTAGTTGAAAACACGACGTAATGGAATTTATCAAACCTACCACCTTTCCTAAAATGTTTCTGGATATAACTCTAATAATGATAAATAGAAAACGTACTATAAAAATTTAAACCGTGGGTCAATTTTTTGTATAAAATATAAATGTTATGACAACGCTATGTTACGGGCCTATCTTCGTATGATTAGGTAGTAACGAGCTAACAAAAAAGTATGTATTTGCTGTGCGTTCAGGCGTTTCGGACGTAAAACCTAACCTACAAAATGCACAAACGTCAAATAGCAATTGTATCGTAAGTGGAACTTTCTGATGTCTCATTGATAACACATGCGTTAGTAAATACCTAGCCCTTTCATAGTTTATTATCACCAATTTATACGAAGGACCGTAACATAGTGTTGTTATAACATTTCTATTTTATCCGAGGATTAGCTCCTTAGAGTAAGACTCAAGAAACAAGGTGATGCCATATGTGATGCAATATTTACAAACTTACACGAATAATTAATAAAAACAGCAAATATAGTGTTTATAATCATCACCAACCAGAGATAATACTTATATGATATTTATACAAGATATCATTGGCCTACAACAGAATAGTAAAAAATATAAAGAATGAGTAACTTTCAATACTGGCAAATCCTCTTCTGAAACTTTGACTGCTCTAAATTTCACAATTTGTTAAAACGGATTCTTGATGCCTTAATCTCTATGTTTACATTTAATTACAGGAGTGTGATTAACCATACAGTTCTGTTCTGTGTAATTTTCTATGAAATGCTTATCATTGCGGTTCTCTGCTTAAACTACATTGTGTATATGCGTAATGAGGTTACCTGATTATACGTTGCATCTCACATGAACTGTGGAGATCGAAACGCAAACATACGAATATAGTACATGTCACACTGAAATACGTATTGTTCGCATTATAATCATTTATTTGCAATATAGAATTATAAATTTTATTACGAAATAATAAATATATGTAGCCGCGCATGTAGTTTATTCACATAAAAAATATAGCTTAACATTTGAGTAATGTCTGAAATCGTTTCTCATAGTTATGACAAAAATTTATCTGTTTGTCGTATTTATTTGTTATAAAGCATATTGCAAGTAGGGAAGACTGGGTATGGTTGTATCAGGGTCGTCACAAAAATCTAGAAGTATGTTGATTCGAACAAGTTTCCACTATTAAATCAGCACCCTAAATTAACATGATCTGTAGACCGCATTGCTTTTAAAAAGTCAAAAGTAAGTATTCTTGATCGATTTTTTTTAATAATAACTATTACTTGTATACAGATCTAGACTACTTTGTTATTTTGCTGCAAGTTGAACATTAGTAGTTAATCACCAGCAATTAGTGTTTACGTACAGAAATCAGCTCACTACGATGATTTGTTTGCAAAAGAGCCCGATGGGTGCAATTGTGCCAAATGTTGTGGTTAACTAATAATAAGACAAAATACAAAAGAGAGAGAAAGGATTCAATACAAGTGAAAAAAAATCACAAAGATATCTTATTAACTATATTTAAAAAAAAAAATGTAGTAACATTTTCTGTAATAAACACTAAAAAATTTAGTTTGATTTTGAAATAACAAACACTAAAAATGCAATAAAAATTCGTCAGCTTTCAAAACTTATAAAATTTTATTCTTAATTATTTTCTTCATAATTATTAAAAAATGATGAACACTTATATTCCAGGCAGTGAAGAAGTTCATTTTCATAATTTATGTTAATTTTCGTAAAATTTAACATATAAGTTCAAAATTATGAAAGTGAGAGTATGCTTATTTAACAAGCGGGTTAAAATAGCCTAAGTTGTACATAACATTTTCAGATTTTTTTTTTTTTTTTTTTAATTTTTATTTGAACAGCGATCAGAACTTATGGGTTCTATGAGCTGTTGTGATGATATCTTACAAACTACGTTTGTTTTATCACAGATGGCAACCCAAACAGTTGTTATGAATAAACTCTGTATGATAAATTTTTTATTACAATCTCTGTAATAGGGCAAGTATGGTGCAACAATGCCGGGTGAGGGCTATTTTCACTTGGAAACATATTGCTATTTATATTTCCAAGTGAAAATCGTTGTCACTGTTGGCTGCTCGAAGTGGGTATCGAACCCGGGACCTCTGAAACAAGTCCTGTCGCTCTTAACCGCTTACCTACGGGCGAGCCCTTTTTTTCAGATATTTGATAGGTATTTATTATCAAGTAAGAGCGAAGATTCAATTTAGACCTATACTTTTCGAAAACCCGGAACAAATCGGAAAAAAAACTAAATCTGGGACAAATATTGCTTTTAGAAAATCCCGGGACACCCGGTAGAAATCCGGGACTGTCCCGGTCCATGGTTACTTTATTATAACCCATTTTTGTTTCAATAGCTATTTTTTTAATATATGTTTATGCCTGGCACAACCATCCTGGGGGTGCAAAACAACAACAAACAAACTGTACAACAAACAAATTTGAGAAAATAACTCATCTTGCAAGATGAGAATATAAAAATTATAAATAACAAAATGTACATAAAACCTAATTTGAAAGTTGATATCCACATATTAATCACAAGGTAAAATTGCAATGATATAATATCTTATACAAAACCCTAGTAAGATATTAAGAGAAAAGTGGTCATTAGTCATCATTCCACAGACATATCACAGACGGATAGTAAATCAAATTTCAGGTTTCGTACTGAGGATTAGGTACATCCTTAATTAAAAGACTTGAGTTGTTCCGAATAAATAAAGAAATATCTAACAATAAGATAAATTGCATCTTATCTCGTGTCCGAGGTTGATCAGATAACGTTTATCGCAACGATCATTAACGCAGCGAAACAAAGAAATGCATACACAGGTTTTAACGGCAAATCATTCCGTTAATCGTCCATAATGAAAATGTATATCAAGCGAGCAGAGCCAGGTGTAGGATGGATCATTTCGATGTATTGTTAAAACTCAATCAGCACAATAATAGGAAGCGTATCGTTGTATTCCATTACAGTTCTTGAACTCTTATTTCGCCTTCCTGGTTCAGAGCAAATGAGTCGACTCATAACTGAGTTTTAATGCTCGCTAATCGTGAGAGGGTTGCTCGTGAGCAAAACACCCATCGCCTCTGTACGCGTCTTAAATCGCAACGGACGGACTTCTTGTTCATTACGAAACACTATCACTACTTAGGAGCATAGTCCGATGGCTAGAAGAAATCAGATCTGCCAGTGAAAAGGTCTTAAAGTTGTGCAGATGGTCGGACTTGATGTTAGTTTTTCTAATATTTTTCAGCACCTTTAATAATGCCCCAATTTATACACTGGTTAATGCCATCATGGTATTTGTTTCTTTTACTGTGAGGAAGCGCCAGCAAAATCCGAATATTGCAATTCAAAAGGCTGCAGTCAAAATCCTTAACATTGATAACCAAAGCGTCCTGGTACGTATCAAACAATATTATTCATAAAAGATCTACAAATGGACTCAGTACACGAAGTTAATAAAACATAGATGCTTATCCCATTTTGACCGTCTAAGAAACCACGAAAATGCTGTAGTCATATCCATCGCTGAATTTTTGAATACCAGGAGAAGGTTAAAGAAAAAACAACCAATTGATATACTATAAGTAATTAAGATTCCCATTGGAGAGTTTCCTAAATAAACCATATTTACGAATTCCAACATTTTGAGTTCAAGTAGATCCCAAATTATGTTTTTGGGCAAGCTTTATAGGTAAGTGGCTAGAACGACAAGACCTTGTTCAGGGGTCTTGTTGTCAAGCAGTAGTGAGAGTGACAAAGGTTTTCTCACTTGCAAATATATATAGTGATATGATTATAAGTAAAAATAGCCTCTATTTGTCATTGCTACATGAATAAATATTTGCCCTATTACGGAAATTGTAATAGTAAATCATCATAGAGAGACAACTGTTTAGATTGCCATTAGTAGAACCGACTAGTGTTAGGTAAAACCCGCCCAGCAGCTCATGTGACTCTTGAGTTATGATTGCTTTTCAAAAATATTAATAAAAAAAACTTATGTTCTTCTTTGGTGAATCATTATCAAACTATTTTTTATAAAAAAATGTTCGCAAAATAAATTAAATTACAATTAATTATCAATACTCAAATATCAATCGTTTAAACAAGTTCCCATGACCAAAAACGCTTCATATGCGGGAAAGCGTATTAGGGACATTAAGTTTCTAATACGAACCTAATAGCATATTATGCGGGAAATTGTATCAGTAAATTATTGCAAACTTTTGAAAAATATATAAATGTTTGAAGCATTTAGGCCATTTAGACGAACACAAAAACAAAAACTAATATCAATTTGAATTTGAAAACTTTAATAAAAGTCGATTACGATACTCCTTAGTTTAACTAAAATAATTTAATTCGATAACAAACGCCAATAATCAAAAAGTGATAATAAATTGAACAGCAAATAAATTTGTAATATCGAATATTTATATGAATTCTTAAGTCATGTTTACTTGAATATATATGTTTAAGGAAATAATCAGCACCAGACATTAAGATTGAGTTAAATGCGATTTCATTCGTCGATTTTATAAATTTTACTATTTTTAGACAAATTTCTATTGAATGAAAATAAATGTCGAATACTAAAAATAGTATAATCATACAAATATAAGCATTAAATTGTATACATTAAATTCTTTTTCTGATAATTATATAAATTGTATAACAAAGAAAATATAATGCCTACAATATGTTATATACTATACCATTTAATATTATATCAATCAATTAAATTCGCCAAAACATTTGAGGTAATGAAATAAAATAAATAGTTATCTAATATTTATAGTTTTAGGAATTCGTAGCAATATGAATTCTCTACATAACTTTGTTAAATTATATAAAATTTTATAGATAACAGTATCGCATTGCAAATTATTTTAAACCATATGCACCAGCTTCCTACTAGCTAGAATGTTACTTTCATTATTAAAAACAGTTTCCAATTTACTTATGATCATGAACGGGTAATTTACTGTAATTCGTATTATGTTACACAAATGCAAAGTACTGGTATTAACTTGGCGAGCAATTTAAACTGTTTGTTTTCAATATTAATAATCTAACCTTTTTCATGACTCTATTGTTAGTTTCAATAGAGAATGTATAAGATAAATTAAAAATTAAAGCGGTATCTTGATTTAATTCCTGTATGGTGAACAAATAAATTAAATATTTGAGGTGCAAAATTTTGGCACAAAGGGTATCAAGACTTTTTTTATTGGCTTTGTAAACGAGTGCATTGGCCATTTATACATCCATATATATATATATATATATATATATATATATATATATATATATATATATAAACTTGAACCAACAATCCATAATAAAATTAATGCGATTAGTTAAGTGAAGATTATTATGCATATAAATAATTAGTCAAAGAAATCTAAAATGAAATACGACTGAACTGGTCAGTATATGTTGATCTACTAAATCAACAAAAGACAATAATTCAGTTATTCAGTCTACCTTGGTGTTTCTAGCGACTAGAAATAACCGGTAAGTCTTTAGTCTAACAATAAGTGACCCAGTCATAATTAATCAATAAACATCAATTCTCATATCGCAAATCATAACTGTGTTTTTGCATATTGTGGTATACAACTGGCTCATAAAACTATCATCATATCATATAAATTTAATTGTATGCACTTTATGTATCGCAAGAAACTATTCACCCAGATATCTCTAGACAAAAACCACCCGTTATGGCATACAATCATAAATATCTTAATGATAATAATAATATTACTATACATTTATATAAAATTAGCATACATAAATTCGTCTGCCAAAATACTGAATAAACGCAACCATTAAAATCTTTTTAAGAAATAATCTAAATTAGACATCTTTCCTAATTAAATATATATAAACATATAATATGCAGATATACTCTATCATTCATCATTAACTTTCAAAAATATTTATGACAATTCCAGCGCATTTTAATTAAATGCAAATTTTTATGAATAAATGCATAGATTTATCACGGCTGATATTCAAAAGCCATTACAGATATTGGAACGGACACGAGACTACGTACCGATATCTATAAGCTTAGGGGAAAACGGGGTAAAATAAAATGCAGATAAATTACTATACACTTTTAAATTATATGGTCAATTTTTTTAATTCTTTTCGTTTTTAAAATATATTTTCACAATTAACTGAATTAATTAATAAATAAAATCAAAATTTAAAAAAAATATGAATATCTTTACGTTTCAGAGCTTTCTGAACAATTTGGCATACTTTGGAAACATGTATGTATGTGTGGCGTATTATGTAATACGTATGTTTGAATAAAAATTTTCGTTCACGCTCAACCGATTTGAACGATTCAAAAAACATTCGATTCGTAAGGGGAGACGTGCTGATTAGTTTTTACAAAGGCAGGTCCGAAGCAAAAAGTGCAATAAATGAAAATGTTAAGAGAACAGAGCGTCCGATTTGAACGATTCAATAATATCGCAAGTATCTACAAAACAAAAACTAGGTGAATATTAGGAAGGCAGGTCCAGGGTTCGGAGATACAGAGAAAAAAGTTACAAAATGTCATTTTGCGGTGATATCATTAGGCACATGCATATGAAAATATCAGATATTTTCGTATCAAGATTCACAGTGTTAAACACCGTTAATCTACGACGCGGCGCTTTCGCGCTTTGACAATTCGTCATCAGCTACGCAAGGCAATCACGCATTTCATTGCGATTTGTCGGAAATAATATTAAATTTTTATGGAAGATAGGATCTAGTTATTTTCAAATTTTGAAAAGTTTTCAAACAATTGAAAGGATTACAAGGTTTTCAAAACAAAATCATAAGTTGCAAAAAATCGCTTTTTTTTCAAGTTTTTCAAAATTTTCAACAAATTAAAAAAAAATCTGAATTTTCAAAAATGACAGCAATTTTCCTTGAGGCACAATGCCATGGCCCACTAATTTTATAAATGAATTCAATATTAGTAAAGTTGTATATGCCACCTTATGGACACTAATGAAGAATACAAGTTTTAAAAATCAAAATAAAAAATAATGTTTAATTTGTATTAGAAAAAATGCATAATGCTCTTACTTAAAACTTTTACAATTTATTCGTACCAATAACAGTCATTTTTATTAACTTCCCCTAGGGTAAGTTACAGTGATCGCAAAAAAATCGAAAATGAAAATTTTTATATATCTTTACGTTTCAAAGGTTTCTGAATATTTTGGCATACCTTAGAAAAAATTGATGTATGTGTGTGTGCGGATACAAATTTTCGTCGACTATTTCGGGAACATCAATCAACCGATTTGAATAATTCAAAAACCATTCGATTCCTATTGATGGGAAGATGTGTGATTAGGTTTTGGCAAAGGCAGGTCTAGCCGTCTAAATGTGCCAAAAACGGTAATTCAATTTTTAAGAGAACGGAGCGTCCGATTTTAATAATTCAAAAAACATTTTACTTGCATTGACAAGATGAAGAACTGATTGAATTTTTTGGAAGGCAAGTCCAGCGGTTATGTACTCTCAATAAAAAAAGTTAAAAAAAAATTGGCGATCAAAATTGTTCATTGGATATATGTACATCAAATTATCAGATATTTTATACAGATTTTAATAAGTGTACACATTTTGTGTAAATTTTTCTGGGTTCCATACCAAGATTTTTAATTACGGTATTAGAAGTTCCAGCAATTTGCCTTAAGGCACGATGCCATGCACCCTACTCGTTTTTTTTATTACGATATCGATGAGAAATTATTTCTCTTTCATATATCGTTTTACCCGACTATCCCGTACGTACTTTGTCGGCATTTATTATGATGTTCGAAATTGATGACGTCCTTACTGGCATGTTATATGCATGAGGATAGATAGTAACAAATGTGACACTGAAAATTATGCTCGCTACGTATAGCAGGTAGGTAAAGCTCTACACCTTATAAAACGCAGTGCATAACCCGAGGCGCCCACGTTGCCGCGGACATTTTAAAATAACTAGATGCTATGATAAATAAACGACATAAATTATATACTAAGACATTTGTCATCGCACAGATTCTGCATTCGAATTTCGAGGAATATAAGCGTGACCATTGAAAATAATAATATTAAAGGTCTTTTCTCGCTTCCAAGCCAAACACGTTGATGTGTCTTTCTGATCAGTTACCCAAATAAGCCTACTTATATCACATATTTTTCAGATATATCTTATTTTTTTCTACAAAATGTATTCGAACTTATTTTTTTTATATTTTATTGGCAAGACAGCAAACTTCATAGCATTGAGCTTTTATTCCGGAAGACTGCTACCCCCAGGCGTGTTCAGCACATAGTTGGATCTAACTTATTTTTCACTTCCAAAAGTAAAGTCCGTGTGGTAACATGATATATAAGAAATAGATGATATGATAAATAAACGACATAAATTGTCTCTTCAGACATTTGTAATTGCACAGATTCTGCATTCGAATTTCGAGAAATATAAGCGTAACCATTGAAAATAATAATATTAAAGGTCTTTTCTCGCTTGCAAGCCAAAGACGTTGACGTCTCTCTGATCAGTTGGCCAAATAAGCCTACTTGTTACCATATATTTATCAAATGCATCTCATGTTTCTCTACAAAATGTGTTCGGACGTATTTTTGTATTATTATATTGGCCATGAAGAAAGCGAACTTCATGGCATTGAGCTTTTGTACCGGAAGGCTGCTACCCCCAAGCGAGAGCAGCACATAGTTAGACCGAGCTTATTTTTCACTCCCAAAAGTAAATTCTATGTCATAACATAAACAATGAATAAGAAATAGAGATGCTATGATAAATAAACGGCATAAACTATACACTAAGGCATTTATCATCGCACAGATTCTGCATTCGAATTGCGAGGAATTTAAGCGTGACCATTGGAAATAATAATATTAAAGGTCTTTTCTCGCTTGCAAGCAAAACACGTTGACGTCTCTCTATGATAAGTTGGCCAAATAAACCTACTTGTTACTACATATTTATCAAATGATCTTATGTTTATCTACAAAATGTGTTCGAACGTTTTCTTATATTCATATATTGGTCATGAAGAGAGCGAACTTCATGGCATTGAGCTTTTGTACCGGAAGGCTGCTACATCCTACCAGCACATAGTTGGATCGAGCTTATTTTTCTCTTCCAAAGATAAAGTCCACGTGGTAACATAAATAATTAATATATACAATTTTCGATCAAGTACAACTTACTTTGTCAGTGACAAATCAATATTGTAGTAAGAACGTGCAACAAATACTTAAATTATACCATCCAACCAGAGTTTTATACAGTACACAGTTACAAAGGTTAAATTATAACTTAACAATCCGAATCATCGGAGATACTTATACATGGTGTGATTGAAAATGGAAAAAATAGATTTTCAATATTCATTTACCAATTCTGAAGTTTACGTCTACTTCTATATTTATTAATTATTTTATTCTCAAAAGATGATTTATTTAACTTTCTATTTATAAATATTTTCTACGTTTTGGGGATATGGATTGTCCCCTTCTTCAGGAACATTTAAAAACAAATATTTTTTTATACATTGATACACTTTTTTAATTATTTAAAAATTGAATGAATTCAATTTTACCTTTAAATTAATGAAACCAAAAGTTTTTTGTAAGCACTCACAAAACATCAAATTCTACATTAGAAATTCCTGCTCTAAAAGTAGTGCATCTTATGACTAAAATTGAAAGTTTTAACAGAAAAAAAATTACTTTAAATTAAAACACTTTTAATTTAAATTAGGGAAATATGAGCTATCTTGTAATATCGTTACACTTAAAAAAATCTTTCTTAAAATCATGTAAAAAATATATAAAATTTATACTATGGTGCTCTAAGAATACTGACGCTAATTTTAAAAATATATTTTACTATTGATATTTTACTATTGAACTTTATATAAACATACACGTACAAGTTTCGACGAGTTTTTTATTTTTTTGCATTTCATATAATATTTTGTACGTTTTGTGTGAAAACAGTAAAATTTTATTTACTATGGAATTTATTATTAATTATACCTAAAAGCAATAATTTACTGACAAATCAATTCTTGGAAAAAAATATTAATACATTGGCATTGAAAAATATTCAAAATCATAAATTGCATCTCGACATGGCACGTCCAGATAACACGTTTGTGTTATCAAAAATACATCGGCAATGTCAGCAATATAGAGGAATACCACAAGAATAGATTTATAGTGCCAATAATAACATTCTAAACTGATACATTATTCATAAAGTCATACAATGATTGATGAGAACTATGTAATAATTATTATTGTTAAATTTATAGTTTATATAATAATAAAAAAAAACTCAACGGTTGTTGGCGAAACTCTTTCAAAGTAGCCACGGCAGGCACTAAAATGCAATATTAAACTGAAAATTCGTCTGTAAGAAAATTTTATCAATATTCAATACAAAGAAAAATGGCATCATATTTCATATTATAATTTCAATTCAAAACTGATATCACTACTGCCTGATAACAAGTTAAACAAACTCTTGCCAAGTAGCTAGGGCCAGCTCTAAAATGCAATATTTAACTAAAAATTCGTTTGTTGGCAAAATTTTATGAATGGTTACATAATACAGAAAAAATGACAGAAATAGAAATATTAACATCACCTAATGTAAAGCAAAGACGTAATATTTTAGTGAATGAAAAATTTACATATATTATTTGAAGCCATCCATGATTCCGAAGTGAGTCACTTCCATGCGGATCTTCATTGAGGAACACTACATACATTCATAATTTTAAGCATTCATTTTAGATTTTGAGGTCGTATGAATAAAACATCAAATATGTCTCATGACTTAAGAATTGAAAGCTTGAGACGTAAAAGTTTGAACCAGTATAGTGAAAATTTCAATAATGCATTTTCAACTATTTGACATCAATTTTAGTAAAGTAGAACGATTTAATGTTGAGCAAAATATGTGATGGTCACATTAGAAATTAAACGCGAAAATTGAACGGAGGTGATGATTCGGATATATATATATATATATATATATATATATATATATTATTATAAAATGTATTGATCGCTGATTTAATTTTATAAGATTTCTAGTTCTAATTATATATAAGACACACTTCACACGTAAAGACTTTTATTTATACATCTCAAATAAAAATCCGTTTTTTATGCTACTAATTTAATAGGTCAAATAAAGTAAGATTGAATTGTTTATTTACATTTGTTACACGAACTATTTAAAACAAAATACCGTAGAGCACAAAAATTATTAGTAAACTACTTAGATAATAGACTTAGATAATCCCTCGATATTATATTCTATAATATAATTTATTCCTTTTTGACAAGAATGTGGATGACCTTTATTGATTCTTTAATATTACCTATTTAAATTACTTTGATATTACGGCAATTACGCCCTTGATAAAATTGGCTATTAAACCACTGATCAAATATATGTAAATATTAAGTAATATGAGAAAACATAATTACACTAAAAGCAAATACCACAAAGGACGGGTTTTATATAGATAATCAAAAAGATTATTTAGAACATTTAGAACATCATATTAAAATTCAAGAAAAAGATTAATTATTTTTTCAAATAGTTCACTAATGGCAATCAGAACTATGTGTTCTATAAGTAGTTCAAGTTGTTTATCCCTTAGCCTTGTTTTTCGACTAGTATTTTCTGTTAAAAATATTACATATATTTTAATAACAAGAGATACAATCCCTAATATGCTGTTTTCACTTGAAATCATATTTGAGATCTATAATCTCAAGTGAAAATCTGATATCACTAGTGCTTGAGGATAGCATCCGGAACTAATGATTGTTGATCAGGCCGAGCTGAACAATATCAGTAACAAAGAATTTTAATATAAATTCTTATTAAGGTTTATTAAAACAAAAACCATTGACAATATCAACTTTGCTTCAACACTAATTCAAGGTACTACTTTTATAACATATCAATTTGTGATTTCAGAATATCAACCTGGGAATTCACAATTCAAACACATTGGAAAAATATTTCAGAACAATGTTCATGACGATACTTAACATATTTATGACTGACATCATTTAGTGAAAAAAAAATTAAAACACGAAGAACAATATGTGTAGAATTTTTTTGAACAATATCAGTAGTATTTTTATCGGTGTGATACACCTCGATATCATGTTAAATCATTCGAAAATTGACCCGAATTCAATAGAGTAGAAAATATTAGTATATAGTCTTCAATAACACTATAATTAGTTCCTGTTGGGTGTATGGTGTGCGTGATCAAAAGCGGAAATATATAAGGTAATTTATCAACTGGATTTGAATTCTGGGCGGTCATTGGTAAATATTCCATGAAAATAATTGTTAATTTTATTAAACGAGAAAATTTATCAGAATAAAATGTATGAATATCAAAAATGTGGTATTTTCTAAAATACCTATATTTTCATAAATTTTCATCCATAAAGCATAAAATGACGCAGAAAAGGTTTCATTTTCATTCCAAACACCTCAACTTCGGATTTTAACAAAATGATAAAAATATTTAAACAATATTAGAAATTTAATTTAAATTAAAAATATTAAAAACATTATCCATTATATCAATTTATATAATTAAATATATCAATCAAATTTGAAATTAGGTGTGAAAAATTAGGGTGTATTAATACCTATCAAAGTCCGTTGTCTTTGTAACATTTTGATAATCTACAATGCCTATTTCTCTAATGCAATAAATTATACAAAACTACTGAATAACGAATTATTATTAGATGAAATTATGCATATTTTTTGTTTTTTTTTTCTTTTATTATTTTAGTTTATTTTTTATTAATAAATATTAATAAATTCAATAATCGTTATTTAATTAATTGTTTGTGCAACATTTGGTTTAAACCTCATGTACATCAAAATTAATAGATTGTTTATATCTTAATATATATTTAATAATTAATTTTATTCTCATATGTAAATGAATTATTCGGATTGACTATTCATGAAAAATACTTTGAGAATAAACAAATTACATAAACAAAATTTAAAAGATTTATAACTCATAGAATATTATTATATTAATACGTTCATTAATAATTGAATATCATATTTAATGTGGTGTAGATTACATGTAAAAAAAAAACAAATATTATATTTAATATCTGGTATATATCTCTTTGTTAACACATTCACTGCTAACCTTGTATTGCATATAAATCCTCTTATGCTAAACTATTTTATTCATTTAATATTAAATAAAACTATTTTTGGACATAAAAGCTAGAAATTTGAAAAAATGAATCAAAAAAGGATAAATAGCAAGTATGAAATAATTACAGTATAAAATTTTAATTCAAACATTTTATTTTACGAAAACAGTACTCTAAAGTGCAAGTAAGGCGAATGCACTAGTTGTGTTCGGCGACTGGCTATTGGCAAGGATCTCACGCACCATATGCGTGCGCAGCAATGAATGTGGTAAAAATAAGCGTTGAATAATCACAGTATAAAACAGAGATTCAATACATGAATACTTTAAATATTAATGCAAACTGTTAAATAATATGATATATTTCTTTTTTTGTCCAATTTTATATCTGGTTCGTCTGAATGTAAATACTCGTGTCTAAAATATAACTCAACATACAGTTGAGCATTGAATATTATGATCAAGATTTATAAAACACTAAAGCAATCACTATTATCAAAACCAAAACGACGCAAAAAAGTCGTTCGCGCAGACGCTGCATATCTATATAAAATCTTACGTTTATTTTTAAGCATACGCCCCGACTCAGATATTAGCCATTATCCTGCTCATCCATTATAAATAAACAAATCCTAATAACAATGGAACAATGAACAACAACCCTAAAAGAATATTATTTGTACATTCTAAACAATAGTTTATGAGCAACGAGATGTTTATTTATGACAATTTATGTTCAAATCTAATTGTAAGAACAATAAAAATACACCGAATATGTGCCCCGGCGTTTTTATTTCATTCGTATGTAATATTAATATCGCTATAAATATTATGCATTTAGAATCATACTCAGATCATCATAAATTTGTTACTGTAATTAATGCTTTAATGTGTATTTACTATTATTATCTCCGCCGATTTGAATTACAACAAAATTTTATCTCTGAATCTATAATTTTAATAAACGATATTGTTGCTAAAAGTGCTTCAATCTGTCAAAGTTTTTTTCTAATAATACGAAAAACCATTCACAATTCAAAGTACTTATTCACAATCCTGGGATGTCATATTATAAATATAGTCGTAATAAAATTACAAATGGATCTTTAAAAGAAAAGGCAGTGCTACACAAGCTAAGTTTCGTTATGCTACAGTTAAAAGAAATTCACCTTAATCTCATGTCAGTCATATATGTCCGACGCTAAAAAGTTGTACATGAGCTATGTCAGACATATGTGATTTGGTACAACGAGAAAAAAAGTTTTAATATAGGGTCATATCTGTCATATATGTATGACATCAAAATTAATGTTTTTCCAGGAATTTTGAAAAAAAAAATTTTTTTCTTTAATACATGAAGATTTTTGATGCATTTTTATAATATTATCTAATAAAGTAACCACGGCCCATGTGACATTTTCTGAAATTATTATCATGGCGATTAACGTGTTAAGAAATAAACTTATCTCGATCAAACATATGATTTTAAAATGTAGAATCAACTAAAGAACTATTAAAATAGATGTAATCATCCCTGTTCAAACCATTGTTCAAACACATAAATAAAAATTTAGGTGAAAATTGCCCTTTCTTGCTCCTAATTACTGCATAGAGTTAAAAATGCATTATCAATTTTAAATAATTATTATAAAAAAATGTAACAAATATAGATAAGACAACCATAGGCTTGCCTTCTAAAAAATGTTTTTTTTAAACACATCATCTTGTAGAACTATTAAGTTCTGATTGCAATTTAAAATATAAATAAAAAGGCAATTCCGTAATAATGCAATTGAATAATCATAAAATTTCTATTTTATACGAGTTTGATATCAATTTTATTTCTATTTTAGCTAGTGTGACTTATTACAATTATGCAATGAAAAAAAGCTTCGAAAACTCTTATTAGTCATAATAGAAATAATGTATTAAATTAAATTTATTCCAAAAATTACTAATTAAAAAAAAAATTGCCAAATACTAATCAGCGCATTTCCGCGTCATTACAAATCGAATGTTTTTTGAATCATTCAAATCGGTTGACCCGCGTTCCCGAAATCGTCGACAAAAATTTGTTTACGAACACATATGCAAACAAACAGACATACACAAACACACATACATTCATTGTTTGCAAAATGTGGAGAAACCCTTGAAATAAAGATATGCAATCATTTCATTTTTTTGATATTACTGTAACTTACCCTAAGTATAAGTTCAAGAATAAATAAAAAATAAGTAATCATATAATAGTTATCTATTCATCTAAATTAAAAATGGTCAGTTACACCGAGTGCGCACCTGTCAAGAAAAAAAATATCTTTGTTCCTCGCTAAGAAAAAAACGAATAAAAAATATGCCCCTTCATTTTTCGTGACTTTCACGCAGAACGAATAAAATAACATAAATTTGACAAGGGCAGTTAAGGTCAGGCCGAGAGAAAAGTTATCGTTGATGTCGCATTGTCTTTTTGGTATGCGCCGTGTGTATTTTATTATTATACGTATGTAAAAATATTATTTTCGTATTCAATTCCACATATGATAATGTGTTTTCGCATATTATCTTAATTTACAATATTTATTTTTACAATGATACAGGAAATCGTAATTTATACACTATTGTTCCGCAATATTTTAGGTGAATTTTGTACTGAAGATACACGCAATTGTATTATTTTTTAAACGATGGTTTCACTTTCATTATTTTCATCTATGACTTAGAAAGTAAGTATGTATATTTACGCCGTTTCTTATCTCAACTCTAAATCTATTATATTTACATGGATAATATTTTTATTTTATAATATAGAAGCATATTTATTTCTATTTTCCAACCGCATGGAATAAATAATAATAATGTTAGTAAAACAATGACAAATTACAACAAAGAGTCTGCATTGTAATGATCAATATATCATTTCTGCGATTTATATATTCTGCAGTCATTGCTTTTATTGTTAGTCGAAGAATTATGCGTATTATCATTCTTTTCTATAATTCAAAGTATCGTATGTAATAAAAGTCTAAGTGGATTTTATATTGCGAAGAGATCGAATCAGCAGTAGTGATTTGTGGTAAATGACACAAAACTTGAATTATGATCTACCTGCAGTGAAAAATTATTGAACTCAAGTGCTATTTGATACATATTATGTCCATATTTAGCGAAATCTGAATGCCCTAAGTGTGACAGGTTGTAATTAAAAAAAATAGTTTTTTTTTTTTTGTTTTGGACAGCAATCAAATTTTAAGAGTTCTAGATGGCAACCCAAACAGTTACCATATTTCATTAAATAAATGTCAAATTGCAGGGGATAAATGTCATTATTACAATTTTTGTAATAGGGCTACTTGGAATATTTTACTAATGAAGCAATGTTGGATGAGGGCTTGGAAACATATTGCAATTGAACTGGGAAACATATTGCTATCTATATTAAATAATGTCACTACCGCTTGACATCAGGCTCCAGTCGCTTTAGCAACTTACCCACGGTGAGTTCAGATAAATTCTAATATTAAAATAATTAATTATGGATGGATCAACCATTGGGTTACCATCTAAAAGTACGATGTAAGGAAAAGTTTCAGCCCAACAACTTATGGGACGTAAGGTTTTGATCGTCGTTAAAATATGAGAATTAAAAAAAATCAGTTTTGTTCTTGTAAAATATGTAACAGTAATAGTCGATATAAACAGAATATGATATATAATTAAAATCAATATTTGGACAAGTAAATGTTCTACGCCAACTCACATTAGAAATTTCCCTTACAAACTGAGATTAATGGACATAACCTAATGAGTTTTTAGATATCTTCTGATTTTGTCTCAATGTGTAGTATGTAAAAAATATAAACATCACAACATTTAATTATCATTATTATATATATTTATGAAACAGATTTCGCATATACTTGGACAAGAAATAGATGGCCAGATTTGGACAAAAAATAAGTATAATCGATAAAATTTCAAAAGCACTTGGAAATATAGGTAGCAATTTGTGTCCAAGTCAAAATAGTCTCCATCCGGCATTGCTGCATCAATAAAAAAATTATCACTATTAAAAAATTTATCACAAGTGATTGGATTGCCATCTATAAAAGTGACGTAGATAGTGAAGTCAAATCATCACATTAGCTAATAGGACCCCTAAATTCTGATCGCTGTACAAAAAATTCAAAAAACTTAAGATTTCTGAACTTTAATTCTTAAGATTTGGGAAGTTTTTTTAGGTAAAGATAATGTACTACGCGATAACTGGTACATGTAACCTGTCGTTTACCATAATCAAAAGCCGTTTACCATATTTGTCTCATGTAGGTGTTAGAAAAAGAATGTGAAGGTCGACCGGCAACATATATTCGTCTTTTCGTAAAAATGTATACAAATGATATTCAGAGACTAAAATACTTTTGTTTTTACTTTCAGAAAAAATTTGAAATAAAAAATGAAGTAGTAATTCCTGCTTCAAATACCGGAACTTTTTTTAAAAATCCATTCGGACGAAGAGAAGTATATATATATATATATATATATATATATATATATATATATATATATATGCTATTTCAAATATTTTTATTACTATTATATAAAATAGAACTTGTAACTACAACTTAATCGAAAAATTAGTCAAAGTACATTTTACATGTTGTTACCTATATCGATATATCGCGGAATAATTTATTTTAGAAATTCAAATTTACTATATGCTATATATAACCGCAATTTATGCAATATTCAAAGTGAATATAATAAATCGTTATACGTGTGAATTTTTCTTTTTTTTTCTAAATCTATGAAATATCAAATTAGAAATGTGTTTCTTTATAGCGTTGAAAATAATATTTAATTAAATAAATAGTGCAAAAATGCGCAGATCAATTGATTATTAATTATATTAATATAATAGATAAAAGAAAGATAGTTTCAAAATTTGCAGAGCGTCGAATTTTCAATAAAAAATGACACAAATTTTCACTTTTAATTCATTTGTCACTAGCTATATAAGTGTGTGTACTAAAATATACTTTAATCCAATTGATTTTTGTAAACTTCGTAAAACTCTTATTGGATGAGAAGCCCTACTTTCATGTATGTTCATATATACGTGGATTGGGTAAATTTCATGCATTAGCAATTAAATTATATAAAACATTAATAATTTTTGGCTCAACGTTATAATTAATATTCAATTATAGCATTTCAAAGTGATTATGAAATATAGGTGTGTATTTAACAACATAAATATAATAGTTCAACCACTCTTGAAAAACGTTGGGCTGCACGTGGGACAATAAAATACTTATTGATAACAAAAACTAATTACTGTATGCAAAGTGAATTGCTAATTTGCAATACAATAATTGTGAAGAATATAATAAAAACTAACAACTTAATTAAAAAAAAACTTAAATTATTTCCCCACGTGGGAATGTCAAATATAAAATATAGACTGAATGAAATAGTAACCTTTAAAACAAATTATTAATAATACTAGTTCGTTTTGCTAGTGACATACTTTTAATAATAATTGTTTTGAACATGATACATAACGTAAACAACAGACATTCACTGACCGTCTAATAGTAAACAGCTTCTAACGGCATTATTTTCAATACACATTCAACCTGGATTTGATAACAATCACACACTGGAGAATCGTATTTTCACACCAATGGAGAAAGAAATATATTTGAAATATAATTAATATTTTTAATAGATTGGTAATTTAGGTTTTTTATGTTTGCAGTTTTTTTTTAAAAAAAAACAGTTTTATACTTTCAGACTTTAATGGACCACATTAATCACCACGATAGTATGAATTTTTTTTTATATGGGCCATGGTAACTTTATTAGATAATTTAATCAAAAATGTATCAAAGTAAATTTACATATTCTCCGATTTACACGAAAGATAGTTCTATAAAAAATCGTGTAACTCAAAAAATTTACTCTTATATAGAAAAACCGTGCTGAACGAAAATCACTATAAAAAAGACATTTTGTCAGTTTTTAATATGATGATCTACAACCACATTGGACAAAAAATGAATGTTAATATTACATATCTAATGCATTTCATGAATTATAAAAATATCAACTCAATTCAATGATAAAACAAATATAAGAGAAAAATCTATTTTGAATATTGCATTTTTATAGGTAAAACTAGAAATTTAATTAAGTTGATTGCGATAAATAAGACTTAACTTTATATATATATATATATATATATATATATATATATATATATACATATATTATGTTTAAATAATTACTAACTGAAATTACAAACAAAATTTAAAAACAATGATGGTTTGGGTATTTCAAACAAACTAGCTTATACACACAAAAAATTTAGTTTTGATCATAAAACGGGGAGTTCGCATTTTATCTACATATTCTTATCATAGACATATTACTAAGAATTCATAACTGTAACATACATTTTGTAGTATTGCATTTTGACAGTAAAATATTTTAACAGGAAAAAATAAATGTTATTGTACATATAAGCAAATTCTAGTTTAGAGTTTATACTTTCATAAAAAAGTATTTTCAAAAACTGAAAACGTGTTACACGGATATTGTATAAAACAAGGGATAGGTGTATTTTTTTTTGTCAAAATTATGGGAGAAACACTATTTTTATGTCACACATATATGACTGACATGGCCTTATATTAAAATTTCTCATCTTCTACCAAATAGCCCATGTTCGACAAGGGTCATGTGGAACTTCTTCGCATCAGACACATATGACTAACATGGCATTTAACGTGTTAAATTCGTATTTTGGAAAGAACATTAGATGTAAGATGTGGAATTATTTGAGCAAATCAAATAACAATATGACAGGTCAATAGGAAATTATGATCAAATAATAAAAATTATGTACGCTCATTGCCAAGAGATTTAAAAATAATATTTTGACAATGTGAATTGATATAGATATTAATTAGTAAAATTTATGTCTGACAAGGTCGGACACATATGACTGACAAGACGATTAACGTGTTAATTACGATATGACAAGTCAATGCAAAATTATAATCAAATGCTCACATTATATACGCTGATATTATAAATATTTAAAAATAATATTTTGATAATGTGATTGTGAATCAATATAGATAATAATTCCTAAAAAATATGTCTGAAAAAGGTGATGTGGTACTTCTTAGTGTCATACATATATGACTGACATCACGATCAACGTGTTAAATTCGTATTTTGCATAGAACGTTAGATGTAAGATGTGAAATCATTTGAGCAAATAAAATAACAATATGACAGGTCAATGCAAAATTATAATCAAATGTTAAAAATTATGTGCTATCATTGCCAAAATATTCAAAAATAACATTTTGATAATGTAAATCAATATAGATCTTAATTAGTAAAATTTATATCAGACAAGGTTCATGTAGAACTTCTTAGCATCAGACACATATGACTGACATCGCGATTATTGTGTTAACTCGTATTTTGCATAGAACATTAGTCGAAGATGCGAAATCATTTGTTGAGTATTGAGTAAATAAAATAACAATATGACAGGTCAATAGAAAGTTACAATCAAATATTAAAAACTATGTAAATATTTAAAAATAATATTTAGACAATGTGAATCAATATATCTATATTATTCTAAGTCGAATAATTCAATAATAGTTTATTATATCTATATTATTATTATAAGTAGAAAAAATTATGTATGACAAAGTTCATTTAGTACCTCTTGGCGTCAGACACATGTGACTGACATAACGATTGACGTGTTAAATTCATATTTGGATAGAACATCAGATGGAAGATACGAAATCATTCGAGCAAATAAAATTGCGATATGACAGGTCAATGCAAAATTATAATCAAATGTTAAAAATTATGTGCGCTGATTGCCAAAATATTTGAAAATAATATTTTGACAATGTGAACCAATATATATATATATATATATATATATATATATATATATATATATGTATTAGTAAAATGTATGTCTAAAAAGGTTCATGTAGTACTTCTTAGCGTCAGGCACATATGACTGACATGACGATATTATCGTGTTAAATTCGTATTTTGGAGAGAAGATTAGATGTAAGGTGTGAAATCATTTGAGCAAATGAAATAACAAAATGACAGGTCAATAGGAAAATATGTACGCTCATTGCCAAAATATTTTAAAATATTATCTTGACAATTAATGTGAATCAATAGATATCAATTTGTAAAAATTAAGGTACTAACCGTTAATCAGGAATTCCACACAAACACCGGTTAGGAAACACAGTATAATTTTAATCCACGTGCACACAGAACGCAAAACCACTTGCTCCAAATTATTTTTAATTTTTTTGCCAATGCACAAATGTTTTAAACGATCGTGAACTGTATTTATTAAAATATGAATAAATAATAATATTAAATATTATATATTATTCTTTGAGGAAACTGACACAACACACGCGACCTCGTTGTACACCGGACACGTTTAGACAACGTAAAAGTTTCTACGGTACAAACATCGCCATAGTACTACAGTTCCCCCACCGATGATAACATTTAGAAGTTTATACTCATACCCCACTCTGTCTCGGTCTCTTTGACTTGTCCATTCCTACAGGTGTTCGGATTCTCGATTCATTCCGAAATTGTATTGGAAATGATGCGCTTCGGATGCATTTCGGTAACACGTGTTACCAAATGTTTTTCACGATTAAATTTTGTTTGATACACAAATGTCTGGGGTTGGATTGTTATTCTGAATGTTGCCGCGTATGTGTCAGCTTGTCTTACCAGTTGTTAAAATTCATTGTAAAATATTTTTTGTTTATATTGGCATCACCTTTTTTATTAAATGATTTTTTGTTTTATATATATATATATATATATATATATATATATATATATATAGAATTTTATTATTCCAATCTTTGTAATACTGATGTTTTTAACTTCCCGTAGGGTAAGTAATAATTATCGCAAGAAGATCGAAAATGATTTTTTTTGCATATCTTCACGTTTTAGATGTTTCTGCACACTTTGGCGTACCTTAGAAAAAATTGATGTATGTGTGTGTATGTATGTGTGTACTTATGTATCCGTTTCAAAGATACGGGGCAAAATATTAATTCTTTCTTTGTCTCAAAAAATTAGATTTTTGACAAACTAGGAATTTGACAAAAAATACTTTTTTGAAATTTTTTTTTTCTGAAAAAAAAATGTTTTCTTTATTTTGACATATTTTGGAAATTCTGAACTTTTTTTCAAAGCAATCGTACTGCTTTAACCGCATAGAGACGAAATATCAAAGCGCGCAAGCGCCGCGTCGTCGTCTAATGGATAATCATTGGTTCGGAACCCATAGGAATGCAAATAAAATTTATACTTATTGTTAAAATCACTATAAAATATCTGATAATTTGAAGTGCATATGTCTAATGATCATTTTTGACCGCCAAATGGTTCATTTTTTTACTTTTTCCTCCATATCTTCAAAGTCGTTGGACCTGCCTTTCCAAAAATTTGAACAGTTCTTCATATAGTCAATACAAATAAAATGTTTTTTGAAATATTCAAATCGGACGCTCCGTTCTCTTAAAAACTGAGTTACCGTTTTCGGCACTTTTTGTCCCGTATCATCGGAACGGCTAGACCTGCCTCCGCGAAAAACTAATCAGCACGTTTCCTCATCAATACAAATCGAATGTTTTTTGAATTATTCAAATCGGTTGATCCGTGTTCCCGAAATCGTCGACGAAAATTTGTATCCGCACATACATACATACACGCACAAACACACACACACATACACACACACATACATCCATTTTTTCTAAGGTATGCCAAAATGTTCAGAAGGTTTTAAAACGTAAAGATCTAGACAAAATTTTATTTTCGATTTTTTGCGATTACTATAACTTGCCCTGCGGGAAGTTAAAAAGACATTCAATTCAAATTGATGAGAAGATGTGCTGATTAGTTTTCGGTAAAGACAAGCCCAACCATTTTAAAAATACGGGGCAGAAAGTGCAAAAATTAGCAATTCAGCATTTGAGAGTACGGAGCGTCTGATTTGAATGATTCAAAGAACATTCATCTTGTATTGACGGAATAAAGAATTTAAAAAACCTTTGGTAAGGCAGGTCTAGCGGTTTCGGTAATCGAATGAAAACAGTAAAAAAAGCTATTTGACAGATAAAAATGGCCATAGGCACTTCAAATTGTCAGATATTTTGTAGATATTTTAATAAAAAGTATTAACTAGCTGTAAGTGGAATTCTGTCTTAAGGCAATTAAGGCATCGTGCCTTAAGGCCAATTGCTGGAACTTCCCGTACCAAAAATTATTTTTAAAAAAACGATTAACATTTTTGAAAAAATTTTACTTCAAAAAAATTAGATTTTTGAGAAACTATAAATTTGACAAAAAATTACTTTTTTTTGAAAAAAAATTTTTTTTTTTGAAAAATAAAATTTTTTTTTTTGAAAACAATTTTTTTTTTTGAAAAGAAAAATGTTTTCTTCATTTTGACATATTTTGGAAATTCTGAACTTTTTTTCAAAGCAATCGTACTGCTTGAACTGCATAGAGACATAGAGAAATGTCAAAGCGCGCAAGTGCCGCGCCGCCGTCTAACGCATAAGCATTGGTACGGAACCCATAGAAATGTAAAAAAAAATTATACTTATTGTTAAAATCTCTATAAAATATCTGATAATTTGATGTGCATATGTCTAATGATCATTTTTAACCGCCAAATGGCTCATTTTTTTACTTTTTCTTCCATATCTCCAAAACCGCTAGACCTGCCTTCATGAAAATTTCACTAATTCTTCATCTTGTCAATACAAATGAAATGTTTTTTGAATTATTTACATCGGACGCTCCGTTCTCTTAAAAACTGAGTTACCGTTTTCGGCACTTTTTGCCCCGTATCTTCGGAACGGCTAGACCTGCCTCTGCCAAAAACTAATCAGCACATCTCCTTATCAATACGAATCGAATGTTTTTTTGAATTATTCAAATCGGTTGATCCGTGTTCCCGAAATCGTCGACGAAACTTTGTATCCGCACATACATACACACACATACATACACACACACACACACACACACATACATCCATTTTTTCTAAGGTATGCCAAAATATTCAGAAACCTCTGAAACGTAAAGATATATAAAAATTTTCATTTTCGATTTTTTTAACTCTTACACACGCTTCACTATTTTGTTTTCAAAACAACGCACCGCGACCACTTCGAAAAATATTCAAAATTTTCAAGAAGTTTAAAATATGTACTCAAAAAAATATTGTCTTAAGGCCCGATGTCACGTACTGCTACATCATTTATTTTACTGTATTCTAATCAGTGGTTTTGGACAAACTAGTCCTAGGTTTGATTCAAACCTCAGCGAGCATGATTTCAAGCAGTATAATATCAAATCTACGTTTGCGGTTTGCAGATAATTTTTAACTTCCCGTAGGGTAAGTTATAGTAATCGTCAAAAAATCGAAATCAAAAATTTTCACATTTCTCGATGTTTTGAAGGTTTCTGAACATTTTGGCATACCTCAGAAAAAATGGATGTGTGTGTGTGTGCGTGTGTGTGTGTGTGTGTGTTTTGTATGTCCGCGTTTTTTCGTCCACGTTTTCGGGCGCACGGATCAACCGATTTGAATGGTTTAAAAAACATTCGATTCCTATTGGTAGGGAGATGTGCTGATTAGTTTTTGGCAAAGGCAGGTCCAGCCGTTACGGAGATATGGAGCAAAGAGTGCAAAAAATAGAAAGCGAGTTTTTGAGAGAACGGATCAACCGATTTGAATGGTTTAAAAAACATTCGATTCCTATTGATAGGGAGATGTGCTGATTAGTTTTTGGCAAAGGTAGGCCCAGAGGTTTCGGAGATACAGAGCTAAATTTAAAAAAAATGGCTGTTTTTGAGAGAACTAAGCGTCCGATTTAAATGATTCAAAGAACTTTCTGCTTTTTTCAACAAAATAATTGATTTTGGAAAAAAAAATTTTTTGTTTCTAATTTTTTTTTCAAAAATTTTTTTTTGTAATTTTGGATTAAAAATTCAAAAAATCACCCAAGCTAAGCACAGTCTAAGCGCCACTGTGGTACAAATGTTTACCCAAGTGCGTTTAGACTGTTTGTGTACTGGAGCACTTTTCCAATTTTGTGAAAATTATTGAAAAATGTGAAAATGCCGCCAAGCTGAGCACAGTATAAGTGAAAATGTCGCACAGAATTATTTGCAAATGCGTTTAGACTGTGACTATGCGGGAGCACTTTTTCAATTTTGTGTAAATTTGGCAACTATTTTTTTTTTTGAATTTGATTCGAAATGAAATGACGATTGTTAATGTTCTGGAGATGATAAATTGATTTATTTATAATTAACTTTCCATAGGGTAAGTAATCGCAAAAAAATCGAAAATGAAAATTTTTATATATCTTTTACGTTTCAGAGGTTTCTGAATATGTTGGCATACCTCGGAGAAAATTGATGTATGTGTGTGTGTGTGTGTGTGCGTGCATGTGTGTGTGTTCGGATACAAATTTTCGTCGGGAACACGGATTTCGGGAACACGGATGAAGCAATTTGAATAATTCAAAAAATATTCTAGCCGTTCCGAAGATATGGGGCAAAAAGGGCCAAAAACGGTAACTCAGTTTTTAAGAGATTTGTATAGTTCAAAAAACATTTTACTTGTATTAACAAGATGAAGATTTGATCAAATTTTCATGAAGATAGGTCTAGCGGTTTCAGAGATCTGGTAAAAAAAAACTAAAAAAAAATAACATTTGGCGGTCAACAATAATCATTAGACATTAGACATATGCATACCAAATTATCAGATATTTTATTGAGATTTTAACAATAAGTATAAGTTTTGTTTACATTCCTATAGGTTCCGTACCAATGTTTTTCCGTTAGACAGCGACGCGGCGCTTACGCGCTTTATATTTTGTCTCTATGCTGTTAAAGCAGTACGATTGCTTTGAAAAAAAGTTCAGATCTTCCAAAATATATCAAAATGAAGATAACATTTTTTCCAAAAAAAAATTTTTATAAAAAAAATTGTTTAAATTTTTTTTTAAAAAAAAAATTTTTTTCCAAAAAAAAGTAATTTTTTGTCCAATTTAAAATTTCTAAAAAATCTTATTTTTTCGAAGTAAAATTTTTTGCAAAAATGTTAATCGTTTTTAAAAAAATAATAATTTTTGGCACGGGAAGTTCCAGCAATTTGCCTTAAGGCACGATGCCTTAATTGCCTTAAGACAGAATTCCACTTACAGCTAGTTTACTTTTGCGATTTGTAGAAAATGCTTTCGTGAGCAATGCTGCAACTAAGAAAAAGATTTGTCCAAAATTTTTCTGGCAAACATCACAAACATACTATTAATAAAACTGTACTCAAACGATTCAGAATACAAGAAATGTCGAGAAAACATAAAATTAGCTAAACGGATTTTCTGGCAAAAACGAAAAAAAGTTAATAATTTAATAACACATAATTGATTTAAACAGTAATATTTAGTTTATTAGTAGATTTATTTAAATTAGATACAATCTTACATCAACTGAATCTATCATATGACAAATATTTCTAGAAGTGGGTTGTTTGTTCAATCTTTTAGAAATTTACAGAAAATGTAGATATAATATAGTATCAATTTAATTGTATTAGACAAATATACCTAGCATAACGATCATCAAACAGATCAAGCACAATTCTAACATGAATCGAATTTGGTACATCGTTTGGATGAAATCGAATGAGAAACATATGTCAAATGCAAATGAGTATTATCAGTTTGGATATCGTGGGATAAACAACTCTTTTGGCGAAATTACTAAAATATAGTAATATGAAGTATTTATTAATTTGTAGTATCTTAAATATATTTATTCCACGATACGGAACATAGATTTATTCTCAAAATTATTTAATCTTTGAGTATTACCTGGCCATTTTGTTTTGGCAATTAAATTTCAAGATTAGATTTTTTTAAATGGTCTCATTTTGAGTGTAAATCTACGTACAAAGATGTTTTATTAGTCTGGTGATAAATTTAATTAAAAGTGATGATGCTACATAAATTCAGAATTTTGGACAACACTTTGTATGATTAAGAAAGTTTAAATTTCGTACGCCGAAAGAGTCTAATCTAGAAATCATTGGACAAATATATATATATATACAAATTAATGAAAAAATAATCTGCAAATTTTAGCTCTTAACATTAACTTCAAGATAAGTCCGCACTCCAACCAAAGTTTCTTGGTTCTTCCTAAGTAAATACTTATTTTATAAAATATATAAAATTTTTGTTGTATTTTTTTTATTCATTAACAGAATAAGCAAATACAATGTTATTCTCAAAATTTTGATTTACTTGTCGCTAAGTTATTAAATTCTAAAAAACAAATGGAATTTTACCCATGTTATTTCCATAAGAAATTTTGGTTGGAGTGCGGACTATCTTAAAGTTAATATTAAGAGCGATAAAACTTTAAGAGAATTTTGTTTTGTCATTTTGGAAGCATTTCATTCCATATTAAGAACCACCCTAATATATATACTAGTTTGATTACATTATCATTTGTAATAAAATATGTATTTAGTTTAAAATTCAGTTATAGTTCTGAAAGACCTACAGCCTAAAATTTTGATTTTATATAGCATCGGTTGACCATTTTAAACCTGATCTCAGGTTTGTAATTTATTTAAAGTATAGTATACATTTATGCACTCTCAATAAAGTACGTTGACAGATTTTACGTGTGAAATATACAAGAAGGCACACAGAATGATGTGAGTTCATAACGTTTTATTACATATCGAATATCACAAAACTTTATGATTCTCATCACATCGGCAGATAAAATCTATTCAGCATGGACAGCAAAAATGATTTCAGGTTATCAAAGCACAAATATGTGAAAGAGTGGATTTTTCTACAAAGCAAAATTAAGTGATCGCAAAAAACATATGTTGTATGTAATAATCGAGATACAACATGGGCGTTAGACTTCGCGGCGAAGAAACTTCACACGGCCTGCGAGCTGACAATAGGACAACTTGCGAGATACTTTGCAAAGATTTGTGTTACAATTCGATTGCAAAATATAGAATGACCAAAATGTACAAACTTTTGTTTCCATAATTACTTTTGCATTGGTAAAATTAAATTTATTCTAGGAGAATTGTATCAAATTTCTATGCACGAAAATTTGAATGTGGCCACCACCGAATTTGGGAACGATGGGATAATAAATTAGCTACATAAACAAAACGATTTATTTATTAATTAATTTATTAATTATGCTATTAATAACACTGTGTGACAGTAATTTTTTTCATAAGTTGTTGTTAAAGTTTATATGTAATTACAGGACGCTGATTCCGACAAAGGTAATAAAACTTTGCTAACAGCTCCAGTTTTCGAGATACACCAATGAGATAATTTTACGTCAAATTACAATGGAAAAAAACACATATTTTATTTTACGCCTTCAAAAGTCTTTTCATATAATTTTCGAACGTGGACAAGGTCTCAATGATTTTGTTTAAAGCGCCAACATTTGTCAGCCATCATATGGATGTTCCTTGATATTGCTCCTACAAGGTCCTGATATCCTGGTGGATTAGATCGGCTGATACCCTGATTTTTTTCTAGATTTTGTTGTGATATTTTTTGTGAATTGCCTAATTTGATGATCATCGAGTATATTAGTTGATAACCCTTTCTGTCTTCTTTTTTATCGCTGGTGTCCAAACAGGCAGATGATTTTGATGTTCTAATAGAGCATGAATAGGGATCATTAAGCTGATCGTAAGTAAACCCCAAGAACATTAGAGTTATGGGGTATGGTCATTTGATTTTACTGCCTGAATTTATTCCATTGATATTTAAGGACACAGAGAAAACAGTCATGGTGGTGATTATGAGATTTTTCTAAATTGCGGTGGTATTAAAGTTATAGTTTTTTTGTACATTATAAAAAACATACTACGCAATTGTGGTACATGGTATGCAGAACCCATGGTTTATCTTGTTTGCGCTTTTAAATTTTAAAGTGGTTGAAATACGCTGTCTTTCGCACTCTGATATCGGTATTCGTCAAAAGTATATTCACCCAAGATATATCAAAAACTATCAGGATTATGCAAGCAACATCGTAGAGTCAGACTATAAAGCGATACATCAGAAAGCGATACTAAAAACAGCAGATAAAACTCTTGGTTATTTGTTAAACAACGATAGTCATAGCCAAAGTTATTAATGGAGATATTTCCCCAAAACTCAAAAACAGGAGCTGTTACGAAAAAACGAAAAGCATATTTAAAATCAGCGCGCAATTTTAAGTACATTTCAAAAAAAAAGTTCGAGAAAAAACAAAAGTACCATTTTTGTCACGCAGTGTAATATATCACATCCCAATTTTTCTCTCCACCATTAATTTACATTGAAACTTTCCCTGGTAGATTACTAAGATTTGTGTTGCATTTTGATTGAAAAATAACGAAAGACAAAATTTACAAACTTCTGTTTCCAGAATTACTCTTACATTAGTGAAACTGAATTTATTCTAAGATTAATGTATGAAATTTCTAAGCATAAAATGTGGATCGTGGCCACCGCCGAGTTTGGTAGCCATGCCATAATAATTAAACCACAGCAACAAATTTGAGTTATTTGAAACAAATCCTATATTTTGTTTAAGAATTTTTTTTATCAACGCGTACAGTCGCAAGCCATCGTGTACTGTATCATCAGGAAATATTTGTATTTGTTCCTGATGTACTGTATCACATCAGGAAATATTTGAAGAATCTCCTAGTAATTAGATTCAATTTAATGTTGTTTCTGCTATTAATTTCATTTTGTTGCTGCTATTAATCATTAATTTATTATATCAAGCCGCCAAAAATTGCAACTTATGTCAAATAAATATAGAAACAATATATAAATGCACTAATTATAACAAGTTCAGGTAATGTAATGAGTCACAACTCGCAACAATACAAAAGCAATGCGATTTAATTTTTTTTTTAATTTTGTGTAATCACATCACATATAATATGTTTCCAACTTTTGATGACTAAATTATACATCTACAACAAATGCCACACATTTGTAAAAGTATTGGAAATAACAGAAAACCTGCATTTTCTCATCAATATAATAATGAAATTAGTGGGTCACATCAGACTTAGTTTTTTAACACATTCGGGTCACTTTTCGCGCACGAATTAGATACAGATGCCAAAGTAAAGGAAATTAAGGTATATTTATTTTAAACAAAAATCACTACGACCGTATTTACGAATATTTTATTAGATGCAATGTAATTGAATTGAATTATTATAAACCTTGAAGATGAGAAAGTCGAGCAATAAATCATTTATATCTGAGAATATAGATAGTGTGTGATAAATCGGAAGCAAAAATTTTATATGTCTAAAATATGTTTCTATTCTTATATATGTACTATAGAACACATTATCGCAAGTTTTAATTATTAATAAGCATTTGATTAGCGACAACCATCATGCATTTTTGTGTGATCAAAAAGATATGTACAAATATCAGCATTTATCAGCTGCAAATATAATTCACATCTGCACTACACTTAAGAATATTAATTAAGCAGTGAGGTTTGTGCATTGTGTTATTAGAGTCATAGTACAAGGATTAATTTAATCCATTCAGAAATTGTTAGAGAAAAGCTAACTTTTGTACAAATTCCTGCGTCCAAATCCAATTGCCTAGAGGGGTTTCCCCTTATTCTCTTCTTTTATTTTTTTTAAATATTTTTTTTTCAAAATCTCAATTTCGATCAAAAATTTTAATCACAGTAATGATAGCTTCTTTTATTTGTCTTAGTATTTAAAAAGATATCAGAAATATTTTTTGTACAGAAAATCAGCTTTCACCTTACCATTCGCAAATTCAAAAATTTAAGTATATGTATTTCCCTTGCTGTCATATGTACTTGACTATTCATTGACTCTGAAGTGATACAAAATATTGACATTTATATAATATACAAAGAAATAACAAACCTGTAATTACATTTTTTTTTTAAATATTACATCGTAATAATAATCATATTGAATTACGATCAGCACATTGATAATTCTGTATTATCAGAATCCACGAATATAATTGCAAAGCTATGATTTTTTATGCTTGTCACATATCAGTATATATAATATATATTATATTATCTTGAGCAGAAATTAATATTTTAAATACAATTTAATATTATAGTGGTCAATTAAGCATTTTGTCAATACTTTCTGTAACATAAAAATCTAGTTTGTTCGCGATAGGCAAATGAAAGCGTTCTTCGAGCAATTTGACACCTATTCAAGAAGAGCATAAAAATCTCTAAATCTCTTCTATAATGTATTTTTTTTCAAATTTAAAATGATACTAATTATCTATATATAATAATTTACATCTACATGAACAGTACGAAGTCGACTTAGTTTTATCACATTGGCAAAATTATCTTATAGAATATAGATATATAAATATAGATATATATAGAATTTCTTAATATTAAAAATTGTACAAATTCTAACATTATTTTATATATATATACTGGTCTTTAGTAGATAATTTTTATTCCGCTTTCAAAAACATGGATATAATTATTTTAAGTTGAACATTATATAGTTACAAAATAAAACTAAGTAGTTATTCCTTAAATTATATCTATAAGATAATTTAGTGCATATATTTAAAAACATCAATTTGAGCATTAGTTAAAAAGAAATTTAATATAAGCGAACAAGAAATAAACATTTGCCTGTTATCTGATTGTACACAGCATAATATTTACAAAAGTTGTATGTAAACATACTTTACATACAAGAGAACATAATAAAGCTTAATTTCGACTAATTGACTATGAAGATATTTGTAATTTACATCTATTTTCTAATTAATTGTAGCCTTTTATTGAACTTACTAATAAAAGTGAGAATTGTATACAAAATAAGGAAATTGTAGCTTCTGACTGATTTGTTCAAAATATTTTATAAATTAATCAAAATAATTGAGATAAATTATATACATGCATTCATATCATATACATATACATATGCATATATAAATAAAAAATAATGGGTAGTACTGTACTAGGGCAGGTTCAGGGAAGAATAGTGTAAAAGATTTTCAAGTGGAAACATATTTGGATCTATATCTTCAAGTGCAAATGGGCATCGCTACTGCACGATGTCAGGTTCAAACTTACGACCCCGTCAACACGAGGTCGTGAGCTTGACCATTACACCATGTAACTCTCCCTTGCATATATTTAAATCAATAAACAGACTGTTTGCAACTGAATTCTAATGTAAATTTGAAAAAAGTTTATCAACGGTATCATACGATTCTAGAGTATTTAAGTTCCCTTATTATAGTCATATACACGACTTTAGAGAATATTATTTTAGTTAATAAATTTAATAATTTCATATATTCAAAACCTGTTGTGAAGTTAGTGTAAGTTGAAATTCTAGAGCGGGCATACGCATATTTTTATATGTATATGATCAACTTTTTACGAGACTTTCTACCGAATCTGGTGAAATATAGCAGAACGACGAACTTTATAAATAATTCTAATTAATTTATGAATTTAAATATAAAATTTTTAGAATTAAAATTAGAAGTTGTGATTTTTCTTAATATTTAGCAAGCAACTTATCTTATATATTATAAAATGCCGCCTTAAATATAACACTTGTCTTTTAAACATTTTACTCACCATTACTCACTGGTGACAGCATAGGATCTAATTATTTGAAAAATTTATGAACAAGGAAAAAATAATTTTCTATACAAAATTACAAAGACAATATGCAACTCATAATATAAAAATTTGCAATATGCATAAATCACACATTTTCAAATGAGCGAGCAAGAAAACGACAAAAAAATCATAGTATGACCCACTTTTTAAAAAATGATTAGTAATAAAATAGTTTGAACAAATCGTTCGCATATTTAAAATTTATATGAATATCTTTTGCGACAATTATATGAGCAACTTCGAATCAACCAGTTAACTGTTACTGACGTATATACCATAATTTTGTGTATTGACGAGTATAGCCGTCATGCATATAATGCCGTGATCATTGGCTATTTAAACTGCTTTTTTGAGTAAAATAAAATAAGTTCTCAAATTTCATGGTGTTTGGCTGTCGTTATAAATTAACCCTTTGCATGCCGCTGCTCCGGTGCATACTAAGAGTAAACTTTTTATCAATCTACTTTTTGTATGCCTACAATATTTTAAGATGTTCGTATAACTCCACAAAAAGATTTTAAAATCGTACCTTTTTATGTATAATATTTTAATGCATTTATTCATGGACCGATTCTCCCGCACAACAAACCAATGTTATGGCAAGGCTTTGTTATGAAGAACTTTCCATACTAATGTCAGGCGTTTTTTTCAGGTTGCCAGATAGGAAAACCTAACCTAAAAACTACACAAACGTCAAAAAAACGATCTTAGATAACAGGGTCTTTCTGACCCAGCTTCATAACATACAAGTGACGATGCAGTTTATATGTAAAACGGCTGAATGCACAGCAAATACATGACATTTTGACAGGATTCAGTATCATTCAGTAGCATAATGCATGGATGTTGGAGCGTAATATGGCATTGCCATAACATTGATCTATTATGCGGCAAAATCGACTTATCAGTTTTTAGTTTAATATGTATGCCATGTATGCTTATGTAAACCGAAAAAAGAAGCAGTGATAAAATTTCCAATCTTCAATTTTTTGAGTGCGCCACAGTTAACTGGTTAAATTACAATTAGCAAGTCCTGCATAAGATTTATATTACCTATTTTTCCTACATATAATTACATTTTATCTGTGTGAAGAATAAGCGTAAGAGTAAGTCAAGCGCAAAACAATCATTAAACATTAAAATATAATCCACGATATATGCAATTCACATCTATACAAATACACTGTTCAAGATATTAAAATTTCATAATTACTGTACATTATGATACTTAGATATACAATATATAATTCAAATTTTTTAATTCAAATCTCATAGAAAAGTTGGTCCCAACTCATTTTGGTATAATGCAAAGCTAAATTGAATTAGGTTGGGAGCTGATACCTTAAGATGAAAAGGAGCCTGCTGCCAGATATGTGATACAATAAATTCACTTAATATAAAATACTCTAAAACATAAAATTTATATTGAAATTGTACTGTTACATATAAGACAGCCGTTGGCACTTTTTTAAAATAAGAAGTGTATCATAAGATATAAATTCAAATATCAAATTTGATATGTGCATATAATAATGGTCTATATAAAAAATTTAAGTTCTATAGAGCATACTGTTATTTGGTTCATTTTGGACGATTTCTCTTAAAATTCCAATTATGTTAAAAATTTCATTTTATATAAAATCAAAATATTGCAATTAAAAATTGCCACATAAATTAATAACTGCAAATGTTACGGTAATGTAATTATTTACAGTTTCATAAATATTATTATATATTTTATTTACAATATTTCAATATTAGGGGCCAACAATTCGGCCATTAGAAAATAAGTGATTTAAAGTCTCTATTGACGTTTTTTTAACAATAAGAAAGAAGGTTTATAGGTTTAAGCAATGATGCAAACTTTTCTTTATTTATTAATCTATTCAATATAACTAGAATGCCACTTCTACATTTAATATAGTAGCAAAAGTTGCACAATGTTCTATTATATTTGCAATAGAATCTTTTTCATTCGTATATGGTATAATATTGACCAATTTAGTAATTTGTTTTGAATTTTAGCCACATCAAATTTATAAACCTACTTATCCGAGTAATTTGAAAAATTATGCGTATTTTTAGCCTTATGCGTAAAATACGACAAAATTGAATTTAGTACTGGTGATTTCTTAAAAAATATTGATTTATTAAAAATTATTTTGCCGTTAATACATAATATGCAAACCAGTAGTGTGCAGTATATACATTTCATGTATATTCCATGAAAATATCTTAGATTTTTTTTTTAAATACTCAACACATTTTCTTCTCGTTGCCGATACATTCTCTTAATATGTACATTAACATACTGTATTTATTTAATACATAAATTGGTAATAAAATAAGTTGGTTAATCTTTGGAATGAGTCTTATGTAATATATTTACTTGTATAATAAAAGCTTTCATCAATATATAAATAAATACTCGTTTATGTTTCGTAGCTTGAGTCAAGATTATTTTTGAAAATTTTGCAATATTATTAATTTTGGTTTTATATTTAGATGTCAGCATATATTAATTTTAACCCCAACAAAAATTTTAATAACAAATAACTATTTAATAAAAAGTTGACTATTATTAGACCGTCGAGTTATACTATCAAAAATCTAACAATTAGTATCAACACCCAACTTTATCTTATCAAAATGTCCATATTTGTTCCGTTTTGCTTTAGATTCCTTTTCCATATCGATAGGAAGGTTGATACTACTAAAACTCAAATTTGAAAACATATTGCAAATTTGATTAATTTCATAAGGATAATAAATATTAGAAAATTAAAAAGTTGGCCGCTGTCTGTAGCATGCGGCTTATAAATTAATATTTCAGCATTACTTTCATACCAAAATTATTTGGCGCACAAATGTTGGAAACGAGACAAGATCCCTTGATTTCTTTAATTTTTTTCTTCAGAAAATTTCAGAGCTTTTAATTAATTTCAATTTTACATATATGCTCAATTAAAAAAGAACGATATTGTGTAAGCTGATGAATTTGAAGTCATCGACAAAATATTCATAAGAATATGATTATAATAGGTGTTACTTCTGTTATCACTAAATTTGGAGTTGTTCCAACAAATAATATTTCAAGAAAGTATTACAAATTATTATTCACAATAAAGTTGTTACCAGCAAATGATGGTAATTTACGCCGTGACTAGCAGCTGCAACATAACATGTATGTTGTAATGTGAAACTACTATGTATGTTGGAATACGAACTAAATGAAAATAGTAATAATTGAACAAAAAAAATATTTAATTCCGCCATCGGGTCCTAGCCTAAAAGGTTGAGAGCTCAGAAATATTTTTATTTTATACTGATTTGCGTATATTGCTTCACATTTGATTTCTTAAAAATAAATTTTGTAAAAGCCATTTTGAATAAAATTTTTTTTTTATTGCGATTCTATCCAAAGATCTTTTTTTTTGCTCTCGCCTAATTGTAAGAGTAAGAAGCTTATGGCCAGTAGTGCAACAGATATAATGTGTAATTGAGTCGCAAAAATCTCAAAGTTTATTAGAATTAGAACCGAGTGCAACGTGACGATTTTTACTGACAGGGCCTATTTGAAAAAAATGACACGGGCCCACTTGCCATGGCTCCACATGGTATAGTTCCACTACTACAGACAATGGAAGTAGAAATTCAGAAATTCATTTAAAATATGTTCCGTTGGAATATAAGTTAAAAAGTTATACAGTAGAACCTCGATTAACCGGACTAATTGTTGTCGATAGGCATCCGGATAATCAAAATTCGGATAATCAAATGTATGAAGAATAATGTTGTGTATTTATTAAAAATAACAAATACATACATAGATATCAACGAAAATAATGTTTATTAAGAAATTGAAACTTTCTTATGTATGTACATATATATTTTCTCAGAAATCTTTACATACATATACTAAACTTCAGGATTAATCGTGCAAAAATTCGAATTGTAGGTATGTACATGCATATAAATTAGTCGCCGTTGGTAGTCCGGATAATCGCGAATCCGTATAACCGAGGTTCGGATAATCGAGGTTCTACTGTATGAGATTACGAGTATGTCACATATTTACAGTTATTCCTGCTTTGTGCGCTAGATAGCTTAAATAATCTCGCAAAATTTTAAAAGTTGAAATAAGCTTGTCATAAGTCAAATTGTTAGAAATTGTCAACAATTATAATATGCAAATTAAGGGACCGATTCTGCCGCATAACAAAAAAATGTTATGGCAAGGTCTTGTTATAAAGAACTTTCCATACTAATATTGACAAAAGCCATGCGATTGGTGTGCAGTCAGGCAAATTTCTCAGGTTGTTTGATAGAAAACATAACCTAAAAGCCGCACTAATGTCAAAAAAAAACGATGTCAGATAACAGTGTGTTTCTGATACAGCTCCATAACATACGAGTGACGTTGCAGTTTATGTGTAAAACGCCTGAATGAACAGCAAATACATAACATTTTGACAGTATTCAGTATGATTCGCTAGCATAATGTATGGAAGTCGGAGCGTAACATGGCCTTGCCGTAACATTTTTCTGTTATGCGGCAGAATCGGTCCCTAAATTTGTAAAAATTTGATCAAACTTGACGTTATTGCCTCTTAGCAGAATATATTGAGACTCTTGTAATAAATATAATATGAGCAGTAATAATTCAAAGGCGTAATTACATATTCTCGTTTTGGGTGCTTTTATGTTTAGTTTATTTTATTAAGGGGCACAACTAGTGTGAAATTTTCAAAAAATCGAATTTTCATTTTTTTCATATTTCGATAGGTTATACCTTTAAAAATAACATAGCAAAAGTTTGAATCGATATCTTAAATAGTTTTTAAGTCACAGCCATTTAATGAGTATATATATAGTATATAGTATAACGATCATTTAATCTTTAAATGCGTTTTTCTCGAAAGAGCATTTTCCGAATTTGCTGCAGCGATTACTCAAAAACAAATGATCCGATCACTATCGATTTTTTTTTACATATTCTATATATAGTTCTCTGTAAAATGAACTATCGATTTTTTGATCGGATCAAAAATCGAATTTTGGTAGTCCAAAAACGGCCAAAATTTTGGGTAAAATTCAACTTTTTTTTTAAAAACGCCGTCATTTTGTCAATTTTTGATTTTTTTCTTTATCGTAGTTCATTTTACAGACAATATTATCTAGTCTAACGATTTTTTTTTTTAATTTCATCCACTTAGAAAGCCGGAATCACTTTTTTTCGCCGTTGGAGATCGACGATAACTTAAAAAATATTTAATTTTTTTCTTCAAAAATTTTACTATGTGTTCTTAAAACATGTATACCCATATTCCTAAAATTTTGAAATGATTGATAAAGTAGTTTTTTTAATATAAATTCCCAAAAATCACCTTTTTTTAGGCGGTTACACTAGTTGTGCCCCAATATAAATTTATGGCTGAATATTTGACCTAATTTGTTAAATAGTTGGAATATAGTAGATTGAATTTCTCATTTATTTTATCATATATTTATAAAAATTACTGCTATATACTACACTGGTAAAAATATTTTTGAAGAAATATTATAGAGTTAAGGTAGGTACTGATCTGAACAGGATAACCCACTGACGCTAGTCCAAGTTCCACGTGATACTGAATGGATTTGAAAAAAATATGTATGGAAATTAAAAAAGGTTGGACAAACGCATGTACATCTTTCAGAAACCTCAAGACATAAAAGTAACGCTATACGCGTTTCGGAAACCCTATACTACAGTAGGTTTCCTTCTACCGAACCAACCGAGTGAACAAACAAATCCAGCAATAGCTTCCCATAACGTCCTCCTGCCTTCTCTTCGATTTTCACGTTTTCCACTTGCAAAAGCTAAACTACCACCACCACCACCACCAATAGGATTGTAACTGTTACCTATTGGAACGCTTGGTGTGCCGTTCCTGATCCCTCGTGGTCCACTAATAGTGATCTGGTTGACGTTTTGCTGACTGTTCAGGGAGATTTTGTCATAGCTGCTCGATCTGCTATCTCGAGCCCTGTTCTGTTGTAGTTGCTGTTGCTGCCGCTGCCCAGGAATAGCCGGCAACAGGCGGGCCCTCAAAGGCGCGCGGGTCGTTTTATTTCAGGCGTACTCCGTTTCCGTAGACAGACTACGGCCGCCAATCGAGTACGGGCGTTCTTCGAACCCCGGAGAAGAGTCTTCGTTGTTACCTGAAATATTAAAATGAATACATGACATTTTATTACACATGTGATACAGAGATATGTACGGATTACTAATGTAATTTAAATCAATTATCGCCACAGTTTCATCATCGGATTCAGTGTCAGTCGAATACATAAGACGCTGATGAATTGTTCCATGGTTTTATCATATAGAATATTCATGTGTTGTAATTATTTGTATAGTGTCTTAAAATACATTTTATATTTTTACCCTTTAATTTTAATACACTTTTAAAATTAATAAAATTAATGAAATAGCCATTATCTAAGGTATTGGCTATTCGTCCCGGTTTGGCCGGGACAGTCTCGCATTTGCACGGTGGTTTTGTCCCGGGTTTCTATAAGCAATATTTGTCCCGGATTTTACCGGTTTTCCAAAAATTTAGAGGTAAATTACCAAAAATTATAAAAACAAACAAGCAAGTGCTATTTTTTTCAATTAATTATGAAGAAGAGTGGAATAGAATTTCATATAAGATACAAAAGCAGAAAGTATAAGATCGAAAAGTATAAGATATAATATAATATTGTAGAAAAAAATATTACATATAATCGAAAAATAAAGTTCTTACTAAGTGCGCAATAACGATTTAAAAAAATGATTCATATAAAAAACTGTTTTTTATTGCACCTCCAAGTGGCATTTGTTATTATAGAGGCCTAAACAATAACTAAAAATTGCCGTCCAGGTTTCTTAACAAAATATGATCACCTTACATTTTGGTAACATTTAGGTAGAGTAAGTATGGACAAAATGACATGGGGTTTTGTTTTTCAATGGAATTTATTTATTTAACGATTATAATCAGACTCCGTCTATTTTACTAGTAAGATAGACTTTTTTTAAAGTAGAAACTGTAATAACATATTTATTAAGCGAAAATGCAACCAATAACAAAAACCATTTTGACCATATAGTATGGACAAAATGACATATAAGGTAAGGACATTGTGCGATAAATAAATCGTTAAGTCCTCTTCGGGACTCGAAGAGAACAAACCATACATCGTAACGAACGTTCGAAGGGCTCAGAACAGGACAAAAGATATTTGCAATAAATGCAAGTTTTTTCTTTTTATACCGGTGGATCTTTCGCCCGGATTTTAAAAGTCATTAGAGTAAAAGTTAAAAGCCAATAACGTTTGACAAGAATCAATTTTTTTTATCTTGACCTCGAATGAACTACCCTGTAGTGCTTGCAAAATAATACTCTATCATTTTGTCTATTGTATGAGTATTTCATTTTGTTCGTAAGTGAACAAAAATAAATAAATAATAATCAAAATTCCATAAGAACATTGATAATTTCAATAAGTACTGGCACCAGTTCATTGATCAGAAAAGAAATAATTAAAAATAACATCATCGTCAAAACAAACTTTTAAAGACTTATACCTGCACCAAGACTGTGACAATGACCTCAACATCTGACCAGATTGTGATTGTAGATTTGGTCGTGTTATACATTTGCAGATTAGTAAAACTAGCCAATATATACACCAATTTGTCCGTATTCACCCTACTGTTAGTAAACATGAACGAATAACAATTTTGGTTTGGTTTGCATTTACTATGTTAAAATTGACAAAGTTTCAATTAATTTTTGAAATTCTATTGAGCAGTAAATCATTTAACATTCAAAATAGGTATGTAAAAGATTGTATGTGAACTCTCGCGCAGACTTTAAAATATACTATACATAAAACTAAAAAAATCCAAAATCTAAAAATGGAATGAATTTCAATACATAACTTTATTACCAACTCAAAACTTCAGTTTTATTTGAGCTTTATTTTTCTTATTTTAGAGTAAACCGTAAAAAACAAAAGTTTTTTTTACAAAAATAGTAAGTTTTGTTTCTCATCGCCGAGTTCTATTTCAAAACTTATACTAAATTAGATTAATTATAATTAATATAAAAATAACTAATAGAGCGCTGCACAATATATAGTCGAGCATCTTTCCCTCGCACGACTCATATCCAATGCATAATTAATATGCGAAAATAAATAAAGAAAATGTAATAAAGAAATTTTAAATTCGAATTCAATGCTTGACCGATACAAAAGCACATGCTTTTGCTTCCAGCGGTGATAGTAAAACCGCGCAACTATTTTTCAAAGAATTCCTAAAATGCCGTTTGCAATTACACGGGAACTGAACTCCAACTATGTGCAAATCACCAGCATTTTTTATTTTCTTGTAAAAAAATCGATATATATATATATATATATATATATATATATATATATATATACTTGTGAGGATATTGAGAAAAATACGAGTTTACTAGAACAGTTTTGGTCAGCAAATTTTTTCAGGATTTTTATATATATAAAAATCGTAAGCAATATAATTAATATTGCTGAACTATAGAATTCAATTCATATCAAAACCATTTCTATCCATTGCTTGAATATTGAAGTATATATAATCTAATTGTTTTATAAGATGTTTTGTTATTTTTGGGTTAGATTCAACGACTGTTTCTATAAAACCTTCATAAAAAGTAACATATGGACAATAAAAAAATGAATTATTTAATTGTTACGGACTTCAAGCTTAGAAAAAAACAATTTTACACAAGATAAACCTAATAGTTATTCCAACTCTGCTAATAAATTTCTGATGACATACCAGATCAAGGTTATACACAGTGTTTGTAAAAAATATGTCCATGAAATTTTAAATTTTGCATTAGTTGTATAATGTAGTTGTTATGTATTTCGTAAAATCATTTCAATGATAAAATTAAGACATTAAATCTGTTGATCCAGCTTATTGGGTAAGAAGAACCAGTTGACAAATTTTTGAAAAAAAAAAACAGCAAAAAACATAGTTCTTTTCTTATTTATTACTGAACATAGTTAGAATGTTGATATGTAGTATTTATTTTGGTGTAGTTGGTTTGGTTTTCACAAAGTTTAGAATTTGGAAAAAATAGTTATGATTATTATTTAAGCGGAAATTTAACTAAATTATTTCAATGAATCTTAAACAACAAGATTATGCATTAAGATATATGCAAAAAATGACATCGTGAATAAATGAATAAGCAAATCAAATAATGTAACTAACCTTCTGGAGTAGCGAGATCATCACTGTATGTTCCTCTGGAATGTGCGTATGCTAAACTTTTTTGGTAACTAAATAATTGCCTCTCTAAACTATAGTTTTCAGCTTGCAGTGCACTAATTTCTCGCCTGAAAAGCATAATATATATGTACATACTAGTGCAAAAATTAACTATTGTAAACTAAGATATTATAACTATAATATCTACCACATTATTATTATTTTATTCTACTACCCTATTGGTAATATTGTAGTATATATACACACACATACATATATATATACACACGTTTATATATATATATATATATATATATATATTTTTGTAAAAACAAATGTACTGATGCAAAAATAATGGATTATTTTTCTGTCCAACTCTTTGAAGATTATGTCAAAATATATTAGGTTGTCAAATATCTCCCTTCCGCCTTTTTGTATTATAAACCAATAGCAAAAAAGCGGAAGGGAGATATTTGACAACCTAATATTAAAAAAAAAACATATGAATTTTTATACCGCAATCTCAAGTAAAGCTGTATTGACTTCAAACCCAATCCACAAGCCAATATTTGGGTATATCGTCGCTTGTAATATCATTCACAATCCAAGCCGTAGTAGATTTTAGAGCTGTTTGCACTCACTAAAGGAAACAAACACACCACAGAGCGTATACTTTGTATACCTATATAAGCACACACATACACTCTATTATAACTATAATATACTATACACATAACTCAAATTAAAATATGAAAGAAATGAAGTATAGTAAAATACATGACAAAATTGCAAGCACTTTCTAATTTTGCAAATATACTAAAATTGATTTGCCTCAAAAACTAATAAGCGTAATTTCCATCCTATACGTCAAACGATTTTTTAATTCTCAAAAATTGTTCGTAAACTAGCAATACACTAAAAATATAATCATAATACAAAAATGATCAATGCAAATAAACGGAATTCTATCTGTTTAATTTAAGGATTTTGGATAAGCTAAATTATATGCGTAAGTTGTTTGAGCCACTATGTGCAAAAGCAAGTGCATCCTGGGATTCGTTGAATAGTCTGCGTTCTCAAAAAAGTTAAAAGTGATTTAAAAATTACTGATTGTTTTCGTGTTACGTGCTGGTGTTTAAGGTTCGATTAACAAAATTTTTGATAATATTATGCATGTTCCCAATTGTCTTTATAGACATTGATGATGAAAAAAATCACATGTTGCAACGTATGGAAGATACTTTAAAAATCTCATGTATGTCATAGAGTTTATTCATATATATAAACATGCAAATGTTGATACTGTTCTGAATATAAAATATGATAAACACTTATTTTACTTATTCTGTTTTGACATTGTATGGGTGTCATGATTTAACAAGTTCACACCCGAAAGAAGCATTTTTGTATAATTTAAACGATGAGCACAAAACTTTGAAATATAGTTTAATTATGAACATAATTAAAAATGTAGTACATAATCATGCAGTTTGTCAAAAAAATTCTTTCAGATAGATATATGTGTGTACCCATGATATTACTATTATTCATTATTACAGTTTATATACAAACTACGTAATATATTTAATTATTCATCCCTACCATTCTAGTATATCCTTAGTCATACGGTAGTGTACACTAACATTGTAGTCCTAAGTCATATCAAAATAACATACGAACTACGCAAAATGCCAAATTATTTATTCTATTGTGTTCTCCTAATAATCTTTGATTTAGTGTAGAACTCACATATCTGCAATCCCCAAGTAAACAAGACGTTTGGTCATAAAACCTTCTAATATCTTAAAACGGATCTTAAAATGCCACCCTACTTAACAATACTGTATAAAGCCATCTATTTACGAAAAAGCAGTCGCAGTTATAAATAAATAAGACAGTCAGATGAGTAGTGTAAATTTTGCAATGCCATTGTGTAAGTTTCGTCTTATTATGTCTTAAATATTGTAAAAGATCTATGAAATAAATAGAAATCATAGCTCGGCAGTACACATTATTTGGTGACAATGGATCATACAGTATATATCAACCTTTTTCAGTCCAGTTAAATTTGGAAATGGGTATCGTAGTACTCGGAGTGGTTTTTTGGAGTGAAAACATTTACGTCTTCAAAAAATTAATATTTATTTCATGACTTCAACATCTCGAGGAATTGAATATTCGACAATTTATGTTAAACGTTTCCAAGCTCTGTTTAATTTTTGATCACGTATATTTCGATTTATTATTGCGAACGTAATATTCAAGAAGTGCTTAATTATGGAAAGCTCTGTTACAAAAGCCGTCAATGGCAACAAGAAGCAAATGCACTTGCTCCAAAACCGCACCATAATAAGCTACATGGGGAAGCGTGTCCCGACATCTACTCACGGCTTTGCTTACCTCATCTGGTAGTTGTGAACGCGACAGACGTCGTCATATTTGTGATAGGTCGCCTGGAACAGCAGGTGGCTCTCGCCCCATTCCACTTGAACCATCAATTGAGATTTATCATTCAGGTAACAGCATCCTGCTTCTCTAAGCTGATTAATTGAATTCAGAAAAATTATTATTCATTTCTGCATATTCTACATAATTGGATATATATATATATATATATATATATATATATATATATATATATTGAAAGTTTCGTCGACGTTGATACATATTTGTAAATTTTTTAGCAGCCCAACAGTCGAATTAAAAAAGGATTTATTCTATTTAAGATTCTTTTTTAATTCGACTGTTGGGCTGCTAAAAAATTTACAAATATATATATATATATATATATATATATATATATATAGCAATTTTATTTTTCCGAACTCTAAGTCTCCTTTTTTCTCCAAAAAATTTAGTTCGGAAATTTTTACTAACTTCTAGTAGGGTATGTTACAGTAGCCACAAAAAATTGAAAGTGAAAGTTTTCAGGTTTCAGAAAATTTTGACATACATTAGAAAAAATGGAAGTATATATATATATATATATATATATATATATAGCAATTTTATTTTTCCGAACTCTAAGTCTCCTTTTTTCTCCAAAAAATTTAGTTCGGAAATTTTTACTAACTTCTAGTAGGGTATGTTACAGTAGCCACAAAAAATTGAAAGTGAAAGTTTTCAGGTTTCAGAAAATTTTGACATACATTAGAAAAAATGGAAGTATGTGTCACATGGTGTGTTTGCATGCATGTACGTGCAAATACAATTTTTGTCGACTCTTTGAAAAGCACGGATCAACCGATTCGAACAATTATTATTTTATGAAACATTTGACTTGTATTGATAAAATGAAAAATTGATTTTTGGGAAGAGAGGTCCAGCGGTTTCGAAAATCCAAAGAAAGAAGTTCAAAATTAAGCTATAGCTATAGCTATGTATATATATATATATATATATATATATATATATATATATATATATATATATATATATATATATATATATATATATGTATGTATTCTGCAAAGGTTGAAGTATACAGGTCTTTGTGCAGGCAGTAGTTGGATATATATCATAATGCATCAGTGAGGATTCTTATTTTGGCATGTTTGTATAATTTTGATGTTCGAATTGCATGCGCAAACCCACAGTTCTATGCCGTAGGTCCAAATTGGACCTATTATGCTTTCGTAAATGAGCACGTTGTTCTCGAGAGATAGGTCTAATTTTTTTTGCTATTAGCCAATACAGCTCCGCGAAAAAGCTTTGTATCCAAAAATAATTTAGTAATAAATTTTGAAAAATACATATCACTTGTACACATTATTGAATAGTTAGACTTTGGAAATATAAAAAAACACAATAAATTTTTTAAAAATTTTAGACCAGGGTATAAGAATAGCCAGGTTTGTTTTTATAACTTAAAACCTCATTAGCCTTCTTTGATGAGCAAAGTAAGTATATACAGTAACTTTTTCAAAGCAGTTCATGAATTAGATTTATAATTCACTTTCTCATCATATTTTTTGTGATACATAAGAAGATTTTAATGATATGACTTCAAAAGTTTCAAGGGTTATTACTGAATTTACGCTATAATGCTTTCAGCTGCTAATTAAAATATCGTATAGAATATGTTACACATAACGCATGGCGGAAGTAAAAACTATATTTTGCATAGGTTTAATTTATATATATATATATATATATATATATATATATATTTTGGAATATATATATATATATATATATATATATATATATTACAAGGCCTAAACTTTAGTTTATCGTTCGTTAGAAAAATCATTAAAATTAGTATATATATATACATATGATGTATGCGGTTTGAACTTATTTTTATTCGCATCTTGTTCCAACAGAAATGGAAAATCTACGAAAGAAAAATTATAAATATTATTACATAAAAGTACAATTTCAATACGAAATAAAGTTGAGCGACGATAACTTACAAGTAATCATACATAATAAGAATCCATAGAAAAATGTAATTCAAAATAACATCAGTCTGATAATGAGTCTTTTCTATAATAAAATATTAATAAACATCCAGTTATAAAGAGAAAGCCACACAAAATGTCATAAAAGTAAACGTAAGCTAAAATATGTAACTAAACAATACAATATTTAATACAAAGTTATTTTATCATTGCTTATATTTTCCATCTAAAAATACCTAGAATTTGTTATTCGTAGTTTTTTATTCCTTAACCCATTGGAATCGTTCTATACCCAAAACGTCCTAATAACCATATTCAATAGAAATATAGGAACCAAATACTTTTAAAATGTCATGTATAGGCTGTGCAATTAGGTGTTTTATACATAAAATGAAACTTCACTCATTTGTTATTAAACTATACCACAAACATGCAGTTATGTAGTTATGATAACATTGTGCGTTTTCTATCTAAAACGCCTGACTGCACAGAAACCACAAGGCTTTTTGACAGTATTTGGTATCATTTTGTATGAAGAGTGCTGAGTAACAAAGTCCTTACGTAACATTGGACTATTTTATAGCAGAATCGACTCCAGAATTTCGAATTAAGTAATCAAAGTTGTATAAGATAATATTGGTATACAATATTATTTCAGGAAGATACATATTTGGCAGAATTTGCTAGATGGGTGAAATCAATTATGGTAAAATTGATAGAAAAAAAACGTATGAGCAAGTTTCGATGTTGTTGTTGGGTTTATATTTTTAGTATATGTACTTGTCAAAAAAAAAAACTACATTTAAAAAGGTTATTCATTCGTCACAAAATATTTAAAAAATGATTCAAATTCTTGATTAGTAACAAAATTATGCGATACTTACCCGACACTATTTTCAATACTCTTGTATTTTACACATCATTGAATTTATAATTATTCAAAGTTAACCCACAAATTATCCGAATTTCATAGATAGAGCATCGGTTTACAAATACTACATCAAGATGAAACAATAGGTATAGAAATACCAATTCAAATTTATGCAAACCAATCAAGTTGGTCTGGATAACATGAATTAATAAGTAGGTTTACCTCTTTGACGGTCAAGTCGGTCTCCATGATAATGCCTTCATCGCAACTCTCCTGAGCGTAATAGTGTGCAAATGGGCCGCCAGGTAATCGTACAGGTTCCGGAGGGGCCTTGGGACGATTTCTGACCAGAAACGCCGACCAACACACGTACCTGAAAATTTATATAAAACGATAGAAAATTTATACAAAATATGTGAAGCCAAAGTGATGTCAGATTTCCCTAATTAATTGTATATAAATCCACTATTATACAGAAGCACATACATTTATAATTATTTTTATAAGACATGGCTCTGGTATCCCATTTAATTAATAACAAGAAAATTTCTTCCATGCTTTGCACTTATAAGAATAATTTTACAATTTAAGAAATATGTATCAGGCAGGCAATGATTTAGTGTCAGGAACCAGGTTCGACACCCATCGCGGCTAGCCAGATATCAAGTTGATATACGTTTCCACTCGAAAATATGTATCTAAATATGTTTCGAAGTTGAAATAACTCTTCCCATATATTTATGCATCGAACAAAAAATATAACATTAGAATATAAGAAATTAAATAAAATGTATCAATTATAAGCTCCTAAAGAGCGACGTTGTTAGGGCAGTATTTATCACAGCAGCTCAGAAAACTGTTAATTTATTATTGGTATTAAAAAAAATAAAAATAAAAGTAAAAAATATGCATCATTGAATATTTTTGTTACGTGAGTACTATTTGTGAATATAAATGATTCAGTTATTGCAACCGTTCTTAAAATTCGAATGTTTTTTTATTCATAAGAAATTGGTGTGATTGGTGAAATTTGACTGCAAATGAAATACTCCCTACATCATGTACTAGGAGGCATTTATTTATTATTAACACTTTTCTGAAATCAATTTCTCCCTTATTATTTTCATAGAATAGATTTTTATAGAATACATTGAGGCAACATATTTTTTTTAATGAAACGATATAAACGGCGAAATAATTGAAAGAAACAAATAATTATTAAACAGTAAAAAATAAATAATATCAATAAGACACTGTAGTTTAATATTACTCAAATTATAATCAATGTGTTCATGTTTATATGATGAATATAAAACCTATTTCAATCCCATTCCTATTATATTCCTATTATATTAGATTATTGACAAGTATACAAACTAGAATAAAAAGTTAAACTAGTAGCTAATCAATTTTATATTATCATACAACTTAATAAATTAATATTTTATTTATTTCAATCAGACATTTTTGTGATTTTTTTTAAATGTATCAATAAAAATTATTCATTCTGCGCATTTCGTTTAATATTCTGATTAAATGCAATCAAAAACTTAAAAAAAACTACTCTCAAATTATTAATCAAAATTTTCATAACTGAACCCCACCATAAAGTAAAACAATTCAATATCTGAAATTAATATTAAAAATACGATTAAGTCATATTAGTTCCATAATTGAATTTAACGTACCTATCTTGTTTTTCGTCAATTAAAATAATTTTGATACGACTCATATTCATACATTGGATTGATTTCATTTCTTCAAAACAAACTATGTATTCATTTCATTAAAATAGTTTTCACACCGTTGCTTTACCTTAAAGAGCATTAACATGATTGTTACTATATATTATATTGTTATAATATTACTTACGTTGTACCATTGAGAAAATAACTTATTTATTAATTATCAGCAAAAAAAAAAAAATTTAATTTTTTTAATGCATTAGATTGAATTTGTATTTTTGGCATTTATTAACTATCAGCAGAAACCATTTAATTTTTTACAATGCATTAGATTGAACTAATATTTTCTGACACCTTTCAACAAATATTTCACACGAAAAACGAACGCACGTACGTCAAAGAAGTTTTCTCAACTAAATATGCGATGGCACTGAAACTGAATACTGTGTTCCTCAAGTTATACAATAGATATTTGAAAAAGACTTAATATTTTTAATGTTTTTAAACTTTTGTGAATGGGAGGGAGTATTATAACTCACACTATTTTAGTAGATAAAGCAACAATTTTAGTAATATTAATAACAATTAATTGCTAACTATAAGTGAGATCAAATGTCCAAAAATGGATGCGTATTTTCATTTCAAATTGGACATTGAATAATCAAGGTCTCATATCAAACATTCAAATTATTTGGACAAATTCCGCTTCAGAAATATTTACTTGTTTTGGACAATTCTAAATTTTTAGTTATTGCGTCACTTCTTTTTTAATATACTAATTACATATTACTTTATAATTTTGCTATAATTTTGCTTTTTACAAAAAATACTCTACAGTTTTGCTTTAATTATTTTCTTATCTCATACCATTGGTAATGGATTTGCTCCCTTTGAATACCTTTTTATCACTTTCTCGTAAATATTTTACTTAAAATATATTTTCTTTGAATATAAACTACTAATAATTCAAGAAAACTAATGGATCAACAAAACATGCTGCCAACTAATATTTTCAAAATGTTTTTGTCAATAAAAATTTATTAATCGCTGAAGTTAATTGTATAAAAATACAATTCTCGGTTTTTGAACCCGAGTAGTTTGTATGAAATCAAAATCCTGGTATATATTTTGGTTGTAATACAACTGCGAAAAAAAAGATTGACATGTACTGGCGTATTGCATAATATTTATCGAGCTGAGTGATTCCATTAAATTTTGACTAATTCGGTTCAGTTATATTTTAGCAACCAAGTGCACCAGAGGTCATAAAATCTTTTTTTAAAGTGAATTAAAATGACGAACCGTGTAGTGTTTTATGATGAAGACGAAGGTAAAGTTAAATGCCGGTCAGAGATATGTAACTGGATAGGTGAATGCGATTATTTGTACAACCATTATAAAAACAATCATGAAAGCGAACTATTAGCATCAGACGACAACAAGTTAACATTGAAATACAAGCAAAATTCTGATAATAGTAATAAGATATATCTTGCTTGTATATCAGATTCAATGTTTTGGATATATGAGCGAATTCACGAAGATCAACTACAAATAGCTTTGCAGTATGCTGAATATGGCGAGTTTATATACAACATCCGAATCCGAAGTTCTTCTGATGATATGATTGTTGGAACTTTTGATATGCATGCAATTTACCCAAAAAGTTCCGATTTTAAGAAAATATTTAGTAAAGACCATTTTTCTATAAAACTAGACATTCTAGATAAAATGGTTGCCGAAAATAATACCCCAAGTTTTGAACTGACACTAAAAGAAGGTCTTAAGATAGAAAACGAAACTAATTTTGGAGTGCATGTACAAAAGGAGGAGGATGGCGAATTCAATTACAAGAGCTTCAATAATGCTCGATACGATGTTTTAACTTTCAACATGGATATTTTCAAATGTTTAGTATGTGAGTGCAAAGAAGTACATGTATCTGAATTAATGATGTGTGATGCCGATCATGCCATTTGTCCTGGTTGTAAAAAGGATCTCGATTGTTGCCCCATAGAAGCCTGTGGTAGTCCCTATAGCAGTAGTAGAAATCCGGCAATTGAAAGGGCAATAAAGTTACTAGGACTAGAGGGATTGCATATTCACATGGCTTAAAAATAAATTCTTAGAATTAACTTATTTTTTTTTGATTTTAGAAAAAATATGAAAAAATTTAATATTATATATGTGATATAATCTGTTAATATAATGTAACTTAATTTTTTATACTGTGATAATAAACATAATTGTAAATATATTTAAAAAAATTGTAATTGTAAGAAAATAATAAATCGTTAACGTAATTAAGATCTGTTTTAAAATAGTTTATATATTTAACATTTTTTTATATGTAAATGCTAACTGACACTAGTATTTTCTTCCTAAATAAATTAGTGATAAATATGCAGGTATAAGTGTTTAGGGTGATTAGGTACAAAAATGCTATGCCATACTGCGATCAATTAAATATTTCGATATTTGGAAAAATTTATGAATCATTATACAGAAATGAATATAAATAGTAATTGAAAATAAAAAAATATTTTTTATTAATTACAAAACTAGTTGGTATTGGTATTTTGCCTTAAGGCAAGTTTCATGAACTTCCCGATATGTTTAAATAATCGGCCTAATCAATAAAAAATAAATTAAATCATGAGTGATTAAAAGGATTCCGAACGAACGAACACGTTAAGTCGGAGTATTTTCTAAAAACAAATTTTCAGAAATCAATATTTTTTATAATTGTACCATATTCCGTAGGACTTTAATGGTTTAGTATATTTATTAAGACCAAGTACTTTATTGTTATACCAAGTAAATCGTCTATTTTTTTCAATTTTAATAGACGTCAAAAAAAACTACTCATTTTCTCAAACTTTGATGAATTTTTAAAATTAAATGACTTATCGTAGGGCCGTAATAGTTTAGTATGATCTATAAGACTATGGTATCTACCGTCAACAAAATAATATCAATAATCGTCTAAATTTTTTTTTTAAAACTTTATTACAAGAAAACGGCTCGACCGATCTTCACCAAAAACTAATCAGCACGATTCCCAACCAATATCTTTCGAACAGTTTTTTAATTATCAAAATCGATTCAGAATTGCGGGCTAAAACGTGGACGAAAAAATTTTCACTTTTCTGCGATTTACAAAGAAACGGCAAAATTGATAAACGCTAGTACTCATCGAGATACATCGAATGGCTTTTAAGTTTTTGAAATCGGTCTAACATTTTTTGAGAGAACGTCGATTAACTCCAAAAAATTTGTTCACATACGCGTGCACACATACGCACACACGTACTTTTTCCAAATTTGGTCTCATTTGATTCAGAATGGCTTGAAACGTCGAGAAAACATGAAATTAGCGAATCGGATTTTTTTATGAAAACACAAACTTCTCCTTTGTGAAGTTAATTACATGATATCGATTGAATATAATACTTACCCAGCAACAACATTCTAGATTCCATAAAAATAAACCAAGAATTACAACACATAAAATAAGTAGAATATAGTGTAGTGCGAATAAAATAAGTGTGAATATAGTGTGAGACAGGAAATAAATATGTGTTGCAAATTATCCTATACAGTCAGCCCTCCGTTAATACGGAGGGTACACGATTCCCATACTACGCGGATCTAAAAATCCGACTACGCGAACTCCCTATTACACGGTTTTTGTTCAACAACCCATAAGTTCCTTGCGCAACCTATGAGTGATTCTAGTAACTTGATATCAAAATGATATTAATGTAAGTTTTGTTATCGACATTTATCTTTTAGACATGCCTGATTATATAATAGCTGTCTAAAAACACGTTTGAGTTGACTACTGCGTCGCGCCAATTTTTGAATAAGGTGTCTATATCATACATGTCATTTCGTCCGTATTACTCCTACTTTAAGTTGTATTCCTTGCGATGGTGCGATTTGTACTAACTCTGAGTGTCTCATAGCGCGGTTTCTATACTGCACTATATAAGTTTCCATAGAACGCACTACTAATTAACCTGAATTGTATGTTAAATACGAGTTTTTTTATAGCACGGTCCACGTACTGCACGGTACGCACTTGCCCCCTTAACCGAGGATTCACTTATTTTCAATATCACAAATAAGAAATAAACATCAAATTCAATTATAATATTACCTCAAATGATTCCTAGGCACGTTGTGTATGTCCTTATAGACCATGTGCAATCTAACCGTCTCGCTGTGGCAGTCGCCCCTAAGAGTCCACGCTTGTTTGTCGCGATCGTAGCATTGTGCCGGAGCGCTTCCACTCGCGCCTGCCCCGGATGCGATTGTGCCGAGGGCGACGTCGGATAGCGTGTTAGCGCCAATCATTTCCAGATGAACACGTATAACGCCCTGAAACAAAAGAGGGTAATTAATTATCAATTGACATCATTATTTTTAATTTGACTTTGAGCAATTATATTGTGAAAACCAAACCAACTACATAAAAAAATAACACAAAGCAAACAACTATCTGACTATGTTCGGTAAAAATCCTAGCTAACTCGCCAATGTAGAAATGTGCTTTCTTGCTGTTTTTCAGAAATTTGTAACCTAGTCCTTTTTATCCCGTAGGCGGGGTAAATTGGGACGGCCAAGGGACAAAAAAGTCCAGTTGCTTATTTTAATTTTGAATCAATTTTACAAAATAATAGCTACGTTATTCGACCAATGCAAAATATGAATTTCATAAATACATTTTTCACAGAGATAACATACATATATTTTGTCAGAAATATTCATTAGCAGAGTTAAAATAACTATTATTATTTAGTTTATTTATTGTGAAATTGCTTGTTTTTACCTTAATTTACCTTTTTATTTATTATTTTTTATTTCTTACTTCCTTGGCAGTTTCATTACAATATAGACTGCAGTCACAAGATATATTAAAAAGGTGTATAGAAATTCGTGATCCATCGAGATGATGCCGAACTCAATTAAATTGTTATATCGTCGAAGGACCAAATATATTTAGATGATGACTGACTAGTGTATAAAGACTGACTGAAAGAAAGCTGACTAGTAGATAAAGCTGACTAGTAGTTTTAATTGTAGTACATATATTATTCATATAAAATAATATGTTGATATAAAGTTGAGTTAATGTTACTTGTTTCAATGCTAATTTTAGACTTATTTAGATGAAATTTGAGATATTACTGATTTCCAGAATTTTCAATATTTTTATATTATTTTTCTGATTGGTCCCTTTGATTGATTTAAGCGACATCCAATGCAAGTTGTTTGAATCGAGTTCAAGAAAGAACAGTTTCTTGGAAAGAAGGATTAATATTTAAGGGTCTGCAAGCGACAGGGTTCATTACAATGAAAGATTAGCTTTTATAATTCTTATCATGTAAGAAAGGTATTAAAATATATTTGAATGATTTAAAACAGGGTTGAGCATTAGGCGTTAACATTAGACGTCGAATCTAACTTAAAATTAACAATACATCTTATAAAAGAATTATATAAAATATTAAGGTCTCGTAAACTAAACACCACAGTGCTTACAACCAAAAAAATAACAATTAAAAAAAATACTTTTCAAACAATGCCGTTTATCTCTTGATAGCGGCGTTAAGCATCATTTTCTCTGTACTTTCAAATATCATTGTTAAAAAAATCTTAATTTTAATAGTTTTCGGTAGTGGACTTTTACCGCTGACTTTTAAGTTTCGCACTACCCTCTGTTATCTAAAGATCAGAGAACATTTACCCAAAACAGTAAACTAACTAGCTTAGTTCACTGTCTTTATTTTTAGTATTTTAGTTGAATTAATTTGTTCTAAATGATAGTTGATTACAATTATTAAATGTAATTGATTATTTATTTCACTTATGATATGTTCACTAAATTATATAACAAATAGAAATGCTGTAATAGTTTCATTCTATACATATAAATAATTCGCATTCAGATTCCGATACGCAGAGTTATCCTAAAAACTTTTTTTCAATAACATTCTAGATATACTATGATTTTCATAGCACTAAGTAGATACGTTGTATATTGTCAACAGAAAATATATTTGCGAAACTTTCCTCAAAACTTATGTTGGCCTCTCTTATTTTATGATTCGTATGTTTAAGAGGAAAGATTCCGAGAAGGTTTTTATAACGATGTTTGTACAGGACTTTGGTGAACTTTTTTGATTTCATTCGCAAACGGACTGAGTTTTAAATGTCGTTTATTTGGAAATAACTTTTCCTGATATTTTTCTTGTATTTATTACGAGACTGTTAGTAAATTGGAATTGACGCCATTTGACGCCATCTCCTACAGCTTAATCTATCTAAGTAATCATTATGAAGAAAACTGCAATGCCTAAAAACACCAGTATTATAATATAACTATAGAATGTGTATACGGATGAAAATTGCGTACAGTGTCAGTTTTTTTCGAATTACACCAGTTGTAGCGAAATTAGGTTATATAGTATATATTAAATTACGTTCATCAGATCAGTATAATTTGTTTTGTAAGTTTTTTAAAATTAAATTATTCTTGTGGCATTCTACTACATTTCCAGTAGGGGAGGCTGGGTACAGTTGTGCCAGGGTACTATAGTAATAGTTGTCATAACATCTGAACTATAATGAATTTGAAATAGAGTCCAAAGGAAGAAAGATGAAGTATGTTTGTTCAAAAACGTTTCCATTATTGCCTTACAAGAGTCAAAACTAAGTTTTTTGTCCGAATTCTTTTAATAAAAACTGTTACTTGTATGCAGATAGATCATTTTGTTATTTTGCTGTAGGTTCAACATTAGTAGTAGTAGTTAATTATAACATTAATACTTAGGTGTGTCCAGGTTCGATACCTAACAGCTTAATGTCAAGCAGTAGTGACATCGGTTCTCTATTGAAATTATAGATAGCAATATGTTTCCAAGTGAAAATAGCACTTAACTATGAAAATATTTAAAAAATAATAAAAATATTTATATATTATATTAATGCAGAATCCTTAATCACGCAACTTATCAATATAGACTTCTGAAGTAGCTCAACAAAATTCTGAAGTGATTTGAATTATAGTTATGTTTACGTAAAGTGAACCTGATCAGACTGTAATACGAATGTTACAGAGCTTTTAAAAATGTTTGAAGATTTTTTTTATAATTAATTATTAAATATACAGAGGCCCAGTACTCAACTTCATCTCAACTAAACTCTACTGGAATGCCAGAACAAATACAATTTTTCAAATATTTTGATTCGCCTTGCAAAATTCTCAGAATATATTTTAATTGAGAATTCAATTTATAAAGCTCTAACTACAGAAATCTGTGATACAACGTGAAAAATTATATATATATATATATATATATATATATATATAAATATTATTGATACATATCGCAGATGCTACATCTGTATTGACAAGTTAATTATTTTGGTTCAATCAAGCGTGCGGACATCAGGCGTTTCATCCATAAATGTAGAATACGCGTTAGTTGAATCAATTCCATCTGATTTTAAAATGAACGATATACGCCAGATAATGAGATAATAAATTAAATTAACCGCAACAATTATATTGGTTAACAAATTTCAAAATCGAATTATCTAATCGAACGCATGGATTCGGCGAGTTTTGCCCGCGTTGCACCAAAGATTTGTGTAATTGAAACTCTGACACTCTGTGTTATATTAATTGCTTTGTTTTGCAATTCTGAAACTCGGTCAAACAAAACCTTTGTACTCGTCTATTAGTATCGGGAGTTTCGTGTTATCTGGCGTGCATGTTGATAGGAACAACTACTTTGAACTATGCGAACTCTTGAATTCAGTAACTACGCGCTTTTGCAACCGGAATCGTCTGTTATTTACCTGACGAACATGATAATCGCGACGTGATGTTGTTCGCAGGAGCGGATTTAGTTCATGAAAAAACAACAAAAATGGGGAAAACACATCATCGAAAAAGAAAAGACCGAAATGATTATAAATTATTTGACAAGATATCATTAAATGTTTATTCCATTTTTCGCAAATATCCTAGAAGAAATATCCTAGATTATTAAGTTCCTCCAGTTTATATTTTCCCCAGAAAATCTGATTTGCTAATTTTATGTTTTCAAGTCATTCTGTATTTTCAAGTTAACTATGTATATACAGTCGAACCTCGCTAATCCGACACTATTAAAAACAGATAGGTGTGAGGGCAAGTGCTAATATTCGACTTAATTATATGAGTAAGTATATTAATATTTATAAGTCATATATTTATAAGAATTGCTTCAAGACTGTATAATATTAGAAAATATAGTGCTACTAGTCAAGTTTGTACTAGTTAGTTTTGTACCAGTTACTTTCAACAAATATTTTGAATATTATAAATTATTTACTTTTCGGATTTTTTTTGTAATTAAACAGTGATCAGAACTAAGGAGTCCTATAAGCTGTGGACATGATTTTTCTAACTCCGTTGCTTTTCGTTAAGGTAACCCAGTTATTATTAAAATTTTCTGGTAGTGAAGACTATTTGACGCAGCAATATGGAAAAAGATTATTCTTACTTGGAAACATATTGCTATCTATATTCCAATCGAATTCCAAATCGAAGTCACTACTGGTTGTTATAAGGCTGTCCTAGGTGGATACCGAACCTGGAAACTTCTGATTGGAAGGACATAACCCCATCGGAAAAAGATGATAATAATTTTTGGTTTTGCTCATATCATTATCAGAATTTAACCATTTTTATTTATATAAGGATGATTGACAGTTGGTTAGAACACCAAACTTTGTACCGTAAAACGTACATTTTCATATGTAAATTGATGTTTCATAATAGTCTTAATATTATGGTAATTTAATATTATAACATTATAAATATCTTTCCCAAAAAACTATAAAATATTATATTCAATAAATACGGTTCAATTTTATATAAAAATATAGCAATCGTTTAATCGTATGGAGTTTGTTTTGATGCTTTCTCTTCCCCCCCCTCTCTCTCTCTAAAAGTTTTAGCTCTTAATATTAATTTTTAGATAGTGCGCAATTCAATTTAAGCTTGGTATGGAAATAGCATGAAAAAAAAATCGAAAATTTTAAAATTGTTTCTGTATAGGTATAACTTAGCGACAAATGAATTAAAAGTGACAATTCGTGTCATCTTTTATTGACAATTCGACGCTCTACAAAACAGGTTTTTTTATAATTTGTTTAGTAGAGCGTCGAATTTTGTATGAAACTCATTCATTTGTTCGGTAAGTTATATCTGAAAAACATGTTTAAAATTTTTGAAAATGTTTCCATGCTATTTCCATACAAAACTTTGACTGAGTTGAGCACTATCTAAAAGACAATATTAAGAGTTAAAACTTATGAAAGATTTTTTTATATCAATTTGGAAGCATATGAGCCCCTGGGAGCAAGGAAATTCGAAAATGTCTATTTAAGATCGTGCGTTGTATTGATAAGAAATTTCTTTTAAATCCATACGTTTCAGCTAACATTCTAGACTTCATTCAGTGCAATATTAATTTGGTATCCTTAATTAATGAAACGCTATTGCACCATGGTGTTAAGATGTGCACTATTGTAAAATCTATATATTTTGGCATTACAACAAAACACATAAATAAACATGTGTAATATTTATTAAGACTAAGACTGAATAGAGACTGTGTGCTGACGGTTCTGAGTTTGGGATAGTCATTCTTATCCCATATGTATGTGTATATACAATATTATCGTTTAGCAGATAATTTAACTTAAAAGCATATATTAGGTGTATCTGAAGCTGACATATCAGGTTTTGATATGTCTTTTGATTGTTAAATGATTGGCTTCAAGAGTGGATCATTGCAGTGATTTATTTTATATTTATCTAAAATTTATTATATACCATATCGATTTAATAAAGCAAGAGGCCTTGAAATCTTGAAACAATTCCTATCAGACTATAGATATCGTACAAGAATGTTATTCGACATCCGCATACCTTGTGCACGAGGTCGCTGAATCGGCTGATGCGCGGATGCCATCCGAATCCTTTGCCGTCGGCGTCCGAAATGTCATTAAGCGGGCCAGAATCCAGACGCCTCTCGCCCTCTCCCAGAACAATGCTGTATTGAACACGACACTGATGGTCGAATCCTGTCAGACGATTCAAATAGACCGATAATCGATTATCCGAACCACTGCCTATGAAAGAAAGAAATGATAATGATTAGAGAAATATATATTTAGGCGACACGCTGCGTTTCGGCGAACTACAAAAATAGAATACTAGTAAGTATATTTCTATGTTCGAAGAGCATTGGAATATTTTACCTATTTAATTTTAAAAATATATTTCTAACGGTCTTTATTATAGCACTTATCCACTTCTAACATTTTTTATATTTAGACTATGTACGGAAGACTAGGTACGCTTGTGCCAGGGTACGGTGACAGTCGCTATAACAGCTATACTGTAGTGATTTTGAAATAAGGTCCAAAGGAGAAAGATGAAGTATGTTTGTTCGAACAAGTTTCCATTACTGCATTGAGTCAGCGTCCTACATTAACATGATCTGTAGACCGCATTACTTTTAAAGAATTAAAAATGGTTCTTTGTTCGGTTTATTTCAATAGTAACTGTTACTTGTATATAGATAGATCACTTTGGTTTCCATTTTAGTGTAAGTTGAAAATTAGTATTTAACTACCAGCAATTAGTTTTTGCGTAGATAATTTATCACATTCATAACGATGATTTGTTTTCAAAAGTATGCGTTGGGTACGGTTGTGACATGTGGGCCTTGTCCTTTTGGAGTGAAGATAAAACAGATAAAGAAATATCTAACTTAACTATAAGACAAAATATGAGAGAGGAAGTAAAAGGTAAATTCTATACAATGAAAAATAATTTCACTAAGATTTGTTGTCAAATTGTTAAAAATATCTTATAATTCTGTAATACCATGTGTATTAAAAATATTACAAAATTTTGTATTTTAATAATAATAATAATAAACACTGTTATGCGTTGAGTATAATGTATATAAATATGATATTTTTATGATATCGTGATTGTTATTTTTAGTATTAAATGTAGTTTTATAGCAATAATTTAATTACATTAATTCCATTCTAATTTTAATTAGTTTTCATACATAAAATATAGCACGATGCCGTAATTCTATTTAGTTTTAATACTGTACTTGAAAACATAGAATACTGTACCACACAATCTGTCATTAGTTAGTGGTTATAGCTAAGAACCTTAAATCAGAGGTTTCACTGGTTTCACATATTGCCTACAATGATAATGAATATCAATAGATATTAAAAAAAGTACATTATATATTGCATCATATATTTTTATATATTTTACATTATTTCTATATTTTATATACCTATTTTTATCAACAATTAGAATTTAACGTGTCTTATGAGCTATTGTGCTAATTTCTTACAGGACGTGGCTTTATAAATGACAAACTCATCTCTATGTGATAAATTTATTATTAAAATTTTAATAATACTTTGAATTTTTTATTGATGCAATAATGTTAAAGAAGGCTTATTTCGACTTGTAAACATTTTGCAATTTATATTTTCAAATGAAAACTGATGTCACTATTGCTCGAAATATGGCTGTTCGAGGTGGGTATCAAAAGTGAAACCTCTGATTTAAAGTCCTTAGCTATAACCACTAACTAATGACAGAACTAGTCAATTAAACCCTGAACAAGAAACTTACTTTTAACCCTTCAAAAACAATAATAATAAAAAAATAATAATAAAACCTTGTTCAAACAAACATACTTCATCTTGTAACGACTAAGGAGTTAACCCTGTTCTAAATCATTCAAATATATTTTAATACTTTTCTAACAGGATAAGCATTATAAAACCTAATACTTCCTTGTAATGTATCCTGTCCCTTGCAGATCCTCAAATATTAATCCTTTCTTACGAAAAATTATCCAAAATAGACAATAATTAAAACTATTCATATCTTTTAATTGGGCTGATATAGCCATTATCTAATTATATCTGGTGCTTCGACAATATAAGCAAAGTGTACTAATTTAATAGAGTTCGGCAGCATATCGATGGATCACGAGCCTATGCTATCTATGATCCTATTTATTCATCTATGATCTTTTTAATCTATCTAGTGATTGTCATAACTTCATCTTTCTCTCTTTGAACCTTATCTCAAAATCAGTATTGTTTAGCTGTTATCCTGACTGACACAACCGTACCCAGTCTCCACTACTCTCTGAAAACTATGATAAATATTTGTAAAATTTTATATTATTATTTTAAATATCAAACAATAAAGATAAACTCGCCAATTATAAGCACTTAATACCTAAATCAATTATTTATCTTTTAAGATAACATTTAATGTGGTGATTTATTTTTATTATCAATTAATGAGCAAGGCCTAGAAATTCCATTAGCAAATATATGAAAGGATCCTCTAAATATTTCACCTCGATATTATGTCATAGCCGTATTGGCTTATACGCCTTAACGGTGATCATTACACGCGAAGGTACCCCCTTAATGATATCCATTTTCCCGATGAGTGAAGGCGAATTAACGGAAAACACGTATATTTTCCGGCAGCGATCCAACGCACGTTATAGACATGCGGGTTAGGGATGCCGAAATGGATTTTCACAAAATACTATTTAACGAAAAGAAAGCACAATTCAGTTCGAATCTAATCCGAAAAGATAGTATTTGGTACCAGCTCAAATAATAATAATTCGAATATTATTGTTTTGAAATGTTTTAGCTATATATAAATTATTAAATTTACAGTGATTTTACTTCTATAATTTGCTGTACTTATTAATAAAATTGGTGTTAAGTCGATCTAATGTTATTTTGACATGTCATTTGGAGGTTAGGTTTCAGCAGATGAGAGTGTGAAAAGCGGTCGGATATACACCATAGGCATAACTTCTTCACAGTTTTTATTTCTAATTTGGATTTTTTAAATGTCAATCGTGACAAATTTTGGAGTATTGCAAACATTATACAATGTACAATAATTAGATTTTGGTATGGGGTAACAAATAACACATATTAGGTAACTATCTGACTATGTTCAGTACAACTTCTAGCTACTTCATCGTTGTAGAAAAAGCGTTGTAGAAAGGGCTTCTGTGCTGTTTTTCAAAAAAAAGTCACCTGTTTTTCTTTACCCAGGTCCAATGTTGTATTTTGATATTAAAAGGATTTCACGAAACAATACCTAAATTATTCAACCTATGCAAAATATAAATTTCATGAGTACATTTTTTACAAAGATAACACTGTATATAACCTTGATCTGGTATTTCGTCAGAAATATTCATCTGCAAGGGTTGTATAACTATTTATTCAATTTATATCTTGTGAAATTGCTCTTTTTAATGTAATTTACTTTTTTATTTACTATTTTTTATTGTTTATTGCCAGGGTAAATGTTCAGTTGGCCCTACCCAAATGTGAGGCTTTGCAAGAATTTTGTGATTTGTTATTAATTCATTTACATAGAGTATGATACAAGTACATTATACTAGCACAAAGTACATACATATAAAATAAATGATGATTGTATATATAATTCTGTAGGTACATGTCTGATGCTTTCCATTATAATTTCTCAATATTAGGTTGTCAAATATCTCCCTTCCGCCTTTTTGTATTATAAACCAAGAGCAAAAAGGCGGAAGGGAGATATTTGACAACCTAATACTAATTGCATACTATAGCAAAGCAGTGATCAAGAAATGTAATTTTAAAAATGGTACCTTCATTAAAACATTTGCAATGGCTAACAAATTAGTGACACAAGTTATGTCAAGAGGTTGTACCCTGGGTTGCAAATAAATAAATTATACCCATTATTAATTTATATTATATGTATGAACATAAACTTTGTAAACTCTGTTTCACACGTAATCTATTGTATTACTAAAATATTTCATTTTCTTCAATAATAAAAATTATTTTTTTAAATGTTATAAATCGATTCATAAGTTACCAAATTGAAAAAAGCCTAATTTAAGTTCATTAGGTAATTAATTAAAACTCCCAAAATTAATCACTCAATATTAATTGTTGCAAATTTATTTGACTTAAAATTAATTAATAATTTAATTTTTTGATACATTCGAATGTAACTCTTCTTCATAACCGTTTTCAATTAATTAAAAAAGTACGCAAAAACGATAAAATGCTAGAATCAATGTTGACCTTCCCTATTAGTTGGCCTAATATCGATACTTTCCATGTTTGGGCAGCCTTAAATGCTTACGCTACAGTTTCACGTGTCGGCTATTATTCTCGACTAGGGAGGCAAAAATCCTTTATAATAAATTGAGCGCACGTATTTAGGACTCTTCAACTTTAATATGTTCATCGCTGATGTAA